>NW_022437009.1:5985116-6026049 GCF_009761245.1 Sapajus apella | reverse complement strand
GTGAAGAAAATATAAAATAGCTCCTAGGAAAACTCAACCCATAGTCAAGGATGTTGGTGAACTCTAAACTGTGGGACATCCAGACAGTCAGCAGGATGGGACTCTAAAATGACAGTCTTTCTAAGCAATCATGGGTGCTTCTCAGGCCATGAAGACGGAGGGCAGTGCCAGCCTGTGCTGGCCAGACGTGGGTGAACGTCTTGCTGTGGTTCATCCTGTCCCATGGGTTGTCTAATTCTCTCACCCCAAGGCCAAGTGGACTCCATGGAAAGCTCTCTATTCAGATTCCAGTGCAGCCCTGGAGAGGCCCTCAAGGTCTCAGGGACTTCGTCCAGAAAGGAAGATATTAAATATTCATGGAGAATGAGTAGGTGTCAATTCAGACATAGAGGCAAATGTGGCTACAGTGGATGGCTGATGAGGATGAATGAGGGCCAGATGGGCTCAGGGTTGGCAGGGGCGTGGGGGCTGCAGGGAGGGGGAGGACGGCTGCCTTGGAGACCACATTTTTCTGTATTGTTTCTGTCACTATAGCACCATAAAAACATGCTAGCAACTGGACAAGGCTGACCTATACTCTACAGCTCACCTTGTCTCCTTTCTACTCCAAGATAGAAATATTTATGTACCACGGGGAGATTTTGGGTGGGGGTTAACTGGCTCAGGGTCAAAACATTTTGATAAACAGCCTCTCTTTCTTCCTTGGTTTCCTGCTGATGTTGCTTGTCGGTCTGGCTATTTCCAGTCTTAGATCTTCCTTGCATGGAAAAGACGAACTTTTGGGAGAGGGGAGGGGGTCTTTGCTCTGTGCCCTTTGACATGTCATGCCTTTAACTCCAAATCCTCTCTTTCACCTACAGGATAGAGAGGCTCACAGGCACAGGATGAAGCCAGTGAGTGGGCAGGGGTCTGGGAAGGAAAGAGTGAAAACAAGGCAAGAAAATTTGCCATAAAAACCCAGAGACTAGGAAGGCAGTAGGAAGAGCATAGGCCAGGCCTCATGAGACCTGGTTTGGAGTGGAGATTTGCATTGACTCACAACCACCCCGAGCAAGGTATGAGACTTCTCTGGTCTGAAATTGCTCATCTATGGCAGGAGGAGGTTGAGCCAGGTCATCTCTGAGGCTCTTTCCAGCTCTGACCATCCCCAAATCCATGAAAATATGGAGTCATAACACTGTGGTCCACAGGAAAATGCGAAGCCCCTCAGGGACTGCTCCAATTCTCCCGAGTCGGTTGCTATTCTGGTCACAGTTACACCCCATGGCCCTGGCCTCTCTGAATTGCTGCTGATCTCAGAAACTGCATTCCCTTCCTCCTGGATGAATCCTGGAGTTCGAAAGTCCGTGACAGTGCCCAGAGGGGGTGTTTGGCTGTTGCTTTCCTTGTGACCAAATATCTCTCTCCAGGAGAAAATGTCACCGTGTGTTATTGGGTGATGGAAGCACCAAGCAAGTGCATTTGCTGTGGGAGCAAGGAGGGGGAAGACGGGGAGTGCATCTGTGCTGGAGAAATCGCGTCTTGTTGATGCATAAGCCCACTGCCTAATGATTTCCCATTCATCCTCTTGTAAGGGAAAGATTAGATATTTATTCCATCGAGAGGCACAGCATACTAATGAGGGGCACACTGGGCCCGGGGCAGGGTCCGCTTGCCCACCAGCTCTGTGCTGAAGCAGGCTGCGAACAGAGGGAGGGAATGGGGCTGCGGTCTGGTTGCCAGTGGGAGCTGAGCCCTGCAGGAAGCTGGCCTGAGTGGCCAGTGGGCCTGTCTGGAGATAGGGAACTCATCGACAGTGAAAGTGGAACTGTCTCCACCGCCTGGGCCTCTGGCAGCTTTGTACGGTCATTTCTTCTGAAGCGGCACAGGAGGACCTATTGTGAAAGGCCAAGTTTAGAAACATCTTAAGAATACCCAAGGCCGGCCGAGCTGAGCAGCTCTGCCTACTGCAGGTCAGAGCCCTGTCTGGACCGATTAGCTTTGTTTTCCAGAATCACATGGGAAACCTTTAGCCCACTGGAGCCAAGAACAGCTACTGGTCCTAATTTTGGCTCAAGTGAAAGTGTGTGGAAGGGTGGGTGCACATCCAGCACCTCTGAAGCAGGAATAGCTTGTGGACTTGGAGTTCTCCCCTGTGGTGGAGGGGCCTGCTGCTGCTCAGCTGCAGGAGTGTGTGGCCTGACTCCTGGATTGGCCTCGGGGACCCTAGTGAAGGCTGCCTGTGGGATGGAGTGTGGAACCTACGCCTCTCCTCTTTCCTTTCTGGTAGATTTTCCGCAATCCTTCTCTAGAGGAGGCTTGGTCCCTTGGGCAGTCCCAGAAAAGTCAAGGTCCTGTTTGCTTTAGAACCTGGGGCTGGACACAGTGAGGCACATTCTCAGGATCTGAGCTTTGAGCATGGAGGGACCCCTCCCTGCACCCTCCAACCCCCAATTTCCTCCTAGTCACTATAGGACACGAGGTCCGAGGTTAAGGCCGCTGTTACTATTCTGGAGCAGAAAAAGCTGCTCCTGGCTTGATGTTCCCATCTGACCAAGAAATCCCTCCAGGGAGGCAACCAGGCTCTTCACTTCCTCCTTCTTTGGTGAGAGGTACAAAGCAGAGGTCCCATCCATCTGTCCTCTGCACTGGCAGGGTTGGCAGGAATAAACTGTGGGGAGGATGCACTGGACATTTCCAGCCATTGGCCCAAGGGAGGGGGTGTCAGAATAACAAGGATGATGAGACCAGCCCAAGGGAGCGTGGGGGCAAATGAACATGCAGCAAAGACAACCAAGGAGCTGCACAGCTCCTGCTGAGCAGCGAACACACAAGGGAGCCTTGGAGCCCTACTGGGGACCCAGTGGCTTCTGACTTAGGTGGGTGGGGGGTCAGGCAGCTGGAAGGGCCACTGCTGGGCTCACTTGGATTGCTCAAAGAGGGGCGCAGGGCTGGCCATCTTCCTGCATTATTCAGAGTGCTTCAGCCGCAGGGCTCAGCCTGGGGAGCAGTCTTCATGGGTTTGGGCAGGCCTCCCAGGCCCCCAGGCTCAGGCATACCTTCAGACCTACTGGGGCTTCCATGTGGCCCTGATTTGCTCTGCTGCCCTCTTTCAGAGTACTCTCCCTCTCTTCTTCCATCCTGGCTTGGTCCTGCATGCAGGAGTTCAGACATTCGGGAATGTAAGGCAGAATTCTAGGGGTACTGAGCCTTTCTGCACATTTCTGATGCAAAGGGTGGTCTTGGGCTGTGTTGTTGTGTGTTGCTGTCAGCCAGGGTTGCTTACTCTACCTCTCTGTCCCAGCCCCAGTTTTTCCCTAAGCTATGGCCCACATATGGAACTAGACTGTTGGCACATTGCCAAACCAACCTTCCTAGACCTTTTTAAACCCATTACAAGAGGTGCACCCTCCAGAAAATTTCCCTGGAATAACACCACCCGTGTCCCAGTTCCACTTCGCCACTCAGGCTCTACCAAAGCGGCTGATGATAAGCTCCCTGATGCTGAACAAAATGGCCAGTTCTCAATCCGCATCTTACTTGATTGGTCACAGCACCCAATACAGCTGAGCCTTACCCTGTCCTTCCGGAAACACTTCCTTTGTTTCCTGAGACACCGCACGCTCCTGGCTTTCCTTCTTTTCCCCTGCTGCTAGTGTCCTTTACTGATTTTTCTTCATAGCCCCATATAAATTGTGAGAGTATCTCATGGTAAGTCCTGTTCCTTGCCTCTTTTCCAGCTAAACTTATTCCACTGGAATCTCAGTCTCGTGGCTCTTGACACCATTTATATGCTGACATCTCCTAAATCTGTTTCTTTAGCCAAGGCCTCACTCCTGCACTCTAGACCTCATATCCAGCTTCCTACGCAGCATCACCACTTGGATGGCCAAAAGATATCTCAAATGCGACATGTCCAAATCTGAGCTCCTGATCTTCCTACCCAAATGGGTTCTTCGTCCAAGATTTCCCAAATCAGCATCCTGAGTTGCGCAGACTGAAAATCTTGATTATTCTTTTTCTCTACACCTTAGACCCTCCACCCAATCTGTCATCATGTACTGCTGGCTGTACTTTCAAAATAATTCAGAGACTAGCCGCCTCTTACATATCTACCGCCGTCCTCGTTCAAGCTACGTCATCTCTTTTTTAGGACAATCGCCTCCCCACTGACGTCCCTGCCTTTGCTCTGACCGTACAGTAGTCTATCCCAGCCTGTCAGCTACAGCGATCCTTTGAAACACTTGCCTGTAGAATCACGTTAACCTTTCCTGCCTCTTACGTCTCCCACTTCACCGTTCATTCTTTCCCCTCCCCAGCCCCATTTCTGCTTCTGCCACATTGGTCCTCTTGCTGTTCTTTGCTTTTCTCTTTTTTTCTTTTTTCCTCTTTCTCTCTCTTTCTTTCTGCCTCCCTCCCTTTCTTTCTTTCCTTTCTCTCTTTCTTTTCTTTCTTTCTCTCTCTCTTTCTTTCTTTTCTTTCTCCTTCCTTCCTTCCTTCCTTTCCTTCTCTCTCTCTCTCCCTCCCTCCCTCCCTTCCTCCCTCTCTCTCTCCCTCCCTTTCTCTCTTGATAGGGTCTTGCTCTGTTGCCCAGCCTGATGGCTCACACTGCACTGGTGTGATCACATGGCTCACTGCAGCCTCAATGTCCCAGACTCAAGCGATCATCCCGCCTCAGCCTCTGAGTTGCTGGGATTACGGCATGCACCACCACACCCAGCTTTTTTCAATTTTTATTTTTTGTAGAGATGAAGGCTCTCTGTTTTGCCAGAGGCTGGCCTGGCCTCAAACTCCTGGCCTCACATGATCCTCCTTCCTCAGCCTCCCAAAGTGCTAGGAGTACAGGTGTGAGCCACGGCACCTGGCCTCTTTCCTATTCTTTGATCATGCTGGATGCCATCCCACCTCAGGGTCTTTGCATTCACCTTTCTCTCTACCTGGGCCTCTCATCTTGCAAATATCTGCAGGGTTCTCTCCCATCTTTCAGGTCTACTCAAAGGGCATCCTCTCAGGGAGGTCTCCCCTGCCCGCCCTGTTATCCTCCCTTCAACCCACCTTCCCCAACCCAGCTCTCCTATCACATTTCCCTGCTTTGTTTCCTCCATGCCATTTATGACTCTCAGACATACTATTTATCTTAGTCATTTGCCTTCCTCCGTTAGACCGTAAGCTTCACGAGAGCAGGGACTTTCTCTGCTGCATCCTCAGCATCTGGGACTGTGCTTGGTACCTAGGAGATGCTCAAACAGGTCATTGCTGAATGAATAATTCCCAAGCGATTCTTCCTCTGACTTCTTCAGTTCCCTTTCTCTTGCTCTCCTCCTGCTTGGTGCTCTCTGTTGCCTGCCCCTCTTTCTCCTTCATCCTGGCTGTAGGCGTTCCCCAAAGCTCGGTTCTTGTTCCTGAGTTCTCCTTCTGCCATCTGTATCCGTCATCCCACTCACTCACTCTGCCCACTTCAATACTCACCTCTATCTCCCCCTTTTTCCTTTTAATGTAATTTAAATAATCGTACTCCTTTCATTAGATTTTCACTTGCTCCGAAACCACTGTTCAGCTGTGAGGTCCTCGAAAGCAAGGACTATGTTTGTCCCTTCAATACAGTTCGCTGTTCTAGGACCCAAGTGTGTTCTTCGGGGGCTCGTTGAAGACCTTTTAGTGGATGAAGATTCAATACGCTTACCTCTTACTCCTGCCTGTCTGCCATCCAGGACAGACTGACCTGGAAGCCTGAGATCCAAGGTGGACACTTTGAAGGTGCTGCATCAAACTGCTGGTCAGTGAGGCTTTGGGAAGCTTCATCCCCGGGTGATTTAATGAGTCACAGTGGATCAATTAGCCAATTCTTTGGCTCTGCTTGAACAAGCCTTTTGTGGCCACTCTTGGATCTCATTCGACTTGAGTGTGTGGGCGTGAGAAGAGGATGCAACTGAAATTTTTTTCAGGCAAGAAAGGAAGGCAATTTCATTTCAGGAGGCCTGCCTTCCTTCAACTGCTGGCCCAGTGAGGGACCTGCACGTCCTCAGGACAACAGAGCTAGTTTCCTGCCTCCCCCATCGGACTGCAAGGTCTTAAGGGCAGGACTGGAGTTGAAGTCATATTCCCAGCCTGGTGCCTGGTACATAGCAATTACTCTGCAAGTAGTTATTACACAAAGAAAAGAAACCCAATTTTATGTGAGAGAAGTTCTCTCTAGATCCTTCCCCAAGTCCACAGAGAACAGGGAAACATACTCGCCTTCCTCTGACTTCCTCTTTTATCATGCTCTGTCCTTCACTGTCATCAACATAGCCTGGCCTGAAACTTTTCTTTTCTAGAACAATCTCATCTGACTCTGATTTCTTTTCTTCATGTCTCCTAACACCGGGGCACACGGCTCGCAGTGTGGCGGCACGCATAATTGTGTTGTAAGCATCCTGAGCTGGTCTGTCCCCAGGTGTGTGCCTTGCGTATGAGGGGCTTGGGGACTTGGGGGCACAGGGCATCTCTTACAGCTGCTGGCAGCCTGGGCACCCTGATGTGGAGGGCTCTTGCCTTGCCTTCCTTTCCACAGCCCAGCCCATGGCTCCGCATTCAACAAGTGCTCAATGATGAACTGACCAACACATAGTCAGCATTCAATGAATAGCTATTAAACCAAAGAGAAATAATGTCAAACCCAGTGCTCACAGAAAGGAAATGAGGGACACGGTCAGGGAATCTAATGTCAGCACCAAACCTGCTCCCCGAAATGACCAGATTTTGAGATCAGTGAAAGAAACTAACCAACCCACAAAGAAAAAAACAGAACAAAACACTCTTCTTCTGGATCCCCTGATGAGCTGCACAATTTCAGTGTTTAGTTTCTGTCCCAAGAAACAATGGAACCATGCTTCCTTCTGGCTGTGCAAGGATCATGAGTTCAAATCTTGGCTTTATTATTTCGTTTAGGTGACACTGGATAAGACACTTAACCTCAAACCTTCATTTCTTTATTTTCTTATAGGGGATGACCATAGTGTTGTGGTAAGGATGAAACATGGCCAAGTAGGTTGTGCCCTGGGTACCTAGCAGGAGCTGGATGAATAACGACTGGCACATCCAATAAATGGGGATCGGAAAGGAGACGGGAGGAGGGAGGCGAGTGCTGGTATAGGAATGTGGCTCGCGGAAAAGGAGGAGGAAGGGTTGTTGGTGGGGCCTCCCCTGTGGCAGAAACCACCTAGAGGACATTCCCCAAGGGCTTGAAGAGAGGACTGACTCTTACTGACACTTAAGGGAAGAGTGAGGCTGTCTGGAAATTCTGCCCAGTGACTTATCACTGCGGGGTTTAGGCCTCTGCTATGGAGACCACACTCCTTGGGAATGGGTAGCTCTCACTTCTCTACGGGAGAAGATGAAAATCACAGGACTCTAGAGATGGTTTAATACTGAGGAAAATGCAGCCCAGGCAGGGAAAGTCACTTTTTCAAGGTCACACAGAAAACACGTGCCATAGCCGAGACAAGAAATAAAAAGGGAATAATAACATTCAACAACCAGTCAGAACTGGTGTCCTGGACCAAAGGGGAAGGTGAGGCCTGGGAGTGGTACAGAAGTGACCCACGGCCTAAGCCAACAGGATGGGCACCAGACGAATAGGGCTCAGCAGCTGCTCTGTGACAGCGCTGTCCTAGGTGGCTGTGCACTCTGTTCCTTTACTACATATAATACCAATAGGAGCTAGACACCATTATTATCCCCATTTTGCTGATGCCAAAACTGAGGCACAGTTTAGATAATGTCCCAAGGTTTTAAAGCTAGAAAGTGAGGAAGCTGGAATGCAACTCGGGTTGACAGTAAAGCCTGCACTCCTTCCGCACAGCTCTGCTCGTTTCCAGGCCAGAGGCTGTTCTACCATTTAAGGCCCCCCTTCCTCCCTGCATACCCTCAGTGCAGGCTCTCTGGAAGTATACAGAACACTTCATCACCCCTAAAACAACGCACACACAAATGCACACTCACACACATACACATGCATGCACACACACATTCTAGCCTAGTCCAAAAACAACACACACCCACACACACACACTCATGCACACTCTAAACTAGTAGGGACCTGGTAAGGCAGGAAGATGGCCGAATCCATTAGTACCCCCAAGCACAGCACATATTTATGGCCCCAATTACAGCCTTCGCCTCCTGCCACAGTGAAGGAGGGGGAATAGTGACAGGAATAGTTGTATGCAGTGGGGTCTGAGGCCTCTGTAGCAATACTAAAAGATTACAGAGATGTTAGCAAACCCGGCTGATGGCGGCTCTATTATAATGATAAATCTACAGCTTTATTTAGAAATAATGAGACCAGGAGCAGAGAAAGCTGGGAGGGAAGAGCATGGTGATTTTAGCCAATTGAAGCTCTGGTTGGAGAGACAGTGGAACACCTTTGGGAATGCCCAGGAGACCATCAGGGACCCTTGGGCAAGCCTGGCCGGAGGAGAGACGGGGAGAGCAGAGGGCAGTGCTTCCCAGGGCCGGAATGGATGTGGTGAACTCCCAAAATTTCCATCCCAGGCCTGAGTTTCTTAATTCCGTGCAATGCAAGAGGCCTCCAACTGCCTTGCAAGCCCAGTTTGTTCTGGCTCTCCAGCCAGTGGGGCATATTAGCTGCTGTGCTGCCCAGACTTCTCCCTGGAACAATCTAGACTGGGGAGGCGAGCGTCCCTCGAGGCTTAAGATTTGCAATTAACAAAGAGTTAGGCTCCTCGGATGTGTACCTCCCCTTCCTTGAGCTCAGGGTTCTGTGGCCGTGAGAACACAATGCAAATGCTCCTGGCTTTGGTACTTCAACTCAAGCACCAGGGTGGGGGCAGGAACAAGGGAGCTGCCTGGTGCCACCTGCCAGGGCCGAATCTGACTCTCCTGCACAAACTCAAGGGGCAATACAAGCAGCATTCACAGCACTTGGGTGAGCACAGAGCAGCCCCTAAGTCCCCTTTCTCACGGTGCCTTTCCTTCTGCTCAGCATGTGGGTCACGGACTCTCTGCTTTGGTCCAGATTACCTGATCTGACTGGTTACCCCAGACACAAACCAACCCATTCACCTCTGAATGAGTGCACAGGCTGGGCCTCTCCCCACCAAGCCTGACTCTAGCTATTTTCTAAATACTACTTGAGCTGCTTCTCCAAGAAGTCTTCCCAGGTTAACCCATTCCATTCCAACTGCTTCTTTAATAATTAGTCTTTTCCTTGGGCACCCATATATAGTCTCAATTGAATTAAGTAAGCCACTGGTCATTTAACAAGAAAGTACTGGGTTCTTACACTCAGCCCTGAGGGAAAACACAAGAGAAAATCAAAAGTGGGTCACAAGCCATTCCTGAGCCATTGGGAGGACTTTACGAGATAGAATATGACTCAGGATAGAACTTGGGCATACAGAGAACACACTGGAGAGGCAGCTGCTGTGGAGGATGATGGCAGGTGGGCTCTGAAAGGTGGATTGGTTTGCACCAGGAGGGGAGGTGGGAACAGGCCTGCCTAACAAGGAGAACCTTGTGGGCAAAGGCAAGAGTCAGGAATGTCAGGTGTTTTTCCGAAGCTGCCGAATTCCTGACCTCAGGTCCAAAGGGCAGCTCTGGGAATGGAATCAGACGCACCGCAGAGATGGGAGCTGGCTCTCGGCTGCACTCAGCTCATCAGTACTGCCCCCCATTGTGCTGGCTATGGGAATTCATATACACTCAGTGCTCTGTCATTCCTGGAGACTGTGATGACTTGGGCCTCCCTGGCCCCCAAATAATTAAAATTTGACAGCACCACGAACAGGTACAAGCACCAGCCTTCTTGTAGCTCTTCCCCCTCTTTTGCTTGAGTCCTTGCTGGCAAGGTGATGAGCCCGCTCCCGAAAATTCTACCTGCTGGTGAGCTGCAGGCTGGAGGGTACCAGGGGACTCACTTGTGAAGGAACCTCCAGCTCAGACAGACAGTTAGACAGGCTGTCTGAGCATGGGACTGGCTCTGCAGCTGTGGAAACTCCTGGGCCTGGATTCCCTCTGCACCTGGCTAGAATGTCCCCACTTCCTCCTGGCCTATTGAGTTAGTTATGACTGTCCTTCACCACCTGATTTAATTCTCCTCATCCAGGAGACCTTCCCCAGCTGTCCTGACTCTAAGGATCCTGCAACTGTATGCAGCGGATAGTATTTGCTGCTTTGCTTGGCCAGCTACTGCATGGACATTTCCTGTCTCTGTAATTAGATTACGAGTTTCTGTGGGTCAAAAAGGCTGTTTTCTATCCCAGGGCCATCCCCACCCCCATGCCTGGCACAGTGTTCTTGGGAGGAGGAGACAGAGGAGGACTATAATGATACTAGTTGAGGATGATGAGGATGATGGTGATTTGTCCCCTGCTCTTCGGTTGATCTGCCCTTTTCAGCCAGGCTAGGGAAGTGGGGATGGGACAAGGAGAGGACAGGACAGGACGGCCACAGGGTTCTTGGATATGGAAAGGTACATCCAGGTGAGGAGAGTGCTTGAGCACAGACTGCCTACCCCAGCACTGAGGCTTCTGTTCATGCCTGGGGTCAGAGACAGTGGACCTTGGGCTCTGGCAAGGAGCAAAGGAGGCTCCTGGGAGGGCTGCGCTGAGCTCTGCCTCCTGCAGCCCCTGGCCCTCACCCCCATCCTAGGTGACAACCTCACTGTGAGGAGGGCTGAGCTGCTTTTCTCTACCTATACAGTTACCATAATGAAGCCACAGCCTAAGGAGACCACAAGGGAAGCGCTGCGCCAGATGTAAATTTCAGAGTGATTTAGGGAGTGGAGCTCCCCGGCCTGGGGCTGGTGCACAGCTGCTGTTCCGATCCGCCCCGTCTGCCCGCCCCGTCTGTCTGCTGGCCAGCCAGCTACTTGGGTTCTTCTTAAGGATGACATTTCAGGAAAGCAAAGGTGGGGGAGGCACTGGGCCATTGGGCTGGACTGGTCAAAGTCAGCAACAGCTATGAGAATGGGGTGTCCCCAGATCCTTCCTGGGGCACAAGCAGAGCCCACAAAGCTTTCTCTGTTTGAACACATCACGATTTATACCCTTTGCACACCAGAGTCCCTCTCCTCATAGGCTCAACACAGAGATATTGAGTACTGACTATCGAAAGGGGAGTCTGCAGACAGAGTGGGGTTGCCCCTCCTCAGAGACACAGCGCAGGAGGTATCCAGGTTGCCACTTAACCTGTTAGCAGTCAAGAGAGCAGATGCAAGGCCACTGGAGCTTGGAGGATACGCCCCCATTGAGCTCTCAGATGCCTGGGTGGGCTTAGAGAGAGGACACTAACTATACCTGCAGAATGCAGCTACACAGCTTCCTCAACCCAGGGAACTGGAGCAAAGGGCTATGTCAGACCGAAGGGCTTTGGATGTGCCCTCTCCAGTTCTCTGTGCCAAACCTGTGCTCCCTTCTCTTAAAAGCCAACTTGAGCCCCACTTCATTGAAACCTTCCGTGGTTAATTCCAGCTGATTGCAAAGAGCTCAGCATCCACCTCCTGCGTAGGGGTTAGCCAGGTCTCCTTTTCGGCTGACCTTCCCCATCTCCCAGACAGTGGGAAAACAGTGCTCAAGCAAAGGGACTCTGCTCTGTGTCCCTCGTCATTCATGCTGTTCATTAGGTATGTCCAGCTCCCCTTCTGGGCACTTGGTAGGATTACTTTGCCCCTTCTCCCTTGATGTTAGGAGTTACCACGTGTCTTGTTCTAACGGGAGTGGAAGTGACATGTGTCACGTCTGCGTGGAAGCTTTAATAAATAGTGCATGATCTGCTACTTCCTCTTCCTCCTGATGTTTAGCTGTTGGGGCACATGTCTAAACGCAGCCTCTGTTGGCTTGGGTCCCCAGGTAACAAGGTGGAGAAGAGTCCCCAGCCCAGCTGCAAAGCACATGAAACATGAACAAGGCATAAATTCTAGTTGTCTAAAGCCACAAAATCATCAGACAGTTTGCTGCTGCAGCATAGCCTGGTTCAGCCTGATTGATATGGCCTGTTTCAATTGCTTATGCCAAGCTTCTAATGCACATCAGTGCTCTCAGTAGAAAGAACCGCCCCAGAACATGCAACCAGAAGCCATAGATAAAAGTTCCCTTCACTTTCTACCTACATGGGGCCTCTGCTGTCTGCCATCCCGACCTGGGGCAGAGCGCAAGGGTAGGCTGGGCCACTGGGCAGTTTCCAGACTCCCTCTTCATATCCCAAAGGGCAAAGGCCCATTTGTCCCTAGGAACTGAGAGGTTTGGGACATGTCCCACCCGACCCTGAATCGCACATCCTCAAGAAGCCAAGGAACAGGACTGTACTCACACTTGTGGCGTATTGGATGTCCTTCCAGATGGAGGTTTCCCGAGACAGGTCAGAGGCCTCAAAGAGGTTGTCCAGGATGACCTCGCCAATCATGTCATGGCGGGAGAAGCGGTCGAAGTCAAAGACACTGAGATGCAGTTTGCGGTCAGCCAGCTCCTCGTAGGGCACGGGGAAGTGGAAGTTCTCATCGAAGGTGGGGTTCAGGGTCTTGCGGTGCACCCGGGTCTGCAGCTTGCATTTGCGGTCAGGCAGGAGGTAGATCTTGACGTAAGGGTCAGAGCTCCCACAGAAGTCCTTGGCAGGGAGGTCAAAAGCCTTCAGGATACGCACAATCAGGGTCTCGGTCTCATAATCGTAGCGAAGGCTGAAGTTGATCTTCCCGCAGCTCTTCGTGGCCTCAGACTTGGCATCGTCCCCATCCACCGACTTCTGCTTGTAGAGCTCGGGTTTGATGCGGCCGATGCTAGTGGGCTGCTCTGCGGCTGGCGGAAGCTCATTACCATAGTCTACACTGGAGACATGCATCTGCCTTGGCAGGTGGCGCTTGAAGGATGTGTGCCTGGCGGAGGTGGCAGAGGGAAGTGTGGTCAGGGCGCAGGGAAAGGGGGATGTAGACAGACACAAGCCCGGAGACCCTGGCTCATCCAATCCCTTGTTGAGCCCCCTTTTCTTTCTCTTATTGACCCCACTTTTCTTCTGCACACACTTTGTGTGCAAGGTTGTTGTGAGCATTACATGTCTTAATATATGTAAAGTACTTGGAATGGTGCCTGGTATATAGTAAGCTTAGTAAACATAGCCATTGCTATCATAATCACTTTTCCTGCTTTTCTGTTACCTGCTTTTTAGGTTTATTTCCTAGAAGACATGACTCCGGTTCCCTTATTAAATCATGAGATCCCTTAAGAGAAGGACCCTCCCTTCTTATCCTCAGTGTGGCAACCCCCTCACCACCGTCACCACCGTCACCGCCACCATTTGTTCAGCATTTGGTATACGGCAGGCAGCGGAGTGGTTAAAAGCATGGGCTTTGGAGTTAGACTGCATAGGTTAATTTTGGCTCCGTCACTTTCTAGCTGAGATCTTGGAAAGTTATTTAACCTCTCTGTGCCCAAAAAACGAGAACAATAAAAGTGACAACTGCATAGGATAGCTGTGAGAGTGAAATGAATTGATTACATATGAAGTACTTAGAAGAGGGGCAGCCATAATCATAAGCAATATATGTGTTAGCTCTCCTTATCGATCACATGGATTCTTCCATTGGCTCCTCACAACTGCCGTATAAAAGTCATCAGCCCTATTTTACAGTTGGAAAAAGCGAGGCTTAGGGAAGGTAAGCAACTTGCCCAAGGCCATGTGACAAACGGTCAGTGTGACCCTCAGCATGTTGATTCCTGGCCTCCAGTCTGAAGACCAGGCCTCCTTCTCTTTGGCTGGTCCCCTGAGAGCCTGGAGGGCCATTGCAGGCACCTAGGAATCCATCAGAGCCCTACGTTTTGAGTAAACACGATGCCTCATGCATGCTTGCACCACATCTTTTAAAAGTGTTTCTGAATTTAGGGTAGGTTTTTGCTATGTTTTTCTTGTTGCTATTTTCAGTTAAAGGATGTTGTATATATTTACAATTGTTGTCATGCAGGGAACTCTGAAAGGCTTTAAAGGAATCCTCAGTCTCAAACTACTAAGACTCTTGCCTTATCTGCCATGCACGGCAGACTGTAGCCATCAGGCTTTACTGACATACCCCTAAACGCACCATCAACTCCTACGTCTCTAGGCCTTCTCATGTTCTCTCCCTCTGCCTGAGGTCTTTCCGTCCAAATATCCAACACTCCCCTATTCCTCTATTCCGTTCCCTTCACATCCACACCCCAAGTGCACACCACATGTGCAGCAACCTGCCTCAAAGGTTTGCCTTTTCTGAAGTCTTTCCTGGTGCCCACCTCTTCATTGATCGTCCATCATGGATCACATCATCTGACATATTTCTCAATCAAAGGATATGTGTTATTATTTCTGATCTCTGATCCTCACAGGCTGGAATCTCATAGATGTATTAAATAAGAGAGTGTGGAGATATGGGGGTCAGGGGAAGGAGCGGTCCACTCCTCACCTGGTGGATGATGCTGGCTCTGTGGTTTGCCGCTGCAGCCGCGTGTGACGCATGATGTGCTCCTTGACCGACATCTGCACCTCAGCTGGGATATCTGGGGATGTGTGGCTGATCTTCACAGCCGCCTCCAGGAAGCCCAGGGTGCTGGGGTCCTTCAGCTTGTCCGCCATGTTGCCTCTGAAGCTGGGGCTCTGGAGGGCTTCCAAGGGGGGATTAGCGGGAGAGGGACTGGAGGCCTCCTTGTTCCTCCAGGGCATCCAGCACAGCTTCCAAAAGAGAAAGAGAAAAACTGCCACCAGGGCCACACCACACACAATAACTACAACTGCGAGAAGGCTGACAGAGGTGCCTGCCCTCGGCAGGAGCCAGGCAGGGAGGGACAGACAGACAGAGGCGGGGAGAAGCGGGTGAGCGTGTTGGAGGAGGGAGCACACAGAAGGGACAAAGACGGAAGAAGAGAAAAGAATGGTCATGAGAAAGCTGCCTCGTCAGAGGGAGAGGTGGTCTCAGGGTTCACTCTTGGTTGTCCACTTTGTGGAATATCTGCAGCCTTGTGTTCACCTCAATCTGATTCTTCCAGCATCGTCCCCTCTCCCGCCCCCACCGCTATCCTCCCAGCCAGCTTGGGGAGCACCCGGGCTGTCATCTCTACTGCCTATTGGCATGTGCACAGGGGAAGGAAAGTAATTTAAATAGCAGCCTAAGCAAATGTGCAAATTCGTGAAGCGTTCATGCTCAGATGCTGTTTGAATTTCTATTAGAGCTGCTACTGTGGCCAGACTTAGAGTCATTTTTGTCTGCAGCCCTCTTCCTCAACAGGCTGTGATACGTTGGGGGGCAGAGGCTGGCTAACTCATCCTCTTTTCTCCTTCATCCCATCCCTACTGAGCCCAAGACAGAAACTCAATAAACATTGGGTTGACTTCAAGTGAATGAGAGTGAGCATAATCTCTTTAAGGGCAAGGATTAGCTTCTTCTGTACTACCAGAACTCTGTGCATAGTGGGTTCTACAAATACTTTCATCAAGTTGGAATCTGATCTACACAGTGAACTTCAAAGCTAAATACAGGCACACTTCATTTTACTGTGCTTCACTTTATTGTGTTTCACACGTATTGTGTTTTTTACAAATGGAAGGTTTGTGGCAACCCTGCCTTGAACAAGTCTGTTGCTGCCAGCTTCCCAATAGTGTGTACACATTTTGTGTCTGTGTGTCACGTTTTGGTAATTTTCTCATTATTTCAAAATTTTAAATTACCATTATAGTTGTTGCGGTGATCTGTGATCTGTGATCTTGAATATTACCATCATCATTGTTTTGAGGTGCCATGAGCTGCACCCATGTAAGATGGCCAACTTAATTGATAAATGTTGGGTGTGTTCTGACTGATCCCCTGGCTGGACATTCTCCTTGGGCCTCTCTATTTGCTGAGGCACAAGAATATTGAGATTAGGCCAATTAATAACCTTACTTTGACTTCTAAGCGTTCAGGCGAAAGGAAGTGTCACATGACTCTCATTTTAAATTAAAAGCTAGAAATGATTAGGCTTAGTGAGGATGGCATGTCAAAAGCCAAGACAGGCCAAAAGTCAGGCATTCTGTGCTTAACAGCCAAGTTGCGAATGCAAAGAAAAAGTTCTTAAAGGAAATTAGAAGTGCTACTCCAGCAAACACACAAATGATAAGCAAGCAAAACAGCCTTATTGCTGTTGTGGAGAAAGCTTTAGTCATCTGGATAGAAGATCAAACCAGCCCCAACATTCCCTTAAGCCAAAGCCTAATCCAGAGCAAGACAGAAACTTCCTTTCATTCTGTGAAGACTGAAAGAGGTGAGGAAGCTGCAGAAGAAAAGTTTGAAGCTAGCAGAGGTTGGTTCTTGAGATTTAAGGAAAGATGTCCTCTTCATAATGTAAAAGTTCGAAGCTCAAGCAGCAAGTGCTGATGTAGAAACTGAAGGAAGTGATTCAGAAGATCTAGCTAAGATAATTGATGAAGGTGACTACACCGAACAACAGATTTTCAGTGTAGAAGAAATAACCTTATATTGGGAAAAGACGCCATCTAGGACTTTCAAAGCTGGAAAGGGGAAGTCAATGTCTGGTTTCAAAGTTTCAAAGGACAGGATCACTCTGTTTTTAGGGGCTAATACAGCTGATGACTTTAAGATGAACCCAATGGTTATTTACCATTCCAAAAATCTTAGGGCCATTAAGAAGTATGCTCAATCTACTCTGCCTATGCTCTAAAAATGGAACAACAAAACCTGGATGACAGCACATCTGTTTAAGAATGGTTTACTGAATATTTTAAGCCGACTGTTGAAACCTACTACTCAGAAGAAATGATTCCTTTCAAAATATTACTGCTCATTGACAACGCACCTACTCACCCCAGGGCTCTGATGGAGATGTACAAGGAGATTAATGTTGTTTTCACGTTGGCTAACACAGCATCCATTCTGCAGCCCATGGTTCAAGGAGTCATTTCAACCTTCAAATCTGATTATTTAAGAAATTTTGTAAGGCTTTAGCTGACATAGATAGTGATTCCTCTGATGGATCTGGGCAAAGTAAGTTGATAGCTGTCTGAATAGGATTCACCATTCTTGATGCCATTAAGAACATTAATGATTCAGGGGAAAAGGTTAAAATACCAACATTAACAGAAATTTTAAAAAAGCTGATTCCAAACATCATGAATGGCTTTGAGGGGTTCAAGACCTCATTGAAGGAAGTAACGGCAGATGTGGTAGAAATAGCAAGAGAACCAGAACTGGAAGTGGAGCCTGAAGAAAGGATGAGGAGTTGCTTCTTATGGATGAGTAAATAAAGTAGTTTCTTGAGATAAAATCTCCTGGTGAAGATGCTGTGAACATTGTTGAAATGACCACAAAGAACTTAGAATATTAAATAATAAATAATATTAAATAACCTTAGTTGATAAAGCAGTGTCAGGGGTTGAGAGGATTGACTCCAATTTTGAAAGAAGTTCTACTGTGGGCAAAATGCTATCAGGCAGCAGTGTATGCTACAGAGACATCTTTCATGAAAAAAAAGGTCCATTGATGCAGCAAACTCACCGTTGTCTTATTTTAAGAAATTGCCATAGCCACTCCAGCCACCAGCAACCACCAAACTGCTCAGTCAGCAGCCACCAACATGGAGGCAAGACCCTCCACTGGCAAAAAGAGATTAAGACTCACCTGATGATTGTTAGCATTTTTTAAGCAATCAAGTATTTAAAATTAAAATATATACATTGTTTTTGGGTGTAATTCTGTTGCATACTTAATAGACTACAGTATATTTTACACTGTGTATATATACATACGTATAGGTATATATATTACAATATATACATTTTGTAAGGCTTTGGCTGCCACAGATAGTGATTCCTCTGACAGATCTGGGCAAAGTGAATTGAAAACCATCTTAATAGGATTCACCATTCTTGATGCCATTATATTTACAATATATTACAGTATATTTTATACTGTATATATTCACATATATGTATATATACATATACATATATGGTATATGCTTAATAGACTGTAGTATATTTTATACTACATATTTTATTTAATTCTACTGTGCACTTAATAGACTACAGTATATTTTATAAAAATATTTTATAAAATATATTGTAGTCTATTAAGTGCACAATAGAATTACACAAAGTTATATATACATATGCATACATATGTATATATAAAATTATATATACTTATATGTATAAAAGTTATATATCCATATATATACATATGTATATATACATGTATATAAGTTATATATAACTGATATGTAAATAAGTTATATATAACTTCTGTGTGTGTGTGTATATATATATAACTTTTATATGCACTAGGAAACCAAAAAATTTGTATGACTTGCTTTATTTTGCTATATGCTTTATTGCAGAGGTCTGTAATGGAACCTACAATATCTCCAAGGTATTCCTATACAAATGATCCCTAGAGCTGTCCTTTTCCATTCCTGTGGGTATTCAAGCTCTTTATTCAAGAGCTTTTCTATAAAACTGGTATTAAAAATGTTGTAATTGGTTTGGAGGTGGGCACTCACTGCCCCATCTCCAGCCCACCCCTAGCTCCAGGGATGCCCATTATCCCAAGAAAGCTACGAGGGATACCTCTCTTTGTGAGAAGTTATGAAGCAGACCTCCCATCCCACTTCCCTCCCCAAATCTGGGAATGAACCTTTGAGTCCAAGGTCTCTTCTTACTCTGAGTAGAGAAGTCAGAAGACTCTGAACCAAGGGCATGCCTTGCAGGGTTTGCAAAAAGTTTACTGCGGACAAGGTAGCAGAAGAGTTTGGTTTGGCTTGCTTAATGATTGAAATGTTAAGAAATTCCATCATCTTCATCATCATCCCAGATTTCTGACTTCACTGGAAAAGACCAATGACTTGGTAATTGAACATGGGCTCCCACATGGTGGGAACTGGTAACTCTCTTTGTAGGGATATGTCCTCACCAGCTCAACCCTCCACTCCCTGTTCCCTACCTGGCCCCTGAAATCTTGGAAGTTTGCAGCTCCTGTATTAGCCTGTCCCAATGCCTTAAAAATCTTACTATTTACTGTGAGAAATGACCCCACAAGTACTGAGACCAGGCTGTGCCTTTAAAGATGGGAGCAGTGGTCCACAGAAGAGACTTGCTTGGAGTCACGGGTTGGGCAAACACAGAGCCTGGACTAGGGTCCAGATGTCCACCACCCAGCCTGGCACTCTTTCCGCTGCCCTGACCTGTTTGTCTGTGGTTAAACTCTAGGCTACTGTAGGCTACTATGACCCTGTGTTTTTCCTCTGTCTGACTCAGGGCCTTGCATAGAAACTGACACATGGAATGAATGAGTGAATGAAAGAATGGTACATGAAAAGGCTGTAATTAGTTCTCATTTCAATTAAGTTCAAGCAACATTTACTGAGTACTTGCCACGTGCCAAGTTCTGAGCTAGACTTGGGGTACAAAGATGCCCAGGTCCCTCCTAAGGGGATCCAGGTACTCCCACAGCACATAGGCTCCAGGGAAAGAGATCCCACATCAGAGGGGCCAAGAGGAGGTCAGGATATCAGCCACTCTTTCTGGGACACCAGCACTGCCTTTTCACTCCTTTGCTGCAAGTTACCTGCCTGGGTCAGCTATCGCCTCCGTGAATAGGGAACAATAGCAGAGAATCCTCAAATCCTGAGCCACCTACCAGCACCCGCTTCCCAAGCCTTTTCAACGCCCGGCTCCCTGCACAGACATTACAGCCTTTCCCTGGCCAAAGAAGCTGGAGCTAGTCCTTCACCTAGAGATAGCCAGACACCACGAAAGCTGATTCTAAGTCAACTTCTAGTTCTCCAATGTGGTGGTGTCTCCAATGATGTGAACCTCAGAGCTGGAGGACACCAGAGAAAAAAAATCAAGCCATTTTAATATTTATAATCTTTAAAAGAAATCAAAATTTTAATATACAAGTTGTTAGGAATAGCGGCATGTTATTATTAGATCTAGGCAATTTATTCAACATTACTATGTCTAAGGTTCAAAGAGCTTTATATCTAGTCACTCATTTAATCCTCTCCAGTGAAAAAGGTTTGATTATTATCCTCATTTTACAGATGTGGATGCCGAGCACAGGCACAGAAGGTTAACTACATCACCCAGGTCACACAACGACTGAGTGGTGACACTGGGCTACCACACAGCCGGTCTGGTTCTGTAGTATCACCTCTGTGGAACATGTATGTAACTTGGGAACAAAAAAACATATTGGAGGTACGAAGTTGTTTGTTTTACTTGTTACGAGCTCATGATCTAAGTAATTTGGAAACTTTTCTTCAGGCCTTTATCCTAGTGGGCTCACTGGGAAAGTCACCACAGCTTTTTGTGTCCTTATTCTATGTATCTGGCCATCTCTAGCCCTTCACATCTGTTCTCTGTTACAGCTGTTCTGGATGCATTCTCTGCAATATGAGTCACCCCAAAACAAAAGGTGTTTCTAGGGCTTTGGTTGCCTTTGATCATGCATCTTACTTGTTCTGGTAATCACCAGAATTTTAATGAGAAGGAGGTTGGGGGAATCTAGAGAGCATAGAGTGCATTTAAATATTCAGCTTGACAAAAAATTGAATTCGTAAATGAACAGAGAGGTGGGAGAAGGAGGTAGGGCATGAGAATGAGGTTTTCCTCGGTGTGATTGCTATTTAGATTGCTTCTCGCGTGACCCCCAGCTGCTGTTCCCTCAGAGCTGTGATTAGGGAAGGCAGAGGGCATGGGTTATTGGAATCAGCACCCAGTGCTCAATACTGGTTATATAAGACCAGGAAGCCCTTCCTATGCCTGAAGAATCTTCTTCCAGGACTTGAGGAGCCTGGACTTTTGGCATCTCTCTCACTAGCGGAGAGTGCAAGGAGAATTAGATCTCAAACACGGAGTGAGTTCATCTTCATAGGGGATGCAAGTTTGGTGAGCAAGGCTGCTAAGACCAGAAGCAGGCAGGAGGAGGAGGTGATTGTAGAGGATTTTGCTCCTTTAAAATCGCTATATGTGGCCTTGAACTCAGACAGCCCTCATCTCCTTGTTAAAGGTACATGAAGGTTAGAAACGGCTGTAGGCTTCTGTAATGGCTTAAGGGCTGCACAAAGGCCCAGATAACCTAAGTTCTATGCCCTCTGACTCTGGGCTTTCTAGGGCCAACCCACTGGGACATGTCCCCTAGGAAATCACACGGGCTTGCACAGATAGCCTTCAAAGCCCTTTCCCACTCACATCTTCTTTGAACTTTGACCCCATGAGGCAGCTAGAACTTAGATGGGCAGTTCTGCCAGTTTCCTAGTCCTGATCCAGTCCTCTTCCAATGTATACCATGCATCCACTTCAGGAAAAGTGAGAAATAAGCCTCCAGTAAGGGAGAGAGGGCTCAGCCCAGCACTGAAAAAGAGGAAGGACTTCCTAGGTATTTAGATTCTTCTTCCCTGTCTTCTTTACTTTCTTTTCAGATTGGAGCGAGGAAAGCATTGCCTTGGAGTCAGACGGAGCTCACTCACAGTCTACCTCCACTAGTTTTAAACTGTGTGACTCTAGCAAAGTATGTAACATTTCTCAGCCTCAGTTTCCTCATCTATATATCGGGGGTAGTAATCATATCTACCTTACAGGGTTATTGTGAAGTTTAAATGGGATCAAAAGTGTTGAGGATAGTGCCTAAGATGTAAAAAGGAATAAAATAGTCCAGGCTCGGTGGCTCACGCCTGTAATCCTAGCACTTTGGGAGGCCGAGGCAGGCGGATCACCTGAGGTCAGGAGTTTGAGACCAGCCTGACCAACATGGAGAAACCCCATCTCTACTGAAAATGCAAAATCAGCCAGGCATGGTGGCCCATGCCTGTAACCCCAGCTGCTCAGGAGGCTGAGGCAGGAGAATCGCTTGAACCCAGGAGGCGGAGGTTGTGATGAGCTGAGATTATGCCATTGCACTGCAGTCTGGGCAACAAGAGGGAAAACTCTGTCTCAGAAAAAAAGAAAGAAAGAAAAAGAAATATAATAAATATTACCAACTTTTATTAGAATTACTGATGCCCAGCCTAATTTGAAACTCCTTAGTTTTGAAATTTAATGGCAGAACACCTGCAAACCATGAATATTGATCAACAGAGACAGCTTTAGCCTTGTCTTTACAAACCAAGAACAATTTTACCAGCAGAAATGATATAAGCGTTTCGGACATGGCCAGGTCTGTCTGTATCTCAGGACATAACGCAGACTATGGTTCAGATCACACATCTCCAGGCCTTCCCGTTAAAACCCATTGACTTGCTGCCTCCCCAGTTGTTTTGTTGTTACCATCACCAGCCAGCTGGTGAACAGGACTGAATTCCAAAGGAGCAAGAAGAAGATCATGGAAGAAAAACCTATAATTGAGAACATCCTATGTTCTTGAAAAATTTCTTGAAATTTGGGGAAAAGAAGCCTATCACTCAGTATTCATTGTGAAGCGTTTTCATTCAGGCATCAGAGGAGCTCTAGTAGTATTTCATGGGCACCTGATTTGGTAAACCATCGTAGCCAACTATCCAGCAGCCCCTGGGAGAGAAAAGAGCTGTGGAACTAGGCTTTGGGCTCACACCCCAGTGACATAGCCTTGTACAGGGGCACATGGCTTCCAGCCCTGGCTGTGAAACTGGACTCACAGGTGCTCAGACACAGGATGAACATCTCAGGTGGGCGGCAGTGCTGGAATGATCGATGGCAGAGCATGTACCATCCTCACTGTGTGACCTTGAGCAAGTTATTTAACCGGTCCAAATCTTAGTTTTCTCTTTTATTTAGTCAGGATTCAAATTATTCCTACCTTGCAGAATCATTGTGAATATTAAATAATCTAAGACTTTGAGCACAGGCCCTGGTACATGGTGAATGTCCCCAAAATGTAAGCTGCTGTTATTCATGTTTTGTTTTTTGGTGGAGGATAATGGTTGACTATGTACAGAACAGACACAAAGCTAAGTCTTTGAGGCAGGGAAGGGAGACACCAGATCAGAGGACAGAGCATCTGAGGACACCTCAGGCCCCTCTTCTGTCCTGGGAAGTTAAGATCCCCCTCGAGGCCATCAGGGTAGGATCTACTTGTCACCTTAAATGAGACTGTCTGGTTGGGGTGATGGCCCATGGTCTCCCTCCTCTTTGAGAAAGTGCTGGGTTATTAATTAGCAGCTCAGGGCTTTCTTATCTTCCCCCACTGACACTTCTTTCTCCAAAGACCGCCCTGGTGTCCCCTCCCTTCTTCTCCACCCATGGTGTTAGAATTCATCAGCAATTCTTTTTTTTTTTTTTCCCATTTATTTATTTTATTGCATTTTAGGTTTTGGGGTACATGTGAAGAACATGCAAAATTGTTGCATAGGTACACACGTGGCAGTGTGATTTGCTGCCTTCCTCCCCATCACCTACATCTGGCATTTCTCCCCTTGCTATCTCTCCCCAGCTTCCCACCCCCGACCGTCCCTCCCCTATTTCCCCCCAACTGACCCCAGTGTGTAGTGCTCCCCTCCCTGTGTCCATGTGTTCTCATTGCTTAACACCCGCCTATGAGTGAGAACATGCGGTGTTTGATCTTCTGGTCTTCTGTCAGTTTGCTCAGCAAACTGACAGAAGACCAGAAGATCATCAGCAATTCTTATCGCTTGCTATTGTTCCCATTTTTCTAATGGGCTCCCATGTCAGAAAAATCCATTTTGTAACAGTAACAGGCATTCTTGCTAGCAGATTGTAATTGAAGAGATAAACTGGGGAGAGGAAGCAAAAAGAAAGAACCATTTTCCCTGCTCGCCCCTAAGCAAGAGAAGGCTGGCTTCAGGGCCTGGAATTGCTGGTGGACCCTCAGAAATGGTCAGTGCTCAGGCTGTGGAGAGCAGGAGCTGCCTCGCCCAAGGAGCTCTCGTGCAGACACAGACAGAGATGACAGAGACAAAGCACAGCCCAGAGGCCAGGGAGCAGGAGACGCAGAGGTCCAAGAGCTTGGAAGAACAGCGTTTAGTCTGGCAAGAGAAGAGATCCTGGGCAGAACCACTCATAACACTACTAATAACATTATTTGTTATTTATTTCTACATGGTAAACACTATGACCTTTACATGATCTAATTTAACCTTTCTAGCCTCCCTAAGAAATTGGTACATACCCTTAATGATAAATAAACTAAGTGTAGAGATGTTAACCAAGTAACTTGTTCAAGGGCACAGTGCATTAAAGAGAAGAGCTGAGATTTGAATCTAGGACTTTCTGATGCCCAAGTCTGGGCTCTTGAACCAGGCGTCTGGGAGGACTGGAGATTGAGCTGTAGAGTCTCACGCTGGACAGAGAAGCTGGAGGAAAGGGGAGGAATTTCTTAGTTGTACTCAGGAGAGGATGGGACCCTGTAAACCTGGATAGAGCCCCAGAAGGCTCGGATTATCACCAGCCTGCTTACCACCCTGCCCCATCTTCTTCCCTGGAAAGCTGACACTGCAGGTTGCCCACCAGCCACCAGGCAAGTAACCAGTGGCATCTGGAAAAGTCCCATCCACCAGAGATGTACCTGAGGAATATCTGAGAGAGAGAGAGAGAGAGAGAGAGAGAGAGAGAGAGAGAGAGTGTGTGTGTGTGTGTGTGTGTGTGTGTGTGTGTGTGTTGGGAGAACAGAGCTATTCTGTACTGAGGCGCAGAAGTGGCCCATTAATAATAAGCTCTGCCAGGGCTTGTAAGTTTATTAGGAGAACCCGGTGTAATTAAAATTCAGGACAAGGGGGAGGGGAGCAGAGGGCTTTTGCTTCCTTTCTTTCTTTCGGAGATCCAGCATGCGCTACCAATGGGGATAATTAGCAGAGTCCAAACAGAGAAGGAATTAATGCTCCTGAAAAAGCTGTGATGAGGAGAGACAATGCCGAGCTAATTATGGCCACACCAAGCTTTATGACTGGGCGCCTGCTTCCACCATCATTAGGAGGTTCAGAGCAAAATCGGAGACTAATGTGGAGTGTTATAGCTAACAGAGCATTGGCACTAATTTAGCAATTATTAATATTATTATTTTGGTGGATGGTAACTCTACCTTTCTGCCTAAGGGGCCAGGGAATGTAGCCCTTCTGAATGTGCGATTAAGGCTGGAGTGATGGAGGTGGGGGACAGCCAGCCAGAAATTCTTTTCCCTCCATGCTCCTCTCCCTGTTTGTACCTGCAACTAGGGAGAGGAAGGGTCTGTGTGGGTCCTTAGGGAGCAAGAGAGAGTTCAGTGCTCCTAGAGGAAAGAAGGGAGGGATGAGGTTGTGTCATTACACTTGGAGCGCCCAGATCTGGGTGCCCCTGTTCGTTTCTACTTTCAGAGTCTCCTCTGATTTCAGTAGCTAAGTGTGACTCAGTCCTTACAGGTTTCTTTTCCTAAGCAAGACTAGAAAGGGCGCCACCTAGTTTAGTCGGGACTTGCTCTTAGCATGTTTCCCCATTCCAGGCAAACTTATACAGACCGTAAAGAAACCTGACTTGGTCCAGATGCCTCAATGCCAGTCCTCAGTATTTGCAGTCATGTGTTATACCCCTAACTCCGTGGACAGGGAAGATAAAGTTCAGTTAGAAGAGAACATCTCTTTTGTACAGAGCTTAGAGGGATGGCACATACTGAAATCACTGTCCCCACTTGAAGTTCTCATCACAGCCAGAGGGAGAAGAGAATTTCTACAACTGTAAATCTAAGGGCTCTACGACTCCTAGATACTGGACCCTGCTCTAGAACTCTAAAGCTCAAACACACTAGTCAGAATATCATCTCCTTGGGTTCTAAAGCATTGTGCATTGTACTTTTCCTCAAAAAGGGCCAAAGCGGCAGAATTCCATCCTTCCACTGAGAAGCAGTGAGGGGGTGAACTTTGTGTTGTAATGAAATTTGGGGCATTACATTTGCTATTACAAGCAGGAAAAAAAAATTCTCTATGTTGCAAAAGGCCACTTCAAAGCCAGGTGGCTGAATCACAGAACATCTCCAGAGTCATTAGCAAAGTGAGCAAACATCACATAAATCTCATGGCCACAGGTAAGCTGCAGATAACCAACCCTGGCTGCCAGCCTAGAAAAAGCAGGGAAGCTTGAGGTCTCTTGTCAGGTTTCTGCATTTTCTGGAGCACTTCTGGACCTCTGCTTGCTTCCTGAAGTCCAGAACCCATGCTAACCATACCTAAATCTCTGCAATTTGGCCTATGGAAAAAGTTCATTCATCCCCACAAGGCAAATGACAAAAGGAAAGGTGGAGAACTGCTTGTTAGTATTCACTTGGGGTGTTTTAAGGAGAATAGCAGGCCTGTGGCTTCAGAGCTTTTAAAGAAAAAGGAGCAGCTTGCTTTCGGTTGGGACAGTTTGTGTACAGGTGTTTCCAAGTCAGGCTCTGATTAACTGAGACTTGCTGTGCAATTCCTAGCACAGACCCTGGTCTGCAGATGAGTCTCAGCAAATGACAGTGGAGTCTGAATCTCAATTGTCAAATCTCAGGGTGTTACTAGAAATCTATAAGCTAGAGACTTGGAACAGGAGGAAGTCAAGGGAAAACATAAAATGGTTAAGAGACTATTTCAAAAAAAACTGCAACAAATGAAAAGCTCTAGCTTTCTGCTGGCTGGAGAATCTGGACCCAGGTAGTGGCTGTGGGATGCAGAGAGCAGGCTGGGAGGAAGAACAGCTGGGGCCTAGTCCTGGACTCCACGGCATCTCCCCAGACCCTGTGGTCACCTAAATTCTCAGGATCCCAAGACCACTCTCAACCACTTTCTTTCTGTTGCTATGATCAAAGGGTCTGCTCCTGTCCCCCCCCCCCCCCCCCCATATCCCTTTCAGCCTCCCAGCTTGGCCCCTGGGCTTCTTGGACTTGTGACTCAGCAGCCAAAGTTAAAGTTTTCCTGAGCTGACAACTCAAACTCATCTCCTGAGGCAGCCTGCAGGGAAGGCATAGTCATTCATCTGGGTCTGCTGACTCTTACCCCTCAGGCTTTTCTCACCCACAACCTGGCCATGCAGGCACCTGTCATTCCAGATAATGGGCATCCCTCTGGAATCAGAACACCAGTGCCTCCCCCTACCAAGATGTGCTGTGCACAGACAGCCCTACCCCAACCCCAGCATCTTCCACCCCCACCCCCAGCATTTCTGCCCTAGACAGACAGGAGGGGCAGCTTCCTTCCCAGGTGGAACTAGACAGGTATGTTCTCACCCTCTAGGCTCTGAGGGTCAAACATTACGGCCCCACTGGAGATGGACCAATGGTGGAAAAGATGGAAGGGAGCTGGGGAGTAGGGAGAGGCAGGAAGAGACTCCCTAATAGGGAAAATTCTGTGTCTGGTGGGTATGAGGAAATGGGTGGTGTAGGAGGGGATGGCACCAGAGAACCAGAGACCTGTAATAACTTGCCAGGCCTAATCTGTTCTGAGAATCTCCAAGGCAAGGAATCAACTTCCCCAACCTCCATCTCTGAACCACCCTCTAAAAGTTCTTCTTTATGTCTAACCTCAGTCTCTTCTGCTGCAGTGATCAAACTATTGACTAAACATTGCCACAACTAGGGAGAGCAGAGACTCCTACGACTCTCACAGTGCTCAGGTGTGCTCCACTCACTCCAAGGCTGAATACAGCCCCCTCACACACACAAGCCTCCCCGTGGGCCACTGCCCCTGGCCTGAAGTGTTCCTCACCGGAACCTACCTCTATATATGACCTTTAACCTCAAGTGAAAGAAAACAGGACCCTGGGAACCTGCAGCCGCTGGGGAGTTTACCCCACCTGTACCTGCTCCCGGAACCGCCGCTCCTGTGCCAGGCTTCTTGTCCCTGGAGCAACGCTTGGGGACCAAATTCCCGCTTCTGGCAGCCCCTTCTCTCCCCTTCCCGCGCCAGCGGGCAACTCCCAAGTACTTGTAGGCCCCGCACTGCTGGGGTCGGGGTCGGGGGACAAGGAGGGATGGAGCCTGCAGAGCCTCCTGGAACCCCAGCGCCCGGGTCCCCGCAGGATCTCCCCACCCCCACTCCGCATTCTCCCCAGGCCTCTCACTCCCCCAGCCCCTCCCCCACGGAGGGGACTCGACCCCGCACTCCCTCCCGCCCTGGACCCGCCAGACGCCGTGACAAAGAAGCCTCGCGGCTGTGGCCGCAGGGCACTGGTGCAGCAGGTAAATACCGGGGCCGGCCGCCACGTCGCCGACCCTCCCGCAGCTCCCGCCGCCGGGGAGCGACACACCATTCCCGCTGTCGCGACTCCCGGGAGACGCCGTAGCTGCTCGCCGGGGTCCAGCCCGGCGGGGATCGGGCTCGGGACTCACCCGCTCCGGCGAGCTCGACTCGGCTCGGGCTCCCGCCTCGGCTCGGCGGCCGCCTGGGGTTGCGTCCGGCGCAGGGTCCGCGCGGCTCGGGCAGGAGGCGCCCTCTTGGCAAAGTCGGCGAGAGGCGCCCGCTCAGTCGCGCACCCGCCCCGAGTCCGAGTCCGAGAGGGAGCGAGGGAGCGAGTTATAGGGGCGAGGGGGGTGGGGGAAGGACGCCGCGACACCCTCATACCCTCCCCCACCCCGCCCCCTGTCCCCCGCCCCCCAGCGGAGACGCGGAAAACCACTCGCAGCCGGAGAGACACCCGGACACAAAGACCTCGTGCCAGCCGCAGACCCAAGTTTCTCCCAGAGAGACCGGGGGTCCGCCCGCGTTCACCCTGAGAACACACAGACGGACTGACAGACCGATGCACGGAGCCCGCGACCTCGACACTCGCTAGGAGACAAGCTCTCTTCCTCAGCCGGGCGCCCCTCGTCTCCCGCTCTCTCCACGGACCCCTCTCCTGGCAGGTCGCCCTCAGAGCGAGCCTGGAGATACGAGGGAAACTGCAGCCCCGAGGGTGCCCCATCCTGGGAGCCTGGTTGTCTGTGGGTACCCCGCAGTAGTGACACGGGAGGACCGGGGGAGTTATACCCCCACCCCAGGTCCCTTTCTGGTCTCTCCTGGCTGTGGGCCAGGGGACTGGCCCGAGGCTGGCTTCCAATCCAGAATCTCGAGCTGGAGAGTTCTCTCTAGGTTTTGGGGCTCCTAGGACCGATGCTTTGGGGAGGGGAGTCCGCAGGACGGGAATCCAAGAGGGAGAGGGCCCTGGGTCTCCCGTTACCTGCGCCTGCCGCACTGGGACTCCGCTCTGGGGGCTGCAGCTCGAAGCTCCGACAAGTCTCCACGTCCAGCCCGAGAGGGGGCGGCCGGGCCCGGCACAGCGAGGCGAGAACTGCGAGCGCCTCCTGGCACCGAGGCCCGCCGGCCCCCCACACCCCGCTCATGCCCCAGACACCCAGGCCTGCCGAGCAGCAGCTGGAACCCGCGCCGCGGCCGCACTGGGGCGGGGCACTACGGCCCCTAGAAGACCCTTCCTGCAGCGGCCCCCTGCGGCTCCGCTCTGCTTTTAATCACTTCCCCGCAGGGTCCCCGCCCCTCACGTGGCATCCCGCGGCAGCTGGCAAGTCTGGCGCCTCGCGGCCGCCCCCTCTACACTCAGGGACTGGCCTGAGTCAGGGGAGGGGGTTCGAGGCAGGGAGCAGGGCTGTCCCGAATCTCGGAGGGTGCAAGGCCGGTAAAGAGCCCGGGTTCCCGCTCCGCATTCACTGCTTGGTGTGACCTTGGGCGTCTCTGCGCCTCAATTTTCCCCTCCGTAAAGGAGGTGTAATGATTTTAAGTGCTTCACGGGCTGCCTGGCAATAGAAAGATTGTGTTTGTGAAAACACTGGGTAAACTACCACATACCACACAAATGGCAGCGAAATAGATAACCCTGAAACAGAAAGAGCGGCGGTCAGGCTGGGGCTGGAAGGGCTTTGGCGGCGGTTCCTGACGGGAGAAGTTATACTGGCCCCAAGTCCCAGCTTCGGAGGTAGAAGACCTCAAGACAGCCGGGCGATGCGAACTGCAAGACTTTCAGAGCTCCGCAATCCTGCGGTCCGCGGTACCCGCGTGTTGCTATGGCGACTGGTGCCAGCGGCCGTCTCTCTCCATGGCAACGGGAGGGGAAAGTTTCTCGCGAATAGGAATGGGGGGTCATTTTAAGAGGGCGCAGGGCGCTCAGTTCCGCCGACCCACCTCCCCACTTCTGTGCAACAACTCCAGAGACCATGTATCTTTCTACTAAGCATAGCAAGAAAGCTAAACGCAAGGATTGAGGCTAGACTTAAAGTAGAGATTCCCTCAGAAACTGTGGGTGAGGCCCAGGAGCAGACTGGCTGAGGGGCTTCAAGGCTCCTCACTTAGCGCTGGAAGTCTGTGCACCATGGTCAGGGAGGCCGCGGAACCGGCGCCCTGCAGGGGCCTGTCACGGGAGTCTCTTGATCTCCACCTGTCGGCGTTTGGCCCCTTCTGTGTGGGGCTCGCCTGAAGCCCCAGACTCCGGTCCATTTGCTGTCCCGGAGCTGGGAAGGAAACTTTAGCTGCAGCCCCGGAAACCGCTGGGTTGGTGTATGCCCGAATGGCTGGTGAAGGAGGAGGGTCTTGCCTCTTAATTAACACGCTTATTGGAAGTGACTCGGGCAGTGACTCAGGTTCCGGAGGGAGGAGATTCGGGGCCCCAGCTCCTGGCAGTCTCCACTGTGAGCCATCTGTGCCAGCAGGCCCTTGGACTTGCGATTCCCTAGTAGCTAGTGCCCTGGGCACCAAGGGCCAAGACGTGGCCTGTGAGGACCCTGGCTCAGGCAGGCGACTTTTCCACCGTGAGGCGTTCTCTGGCTCTGTCCACGGTGCTGAAGACCCAGTTGGTGCTACCATCACGTGGGCACTGGGTTAGAGGATAGGGGAGAGGCAATTGTGGAAGGTTCTCGTCTTCCACCCTAACCCCTGGGCCTGTGATAGGAGGGGGCTAGGAACTCAGGCAGGGACCAAACAGACACACACCTGCGATACTGTACAATCCAGGCCGCCTTCCTGCCGGAGGTGTTTGGTTGCTGTTCCAAGAACAGGTGGGGCTCTGGCATCCCCATTCGCCTCCCTGGTGCTTCTGAAAACCCACCTGAGGAGCCCAGAGGCCTCAATACCTTCTTTTCTATCACCCTATGCAGATCTCAGCACCCAGGAGAGCCTCTGGCTACACGCTTATTAGCAGTTTCCGAAGTGGCAGGTTTGTGTTTATGTAAAATACAAATGGAGAAGAACTGCTCTTTGCCCGTGTTTATGGCAACTCTGTCACTCCGCTGCTATTTCTCCCTCCCCCTCTAGATTTCCTGGGGAAATTCACAGAACAAAGCGTCTTGTTTTGCCTTTGCAGAGAATGAAAAAACACAGGACTATTCCAAGGGCCCGGACCTGTGATGCAGGGAAATCAATATTTTGCTTACATCGAGTGGGGGAATTTGCATCTAAACTGAAGCCAAAGGAGCTTGTTTGGAGCAGAGCAGGTGGCAGGAGCTGTGAATTAACAGATAATTTTTCATTGTTTCCAGATTCAGCCTCCACACTCGGCAGGCGGCTCTGCAGCGTCTCTGGCGCCCCGGCAGCAGCTCCAGACCTGGCATTTCTCAATCTAACAGTGTGAAGGAGCTGCTGCCCTGATAGGGCTGTGGAAACAGGATAGGGCTCCTGTGTCAGTCAACAGCTATTGAAGTTGGAGTGTAGGAGTTAGGGTGTGTGAGAGACACAGAGATGAGAGAGACAGAGAGAAAGAAACAGAGACACAGATAGAGACAAGTTACAGATATAAATGAGAGAGACAGAGGATGAGACAGAGATACAGAGAGAGTTATAGGAGATAGAGACCAGAGAAACAGACCGGAAGACAGACGCACAGATAAGGAAGCACATTCAAAAGGGGACATTTAAAAAGTATTTTTAAACATTAAGAAAAAACCTTATCCTAGTTGTCCTCTTTAGCCCGCCCTCCCCCTTCTCCCAGGTCAACTGCTGATACCATTGTGGTCACATAACCAGCCACAAAACAGAAAAAAATTCCTCATGTAAATATAGTCACTTTTTTGTCTCCCAAACCCATTTCCCCTGCAAACCCAACCCCAAAACACACCTTTGCTTCTTCCCATATGAAGAGATCAAATTCGGAATCCCAGGGTTCCACCAAAACCTGGGAGGGAGGATCCAGGGTCCCTCTCAAACCCAGAGAGAGAAAGAGGTAGAAAGAAGCGGAATCGTTGCCCTTCAATTCTATGTCTCAGAGAAATCCCATTGTGAGTTTGGGTTTGGCAGGGGGAGGGGAGAGAAGCAGGAGCAGAGACAGTAAGCATGGAGTGGTGGCAAATAAGTACATTGGACAGGGTCTGGGAGGGCTGGATTCAGGGCTCCTGCACCAAAGCAGCCATGAGGCTGCCACATCCCCTATCTGGGGCTCAGTGTGCCTATCTGAAGTTGGGTTAGGAGCTCTTTGAGATTCCTTCCAGCAACTGCGCTCTAGGGTTTTACATGAGGGAGAAAGGAGGATGCTGGGGTGAGGGGAGGAGAGAGGCAGCCTTTCCTGGCTCTGAAGCTCGAGTGGTTTTACAGAGGCCAACTCACTTTCAGCTCCCCCACCCTGACTGCTCTCATTACATCTATAGCCATGGATGGAGCATCCCAAGTCAGGGCACCCCCAGGACAGACTGCTCAGATGCAGGAAGAGGAGCTGGGGTTGAATGGGAGGCAGAATGAGAGGAGGTTTGAGACAGAAACCAGAGGCCTCCCACTCCGATGCTCTCCTCTCTATGGAAATAGCCAATGTGCTCATCCCCTGCGCCCACCTTAAGTCTCTACCCTTGGGCAGGCTACCACCCTGCTCTAAGCAGCAATGTCTTGTTGAGTTATGTTGCAAATAAAATAAATTAAAACCAAATAATAATTTATTTCAAAAAATTGAACCTTGGTAGGAAATTGCTAATGCTGTAGGCGGGAAGAAAGAGCTCCTTTGACATGAGCCGATGTGTCATATTGTCTTTCCATTTCAATGCAATTTCTAAATAGGGAGCCCTTTCCCCATTCCCTCCTCCCTCCAAGCCCGCAGCAGAAATGTAAAGGGAGCAGTCTGACGATTGTAGCTGGATTGTCTGACGTGTAGGGAAAGACACAGAGGAATAGACACACAAGCACACCTACAGCTTTGCCACATGGATAGAAGCCAAGGAGGCTCTGAACCAACCCTGAGGGCCCCAGTCTCTTCTCCCCACCTCCCCCACCCCCTCAGTAAGCTACATGCTTACTGAGGCATGTAGCCACTTTCTGCAGAGGTGTTAGTTTACTCAAGAAAATGGACATCAGTTGAACCTAGGCTACCGCCATTGGAGAATCGAGCTGATGTCTTGTATTTGAGGGTGTAACTTTATATCATTATTTGGAATAAACTGTACTGTGCATTCCCGATGGGGTTTCAGCCAGAACAGCTTTATCAGTATTTCCTGCAGATGCTGCCCTCTCCCCCAGCCTCATACCAAGATAGCAAATGTAGCCAAGGCTGGGTGACTTCTGCAAATCATGCTGTCTCAAGCCATCATCAGAGTTTTCAGGGATTCCTCCTAACCTGAGAAGATGCAGAAGACATTGCAAAGCTCAAGGTCAATGCCTCGGTGCTTTTTGAAAGAGTCCATTCTTGCTTTTATTCCAAGAAAGATGCTTGGCAGTTCAAAGATCCTGAACCAAGCTATATTTGCCTCTCTCCCATTCCTCCCCCATTTCAGTGTTCTTTCCTCTGTTCTGTGCTCTCTGCTAGAGCACACAATGTTGCACATCAGACCTGGGAAGATGGGACAAAGTTTGCTGCATCCAGCCTGGCTTTGAGGGCAACAGCAGGTTGGAGTTTGGGAAAGCAAAGACAGGTTGAAGGTCAGAAGGCAATATCATCCTTCAAACAACTTTAGAGCTAGGCCTAACCATGGTGGGTCGAGGTCTGTCTTCATTATTGAGAAGTGAAGATGATGTCGGAGGGGAAAGGCTAGGAAGGGAGCCAAATAGTCCTCTTCTCTCTGACCTTATATGGAAGAAACAGCATGGGCTCTGGAGTCAGACTCAGACGGATCTGCATTCAAATCCTGGGTCTGTTATTTACCGACTGGATGGCTTTAGGTGCTGTACTTAGCTTGCCGAACCTCAGCTTCCTCATTTGTAAAATGGGACATATAAGGCCTGCTTCATAGTGTACAAAGCAAGGATTACATGAGTTGGGTTAAATGCTGAAGGTACTGGGACTGATCCATAGCAAGTGTTAACCAAATGCCAGTTCCTGTCCCCTTTCTTCCCTTTTGTCAGAATGTAGAGGAAAATTTATCAGGTGTACTATTCAGAGGTTAACCTATATTCTTCCATGGGACAAGTCCCTGAAAATTGTCCAGAAGGAATTTATCTCATTTAATTCTTATAAAAACACGGATAGGCAGAATGGGTGGATGCTAATGATCTATCTGGTAGATGAGGAAAATAAGAGACTGGTTCCTGGTCTACAAACAAGGAGGTGGCAGAGAACTGGAATTCAGGCCTTCAGACAGCAGATCAGTGCCCCTTCCTTCTTCATCGTGCTGCAGGAAGATGGTGGGGATGTGAATACTTTTTCTTCTTTTCTTACAAGAGGTTATAATATTCTTTAATTGCCTGTATAATAAATTTAAAAAATTGGAAATGAATTACAATGCAGTGAAAGATATTTTCCCGTGCCTCTTTGCAGTGCTCTTGGTTCTTTGACCTTGGCCATTCAGTTGCCTCTTGGACCCAGTTACTGGTTTAGAGGAAAGATGGTGTCATTGATAAAATACGGGGTTGGGGCCAGGCAGCTTCATGGCCCAGGACAGGATTGGTTGCTTCACTCTTGACAGAGGTCGGACTCCTCAGAAAGCAGCTTGGGGTGCCTCTGTGCCTGGATTGTGTCCTGTGGTCAGAACCCTGCTTCCAGGAAAGGGCCAAGCCAAGATTCTTATAAGACCAGGACCCCAAAGACTGGCGCTTTCCCCAAGGAGCCTGGAGAGAGTTTGCAATCTCGGGTCTCTGGCTGTTCCGCTAATGAAAGGAAACCAGATAAAATGCCAGAATGAATTAAAATGACAAATCCGAAAAGGCCCTGTCAAAACTGGGAAGTCTTAATTCTTGATTTCAACAGAATTCAGGTAGGAAGACTCAACAGAGCATGCTTTGGGTCAGTGGACTGAAGTCCCCTGTGGAATTGAGGTGCTGGAGTCCCGGAGAGAACAAATCTGTTTACCAAATTCCAGCTTCCATCCGTTTGGTAGAATAAAAATCCTTTTCTATCCCAGCCCCTAAGCCTTATATACATTGCTGCTATTTGCTAGAGCCACAGTAAATGGTTTTAATGAGTCAGCCCCCAACCTTTATTAATACTTCTGTACCTTTGTAGTGCGTGGTACAGTTTACACAACACTCTTACATATGTTATCTCATTTCATACAACAACACCAAGAGGTGGATATAATTATTCTCATTTCACTGATGAGGTCCCAGAGAAGCTAGAAATAACTGGCTTGGGATTCACAGCTAGCAGTGGGAGAGCCAGAGCTCCAGTCTCTTCTCATGTCACTCGTTCGCTCATCCAACATTTACTGAGGTCCTACTGAGACCCAGTCTGCACCAGGCACACGGGATGCAGTCCTGTGCTGGTTCCTGTATACACTGGCCTTCAGTCACATCGCATACAGAGCCCTGAGCATATGGGTTCTGTCCTGAGGGAGTGTACACCATCGGTTGTGTAGAGAGGCTGCATGTGAAATGGATTGAAAATGAGTTCTTTGACCTCCTTGAATCACAGTTGCACAACCCACAGGAACTGTGAAATTCCCTTCTGACATGATTCTTTCCGGATTTTCCTCCTGTCCTGCTGCTTTCACTCTCTTCTTTGCCTCCTCTCAACCCTCTGTTTTCTCCAGGGTTCAGCTCCCAGCATTTCTTTCTTCTGTCTCAGCAATTTCCCTCTGAATGGTCTTACCCACTCCTAGGGCTTCAAATACTGAACAATGACAACATTAATAGCAGTGGTAAACATTTACTGAGCACGTTCTCTTTTCCAAGCTCCATGGTGCCTGCTTAACATGGATTACATAATTTAATCCCCACAACAATCCTATTATTATCTGCAATTTGCAGGTACCAAGTGATAGAGCCAGAATTTAAACCCATGCGGTCTCACTCCAGCGCCCACCCTAAGGATTTCCAATTCTGTATCTCTGACTCATCTCTCTCTCCTTGCTTCTCCATGTGCATTTATAAATTTCTATTCTGAACACCTTGACCCCAGACCTTCTGAATCCAATACGTATAAGACAGAAATTATATTTTCCTTCACAAACCTGCTTCATTTTCTTAAAGAAGGCTATAATGAAACCAAATTAGTGGCTCAAACTAAAAACTCAGAACCCTCCTTGAGGCTTCCCTCTCCCTTATTCATCTGCATTTGTCCATGACTGAATCCCGTTGTTTCTATTTCTAAAGTGTTTTGAACCCCAGTCCCCCTCGTCCTTGGATTCACTGTCCTTGCCCTGGCTCCAGCACCCGGCATCCCTCTTCCAGATCACGGCAGTTATGTTGTGGGATAATGTGATTATGTCACCCTCTCCATTAAAATCCTTCACAAAATTCTTGTGGCCTTTGAGATGAAGTTAATACCCTCCAGTATGGCAAACAAGGCCCTTCCAGATCTGGCCTTCATCTACCTATGTAGCCTTCTCTCTCGACACTCCTGGGTATCCCCTGTGGACTACCTGTGCTGTGGTCACAGAGTGACAATTCCTGTCCCTTGTCTTCACTCTCCACCCCATCTTCCGCCCTTTCACTTACTTTGTTCCTGCAGTTCCTCTTCTCTCCCATTCCAGAGTCTAAAACTTTGTGACTGCTTGTCCCTCTGCTCCGAACACCTTCCCTCTTTTCCTCATCACCCAGGTTGTTCCTACTGGGTGCAGTGGTACTCACAGGTTAAGACTGTAGGCTTTGAACATTATGCTGAATGGGCAAGGGCTGGAAGCATTCCCGTTGAGAACCAGAACAAGACAAGGATGCCCATACTCATCACTCTTATTCAACATAGTGCTGGAAGTCCTAGCCAGAACAATCAGGCAAGAGAAATAAATAAAAGGTATCAAAATAAAAAGACAGGAAGTCAAACTAACTCTCTTCACAGACAATATGAAACAATACCTAGAAAATCCCATAGTCTGTGACCAAAGGAGCCTAGATCTGATAAACAACTTTAGCAAAGTTTCAGGATACAAAATCAATGTACAAAAATTAGTAGCATTTTTATACACCAGTACCATCCAAGCTGAGAGGGAAATCAGGAATGCAATCACATTCACAATAGCCACAAAAATAGTAAAATACCTAGGAATACAGCTAACCAGGGAGGTAAAAGATCTCTACAAGAAGAATTATAAAATATTGCACAAAGAAGTCAGAGGTGACACAAACAAATATACAAACATTTCACGCTCATGGATAAGAAGAAGTAATATTGTTAAAATGGTCACACTGCCGAAAGCCATTTACAGATTCAATGCTATTCCTATCAAACTACTAATGATATTTGTCACAGAATTTTAAAAAATCTAAATTCATTTTAAACCAAAAAAAGAGCCTGAATAGCCAGAGCAATCCTAAGCAAAAAGTACAAAGCTGGAGGCATCACACTGCCCAACTTGAAACTATACTACAAGGCCACAGTGACTAAAACAGCATGGTACTGGTACAAAAACAAACACATAAACCAACAACATAGGTTAGAGAACCCAGAAATAAAGCTGCACACCTACAGCCATCTGATCTTTGACAAAGCCAAGAAAAACAAGCAATGGGGAAAGCACTCCTTATTTAATAAATGGTGCTGGGATAACTGGCTAGCTATATGCACAACATCAAAACTGGACTCCTCTCTTTCACCATATACAAAAATCAACTCAAGGTAGATTAAAGACTTAAGTGTAAAACCTAAGACTATAAAGACCCAGAAGAAAATCTACGCAATACCCATTCTAGACATTGGCCCCGGCAAATACTTCATGACAAATACTCCAAAAGCAATTGCAACAAAAACAAAAATTTGCAACTGGGATCCTAATTTAAAAAGAGCTTCTGCATGGTGAAAGAAACTATCAATTGAATAAACAGACAACCTACAGAATGAGAGAAAATATTTGCAAATTATGCATCTGACAAAGGTCAAGTACCCAGAATTTATAAGGAACTCAAATACATCAACAAGCAAAAACAACCTCATTAAAAAATGGGTAAATTACATGGACAAACACTTCTCAAAAGACATACAGGCATCCAACAAGCATATGAAAAAAGTACTCAATATTACTAATCATTAGGGAAATGCAAATCAAAACCACAATGAGATACCATTTCTAGCCATGCTGAATGTCTATCATTAAAAAGTCAAAAAATAACAGATGCTGGTGAGGTTGTGGAAAAAAGCACTTATACACAGCTAGTAAGAATATTAATTAGTTTAGCCACCATGGAAAGCAGTCTGGAGATTTCTTGAAGAACTTAAAGTAGAATTGCCAGTTCACCCAACAATTCCATTACTGGGTATATACCCAAAGGAATATAAATTGTTCTACCACAAAGACACATGCATGTGTGTACTTATTGCAGCACTATTCACAATAGCAAAGACATGGAATCAACCGATTCCCATCAACAGTGGACTGGATAAAGAAAATATGGAACATATACACCATGGAATACTACGCAGCTATACAAAACAAGATCATGGCCTTTGCAGCAACATGGATGGAACTGGAGGCCATAATCCTAAGTGGATTAACACAGGAACAGAAAACCAAACACCACGTGTTCTCACTTATAAGTGGAAGGTGAACACTGAGTGCACGTGGACACAAAGAAGGGAACAATAGACACTGGGGTCTATTTGAGGGTAAAGAATGGGAGGAGGGTGACTATTAAAAAACAACCTATCAGGTATTGTGCTTATTAACTGGGTAGCAAAGTCGTCTGTACACCAAACCCCTGAGACACTCAATTTACCCATGCAAAAAACCTGCACATGTACCCCTTGAACCTAAAATAAAAGTTGGAGGGGAAAAAAAGAGTATAGGCTTTGCAGCTAGATTGCTTGGTTCAAATTTTGGATCTGTCATTCAATTGAATAAATGACATAGTAGCAGTGTGACCTTGGGCAAGTTACTAAACCTCTCTGTGCCTCTGTTTTCTTGTCCATAAAATGGAGATAATAACAGTACCTCTCTCATTAGTTTACTGGGAGGTTTAAACGAGTTGATATAAACGAAGCACTCAGAATATCCCCTTCCTTGACTTCCAGAGCTGACTCAGATATCCTCTTTCTTGACAGCCCATGGCCCTCAATGCTTTTCTTTGCCACAGAGTTTAACAAACCATACTGTTGACTGGTACTAGGCTGTGAGCTGCTGAGCTTGGTCTGTCTCTTGATCTTTATACCCTCAGCGTCTCACACCTGATCCACACACAGCAAATGTCTATCTCTTTGAAGAAGGCCGAATGTGTGAGTGTGATGCAATGCAAAGTGAGTGTGTGAGTGCAGGAAGAACCCCAGAGGACAGCTCCGTGGGCCAAGTCAGGGAAGGCTTCTTGGAAGAGTGCAGTTGGGAGGTTTTTTTGTTTTGTCTGGAACTGGAAGGAACGGGGGAACACATTCATTCTAGGCTGCAGGATGCCTGTGACACAGGGGAGTTCAAGCAAAAGCAAGCATTTCACAGGAGGGAGGAGTGAGCAGAGTGAAGAAGAAGGGGCAAGAGAGGACCCTGGACCATCAGGAACCCAGTTCACTGCTCTGATGCTCCTCTGACTCGGCCGGGTTGTTATCAAAAGCTGGGCTTGTTCCAGCCTCAGAGGCCAAGGCAGAGGGAGGCCCAACCCCAGCCCTCAAGGAGATTCCAGTGAAGCCACAGGAAGCTAGGAGGCACCCATCAATACTCTGCAAGCACTCCAGGGGTTGGATCATGAAAAGTTTCTTTTCTTTCTCTCTCTCTCGCTCTCTCTTTCTTTCTTTCTTTCTTCTTTTTTTTTTTTTTTTAGAAGAAATTGCTTACCAAAATTGTTGATTGAGGAGAAAAATAAATTCATAACTAAATTTTTTTTTAAAAAAGAAAGTACTCATTTTTCTTGTGTCAAGCCATCGCTGTGAAGCATGCATGTGTCTGCTGGGGCAGCTGACTGTTTTCCAGGATAAATATCTGATAATAACACCAAGTCATTACTGCACAATTAGTGCTGCTAATGAGGAATGCAAAGTTCCCTTCCCACTCCTTCCCCCGCCCTTTCTACCTCTCTCTGCTCTTTTCTCACTGCTTTGCACACATTCTTCTCAGACCCCTCCCTCCCAACCGCAGAGCTGGCAGTGGGAGATGGGAGGGCCCCAGGTGAGGCTATCAGACATTTGATTTTGACCCTCAAGCCTCCCAAATTAGCAAAGTGCCCATGAAGCTGGGAGAAGGCAGAGAACCAAGGGGTGCCAATGAAGAGGCGGGAGAGGCTGGCCTTGACCTGAGCACCAGAATGTTAACAAGGGGCCGGGCACGGTGGCTCACACGTGTAATCCCAGCGCTTTGGGAAGCTAAAGTGAGAGGATCACCTGAGGTCAGGAGTTCAAGGTTGCAATGAGCTGTGATCACACCACTGTACTCTAGCCTGAGTGACAAAGCAAGACCTGCCTCTAAAAAAAGAAGAAGAAAAAAAGAAAGTTAAATAAAGGCGGCAGCAGTAGCCTGGTGGGGGGCAACTTACCCTCAGGGTATGCAGCAGTGATCTGTCACCCTAGAGACTTTATCTAATGCCCTGGTAATAGTGGAATTTTTGGGCCGGGCACGGTGGCTCACACCTATAATTCCAGCACTTTGGGAGGCCGAGGAGGGTAGATCAGGAGGTCGGGAGATTGAGACCATCGTGGCTAACACAGTGAAACCCCATCTCTGCTAAAGAAACAAAAAAATTAGCTGAGAGTGGTGGCACGTGCTTGTCGTCCCAGCTACTGGGGAAGCTGAGGCAGGATAATCTCTTGAACCCGGGAGGTGGAGGTTGCAGTG
>NW_022437009.1:5900091-5985016 GCF_009761245.1 Sapajus apella | reverse complement strand
TAAAAAAAAAAAAAAAAAAAAAAAGCCGGGCGCGGTGGCTCACGCCTGTAATCCCAGCACTTTGGGAGGCCGAGGCGGGTGGATCACGAGGTCAAGAGATCGAGACCATCCTGGTCAACATGGTGAAACCCTGTCTCTACGAAAAATACAAAAATTCAGCTGGGCATGGTGGCGTGTGCCTGTAATCCCAGCTACTCAGGAGGCTGAGGCAGGAGAATTGCCTGAACCCAGGAGGCGGAGGTTGCGGTGAGCCGAGATCGCGCCATTGCACTCCAGCCTGGGTAACAAGAGCGAAACTCCGTCTCAAAAAAAAAAAAAAAAAAAGTGGAATTTTCTCCGGCAGTGGGGAGACAGCCCAGTGCCAGGGCTAGGTAACAGAGCTGTGGGTGGGTGATCCTGTGTTTGTTTAGGCTGCTGGTAGGAACAGCAGCTAAGCTTGATGGGAACATATTTTGTTTCATTCTGAGTAATTATTTTTCCTGCACACACACTCTTAGACACACACACATAGACCACATTCAGACACGCCCCCCCAGGGTGTTTTCAGCCTTGCTCCTGGAAGCAACCGATAGGTTCTCCTCCCAAGTGGCTATTGAGCTTTTAGGAAACCTCAACAGCCTTTGTAGGATGGAGAGTTTAAAAACTGCTGAGAAGATTATGTAGGGTAGGCAGGGAGCTCACTGAGGCCTCGGTTCCTGAGTAGGCGTCTTCGTGGTGGGCTGTAGACTCGCCTACTGCCCTGGTGAGCAGCAGTCAGCAGTGGCTGATGGAGATCAACCTCCCCGCCCTGGGAAAAGGGTGGGCAGAAGAGGCCCATGAGGGGAGGAGGACAGGGAAGGAAGGGGGCGATCGTGAAGCCTGTGGCTCCAGGAGGAGGGATCAGGGGCAGGAGGTTGCTGAAGCGGGGCTTGGATGCAGAGAATGCTTGCATGGGGGTAGCTGCAGGGCCACAGCTCCATGGCTCCAGGCTGCCGCAGAGAGCACAGAGCACAAATGCCTCAGTCCCAGTAGGGAGTGGATTGGATGGCTTGGCTTGCCCCTCATCCAATTCTTGATGATTCTTGTGCGTGAACATTGCCAAAAACCAATCACTTTCCTCACAGCTGTGCTAACCTAGGGTGGGGGCAGCAGAGAGGATGGCAAAAGCTTTTCATTGTTCATTGGGTTAAACTGTTAGAGCCGAACAGCACAACAAAGGGACGTCCGTTGTTTTCTCTGAAAGCCATTCTCATTGTTAACGGGGCTGGTGAGTGAGACGTACTGGGAGCCTCAGGGTGGCTTCATGCTGCTTTCGGGTTTGTGACTGGAACTTGTACAAACCTTTCCTCTGTCACCCTTAGGCAGATGAGAAAGCACCTCCGTGAGCCTCCCTCAATTCTGAAGAGCCTCTCACTCCCCCACAGGCTAGGTCCGGGGACCCCAACGTTGAGCCTCGCCTTGTTTTGAGCATCTCCTTGGGAGGAGGGTCCCATCCTCCTAATCTGGGTTAGATGCCCCCTGAGTCTTCCATTTCTGCTGTTGTCCCTGCCCTCACACTTTATGGTCATTGCTAATTTCCTCATCCATCTCCTAGACAGATACGTCAGGGACTAAACTGCAAGTTGTTTCCGTTTTGTTCACTTTGGTATTCCCAGCCCTTGCTATCTTGTCTGTTACCTAGTAGGTGCTCAAGAAAGTTTAACTGGGTGAATTAGCTGAGATAGGAGTTTCAAAGTTTGGGAGTGGGGAGTCATTTTTAGATCAATTCCTGCTTGCCAGGGAGAGGAGGGAAAACCGCAAAGTGTCTAAAAGCAAAGAGAAGGTTTGCTGACCACAGAGTAGGAGAGGGGCACGTCCTCCTTCTCACCTGGAATTCCTAAAACCTGGGGCACGGGGTGAGAACAACTGCTGTCAATATCTACCAAGTAAAGCTTCAAGATCTTGCTGGAGATGTCAATCTCCTGGGCCGGGGCCACCCTCCTGGGAGGCCTTGCTCCCTTTCCCTGACCTCTTGCTCTCCTTTCTCTAACCTCTGCGGAGCTGGTACTCGCGCCTCCAGACAACCTCCAGGCAGGTGCTGCCTGATTGAGTCCATGCCCTGGAAATCCTCTACCTTGAACCAGTGGCCTCACCATCTCCCCTTTGCTGGGAGCTGCTGGGGACTCCTGCTACCTCCTCCGTGTTCTTCTTCCAGGGCATTGCTCTTTCTCTTGCTGCTCCCACCCAAGTGAAGACAAATCCTCCTCCTCGTTTCTCCTCAGCATGCTGTGGCAGGCTGGCAATTGAAAACGAACCTTAAGAATGACTGAGAAAGGAATTACCATTCATATAAATAGTTTTTGGATATTCAAGAGTTCTAGACAGAAAGAGCAGGTGCCACATCACAGGCATCTTGCCTGGGTCCTGGCCCGGTTGGGCAGGGGCTGGCGCTGGTTCTCAGAGGTCGCCAACTGAGCAGTAGGAATGAGGCATCCGGACATTTACCACAAGCTCTGCAGCAGTAGCCAAGAGGTCACTTGTGCAATACCAGAGAAACAAAAGCTAAAGGCCACCTGCACCAGAGGCAGTAGCTGAGGTTCCAGCTGCCTACCCAGAATGGCAGGGGGAGCTAGGGGTGGGGTGGACACAGAGCTCGTCAGTTCCCAGGGCAACCACCACAGACACCTGTGGATGTTCAGAGCTTACCCTCAGGGGGACGTCTCTGGTGTTCTCTGTGGCTGAGTGGCTTGAGTGGGAGTGAAGGATCTGGGGCAAGGCAGAGAGCTTCATTTCTTTCTAGCCACAGCTAGTCTTTAAACTTAAGAGAAGACCACAGTCAACTGTCACTCAGAGAGTTGATGACACTTATTGTTAGCCCAACACAATTCCAGTTGGCAAGACACAGAGGAGGTTAAGAGCATGGGTCTTGGAGTTAGAAAAAGGTGGACGTAGATCGTGGCTGTGTAATTTGTTCTCTCTCTGTGTGTAACACTTCCAAACCTCCATGTCCTCAACTGTAAAATGGGGACGTTACAAGCACCTATTAGAATTGCCAGGAGAATTGAATGTGATAATACTTGCAAAGGACCTAGTATACAGTAAGTGCTCAATAACTGATAGCTCTGTGATTATTATTTGAACTTGGTAAGTGCTTACCGAGTGGCCTCTAATCTAAGAGTATGACCTTGATAAAATCCCGTTACAGGTCACCAACCGAATGCCTTAACCACGAGAGAACAGACATTGCCCTCAGCCCCAGAGAGCAGTCTGCCTCCAGGTAAGGTAAACAGGTGTCACTGTGGCCTAGAAACCTTCAGATGGTCCCCCTCCCTTCGAAGCTGAGGTGGGCCCTAGTGGGCGAGGAGGGGCCGGTCGTTTAACTGAACCCTTTGGACATAAATTATGAATCGGTGACCTTTCCTAGTTTAATTACTCCCACTGCTGGGTGGTCTGTTCTCTGGCACTACCCCCCCGGGGGGTGCAAATTCTGTTCGCAGCCAGCGAAGCCCAGAGCCTGGTGCTTTTGCTTTCATCACCCCTGGTTTGTGTGGCTATTTCTGTGGCAGGAAAATTTTCTCACTGTGATGAAGGTCATGCTCTAGTTAGGGGCAGGCCCCCTTTGGGGTCCCTAATCCCTTTGACCTTTGCAGAACCGCCTTATTATTCTTCTAAGCTCGTTGACATCATCTGGCTCTTTTTTTTTTTTAAAGCTGAATCTGAAGGCATATTAATAAAGCTGTCACACCAGTATATCTGTGGGTTCTAATTGAACTGATACGTAGAAACAATCACATTCAGACAAAAAGAGCTCAGGGGACTCCATGAGGGGGTGACCCTCCGGGGCCCGAGAGGCTACTGTTTGTTTACAGCCTCAAGATGGGAGAAATCAGGAGTTTGAGTTTTTGTTTTTGTTTTTGATAAAATATTTTCAAATCTACACAGAGAGAATAATAGAATGAAATCCCACATACCTGTCACCTAGATTCAAAAACTGTCAACATTCTCCAATCTGGTTTCATATCTTGCTCACCTCTTTATTTTCCTAAAGTATTTTAAAACACGTTCCGGACACTGTATCATCTCACTTGTGTGTTCTTCTCACACACTTCTGATAAAAACTCTACATGTGTATGACTCTGAATGTACCTGGCCCTACCTCTGTAGAAGTACTCATTACCCCGACAAAATCAACAAAACAACAATTCTCTAATATTACCCTTTCCACACTGAAATTGTGGTTATTTCAGAATGTCTTTTTATAGTTGGCATATTTTTGATTAGGATCCAAAGTGGTTTGGTTTTTAATAGTAGCTTCTGACTTCCCCTATCCAAAGTTGATAACTGAATGAAATAACCTAGACAGCAGCCAGGCACGGGAAGTGATTAGAGTGGGGATGGGGACATGAGGGAAAGCCTACCTTTTCCCAAGATAGGGCCTGGGCCCCAGAAAACTCTGTTTCAAGCTCCAGCTTCTTGGAGATGTGGCTTGGAGCCTTGGGTACAGAGATATCCCTCTGGCGTATGATAACAGCCATCCTTTGGGATAGGCCTCTCATGATCACTACCGAACTGGCTTGGGGCTCTGCCAAAGCCTTTCTGCTGCCCCTGTCTCAGTAGCCATCTGTTCCTCATGGACTTACTAAACTCTCATTAGGCACCTGTTCTGCACTGAGAGGGGGAACAGCAAGAAACAGACAGGTCAGACGCTACAAGCTTCCTGTCTGGTACCATGATAGTCTAGAGACAGCATCTTAAGCCCGTGTTGAGTGTGAGCAAAGAGCTGCAGGAGCCAGAGGAGGAACCCGTAAGTATGCTGAAAGTCAAGGGAGGCTTCAGGAAAGGTGACATTTTGAACTGATTCTGGGGGCGTTGAGGTTGCTGAGGGGGCCAATGAGTCACATCTCCTGATTCTAAAGCAGAAACAGACACAGAAATCTAAATGAGATCAAATATCTGCTCAATTGGGGAAAACAACTTAGATTCAAGGCCCCAAAGAGCTCCCTGCTCCTCATCAGGGGTGATTTTAAATTAAAAGCCCTGGGGGAGGGGATGGGGATGCAGCCAACACAATAAAACTTTATTTATTTATTTATTTATACATTTATTTATTTATTTTGAGACGGAGTCTTGCTAGGTTGCCCAGGCTGGAGTGTAGTGGTGCAATCTCAGTTCACTGCAACCTCCGCCTCCCAGGTTCAAGCAATTCTCCTGCCTCAGCCTCCGGAGTAGCTGGGATTACAGGTGCGCATCACCACGCTCAGCTAATTTTTATATTTTTAGTAGAGACAGGGTTTCACCATGTTGGCTAGGCTGGTCTCAAAATCCTGACCTCAGGTGATCCACCCACCTCAGCCTCCCAAAGTGCTGAGATTACAGGCGTGAGCCACTGTGCCCAGCCCACAAGTAACTTTAAACAAATACCATACCATTTGTAAAATGTTATGTGAACAGGTCAAATGTTCACTAGTGTAGACACTGGACAGTGATGTGAAGAAGTCTCCAGGGTGGGCCAGGAGAATCTGTGGGTATGTTCAGGGAGGCCTCATGTATGTAGACAGAGGAAGGCTTCCTGTTTAGTGTATGGCTTCCATGTCCTTGTTTAAGGCATTCTCCTGGCCTGGAGACCCTGCTTGAATCCCTTCAGCCAAATCATGCCCCTCATATGCTCTTCTTCAGAAAGTCTTCTCTTTCATCACCTCGTGTTCTCCACGTCAACCTTTGCAGACCTGCTCATCCACACCACTCTCAAAGTGGAAGACTTGAACTCCTGGTGTTGAATCGCTAGTCTTCATGCAGACCCTTTCACATGACATGAATTCTTGTTGCTAGTGTTAAGTCATCTCTTGTGAACTTCTGGATGGCTGTCCCTGCCCTGGGTTTCTTTTTTATCGCCACGATGCTTTAGAAAGGTGTCTACTCTTGGCAATAGCCTGTCTCATTAATTCACTCATTTCAACTATTAACTAAATCTCCAAGTAAGCACAGGAGATACAGCAGTGAGCAAAACCAGGCTCCCTATCCTCATGAAGCTTAAAAACCAGTGAGAGAGGTGGATAACGAACAAATAAGCAAGTCTATAATACGATGTCAGTGTATTTGTTTGTTCTCACACTGCTATAGAGACACAACCCAAGACTGGGTAATTTATAAACAAAGGAGATTTAATCGGCTCACAGTTCAACATGGCTGGGGAGGCCTCAGGAAAATTACAGTCATGGCAAAAGGGGAAGCAGGCACCTTCTTCACAAGCTGGCAAGAGAGAGTGTGAGTGTGTGAAGGAGGAACTGTCAAACACTTGTAAAACCATCAGATCTCGTGAGAACTCACTCAGTATCACAAGAACAGCATGGGGAAAACCAGCCCCATGATCTGATCACCTCCCTCCCTCAACATGTAGGGATTAAAGATTCCTCCCTTGACAAGTGGGGATTACAAGTCAAGATGAGATTTGGGTGGGGACGCAGAGCCAAACCATATCAGTCAGGTAGCAATAACTGCCGTCAACATAAAAAAAACAAAGGACAAAGAGGGAGAGTAACAGGTGATGCCTTTATTGGTAGGGTGTTCAGAAAAATTTTTGGTCCTTGACCAGAATAAAGTGAGGGAGTGAGACATTTGAATCTCTAGAGGAAGTTAATTCTAGATAAAAGGAAGAACAAGTACAAAGGCTATGAGATGAGAATGTGCTTGAAATGTTCAAGGAGCATCTGGAAGACCAATGTGGCTTGAGCCAAGTGACAGAAGGGAAAAGGGGTAGAAGGCAAAGTCAGAGAGGTTATGTAGTCTGTGTTGTCCAATGTGACAGTTGCCACATGTGACTATTTAAATTTAAATTAATTAAATGGGATACAATTTGAAATTTAACTTTTCAGTTGGTGTAGCCTCATTTCAAATGCTCATAGCCACACATGGCCAGTGGCGATCATATTGGACAGCACAGATGTCGCATGCCACGGCAGAAAGCTCTATTGGATGGAGGTGGTATAGAGACTTGTAGACCTCAGTGAGGACTTAGAACTTTATTCTAAGAGTGTTGGAAAATGTTGGGAGGGGTCTGATTTATATTTTAAAGGATCATTCTGGCTGTGTGGAGAATATTTTTTAGGGGGACGAGGGTGGAAGTGAAGAGACCAGGGTGGAAGTGAAGAGGCTGCTGCAATAATCCAAGAAAGATGACAGTGGCCAGGATCATATGGCGGTGGTAGAGGTGGTAAGGTTTAATGGATTTGGGATATAGTTTAAAGACAGAACTGAAAAGGGTTTGCCCATAAGTTAGATGTGGGGTGTATGTGAGACAGAGGAGTCAACAGTGACTCGCACGTTTTTGATCAGAGAAACTGGATGAATTGTGATACCTATCACTGAGCTAGAGATTGCTGGGGAAGAGAGGTTTTGGTGGGGAGTGAGGGTGACATGGGTATTATGCATTCAGTTTGTATGTGTCAAGTGTGAGATGTCCATTAGACATCCATGCAGAGATAAATGTTATATTCAAGTTTGGAATTTAGGGGAGAGGTCAGGGCTGAAAATAAAAATCTGGGAGGTGATCTTGAAATCTGTGAGACTGAATGAGGTCATCCAGGGTGCAGTGGTCAAAATGCTCACCCACCAAATTCATATGTTCAAATCCTAATCCCAAGGTGATGAGTGATGAGGTGGGCCTTTGAGAGGTTATTAAGTCATAAGGGCTTTGCATTCATAAATGGAATTATTTACCTTATAGAAAAGGTCCCAGAGAGCTAGACCTTTTTATCATATTAGGATGTAGCAAGAAGGTTCCATCTATGAGAAATCAGGCCTCATCTGACACAGAATCTGCCAGCCCATGATCTTGGACTTCCCAGCCTCTAGAACTATGAGAAACAAAGTATCGTTTATAAACTATCTGGTTAATGGTGTTCTGTTATAGCAGCCCAAAAGGACTAAGACAAACACACACACACACACACACACACACACACACACACACACACACACACAGATTGAGAGAGAGACAGAGGACAGAGAAGAATAGGTCTACAAACTGAGCCTGGCACTGGCACCATTTAGATGCTAGAGAAGAGGATCTACAAAAGAACTAGGAAGGAGCAGCCCATTATGTGGGAGAGCAGGAGAGTGCGGTGCCTGGCAGTCAAGTGGAGTGATGTTTCAAGAAGGACCAGCCATACCCAAAGCAGTTAGGAGGTTTGGTAACAGGAGACTGAGATCTAACCACTGAATATGGCAATGTAGAGATCATGGGGGAACATTAACGATGACTATCCATTAAGGGATTGGGAGAAAAATGAGACTAGAGGGCATGCAAGAGAGAACAGTAGGTGAGGCTGTAGAGATAACAAGTATAAGGTCAAGTTTTTCAAGGAGTTTTGCTATAAAGGGGCAGCTCTCGGTGCTACCAGGCAGTTACTGGAGAGAATTGTGGGGTCTAGGGATAAGTTTGTTTTTAATGTGACAGATGATACAGTATGTTTGTATGCTGATAAGATGATCCAATAGGGACGGGAAAGTAATGAGGCAAAAGAAAGAGGAGTTAGTGCAGGATCAGTGACCTTGAATAGGAGAGGGGAGAGATCTGTTGCCCAGGTGAAGGATCTGGCCTTTGATGGAGACATGAACATTTTGTTCCCTGCAATGAGGGGAAGGAAGCCTGCGTGGATTCAGCATATCAGCAGGTTTATGGATACGGCAGTGGGAGTTTCTATTTTCTCAGTGAAATAACATGCTAGACCATCAGCTGAGAGTGAGGGGGCATCACAGGTACGGGGGGTTTAAAGAGAGAAGAGAAAGTAAGCGATAGTCTTCTTGGAGAGCAGGGAGAGTGAATTAACTGGGATGTAGAGCACTGCCCGACAGCACCGAGGGCTCACTTGCGGTTTGTGGTCATGAATTTAAAATGAGACAAATCAATATGGGTGTGGATTTTTTCCAGCCATGATTGTAGGTGAAGAGTAGGCAGAGAGTTAGATTTAATCAGGATTGTAATTTTGCCAAGAATGAGACAGGGGCAACACAGTTGATGATAATGATGCAGGGCAGTGATTATATTGATGGATGTGGGAGCCTACGCTGGGTAAAGAGGGAGGTGGGCATGAGGAGAGGAATGGCGAGTGAATGGGTAACAGTGGGGTGGCTTGGAGGTGCTGATTATGGGCATAATGACACCGTAGGCAATGCTGAATGGGAGCCAGCAGCTAAAGAGGAGGAGGACGGGACTGGGCAGTGAGCAGGCCAAGGAACTGAAAGGCCAGGGATGTGTATGTGGCTATAGAAGTCACCAAGATCCACGACAGGTAAACCAGGTGATGAAATAATCAGCGAGTGGGGGAATGTCTGGGAGGACCATAGGTAATTGCAAAAAGGGAGGTCATGGGGTGTCTAATCTGATAGCCCATGCTTCAAAACAGTTGAACAATTCTTGCAGGGCGGGAGGAGAAAAATAGGCTGAGAGTGGCGAAGAGGCATGAGGGCACTGACCTCAGCTCCAGGTCCAGGAAGAGGTCAGTGGTGTGTGATTCCCGGTGCTGGGACTGAGTTATGAACTGGACAGACAAGGACTCTGATTTTATGGAGATTACATTTCAATTGAGGAAGTCAATAAATAAGTACACAAGATAGTATCAGATAATGAAAAGTGTTATGAAGAAAATGGAAGAGTGATGTTCTTGGTGGTGTCTGGCCATGAGTGGGGGTGGGCTGCCGTCGTTCAGGTGGTCTGAACCAGAGGGCCATGGGAGTCAGAAGTCCCACGTGGAGGGAAAAGGAAGTATAAAGGCAAGTTCACAAGCAAGAACAGGATCCCTCTAGGCTTCAGGGACAGCACTCCAAGTCTGAAAGAGAAACTTGCTCAACAGAGCCTCCAGGAAACAAGGATCTGAACCGGAATTGTCAGCAATGCCTAGGGAGGTGTGGGAATGGAAAATAACATTCTAGATGAAGCCCTTTGTTTGGCTCAGAAAAGTTACAGTATTTTCAATGCCTGCTTTCTATAAAGTGCTCCAATAGTTTTTGCCCTTAACCAAATTCCTCTTCCTTTGTATCAAAGTGAAGAACATTTTTATTCTGTTTGCACTGTTGGCTGAACATTAAAACTGCATCATTGGTTTTCTCTCTCACTTGTTCTTGGTGTTTATTTTATTGTTATTCAGTGCAAAACAAAAAGCTGTGATCAGAAAAAGACAATGGGAGATGGCTGGAGGAAAGCTTGTCAAAATAACCTCATGTTTAGTAGTTTTGCTTCTGTTCATGCCTGACTTTCATATGCATATAAGGGCCAGAAATTTATCACAAATGGCAGAAAATTGCATTCCATTAATTTCAGAGCCTTTGACTCTGACAGCTCACTCTTCAAGAGTGGTTGCTTCTGGAATGTTCAAGAAAACAGAGAATAAAAGCTGTTTTGCATATCTGTTTTATATTTTAGAAGAATATATTTCACTACATTATCCAGAGGGATTTTGCTCAGAATCTCATCAGTGTGTTTAGAGTCCGCTTGCCCGCAGAAGCCCTGGATTTCGACTTGGAGACAAAAGGGTAGAAACTGTGGGTGAGGTTGGCAAAAGGGGATCTCTTATAGGACAAAATTAATAAATGCAACCGCCTTTCAAAATGAACTGAAGTCCTTGAAAAGCAGAAACTGAAATGAAAACTCAAAACCTTAGAACTGCTACCTACGCTGTATCCCTGATATCTGTTCATTCAGCCTCTGCTTGAATTTCCCTAGTGACAAGAAACTCACTACTACCTAAGATACACAATTTCATTTTAAAGCAGTCTAGCTGGAAGAAATTTCTCTGTAGGAGTAGAAATTAACTCCTGGAAACATCCATCTATTGATCACAGTTCTATCCTCCAGAGACTCCCGCACACATTTCTTAATGTATCACAAGACAACGTTCCGGTCTGCCTCGGGCTCAACATCCCTGATTGTCTCTTTGGAATTGTTGCATTCACATGTCTCTTTTCCAGCCAAATCGCCTTCTAAAATCCAATATGGTTGCACTTCAAGGCTGCTACTCAAATTCAGACATACTTTTATCTCATTGTATTTAGGAGACATTGAGCAGGGTGACACACAATCTGCAGAGGCTAAAGGATTGGAAGGGACTGTCTGCCACTCCATCTCTCTAGCACATGGTCGATGCTGCCCTGCAAAACGAGAATTTATTCTATCCGTTTTCTTCCACTAGGGCCAAGCCAAACATTACACAAGCATATGAATTTCTTATGCTTTGGGGATCATGAATCATTTTGAAAGGCTGATAAAAGCTATGCGTGCCCTCTTCAGAAATATGAACATGCACATAAAATATTGTATTCAACTTCATCAAATTTAGACGTCCCACCCTGCATCCCATGCATGAACTGCACTCCCCTTCCACAGAGTGCAAAGGATCCAAATTAAGAATCTCTGCTATAAGCAAAACCTACACAGCCCAGCACTGTGTCCTCCATTGTATTTCAAAGGGTTTTCAATTGAGGGCTTAACATGACTCACTCAGTTCAGCCATCCTTTGAATCAAATATACCAACTATGTGCCATACGTCTCACACACCAAGGGTAAGTCACTGAACGAGACACAGTCTCCATTCTCGGGGAGCTCGTGGTCTAGGGCAGACAGCAGGAGCAATTATGCTTACGCAAACACTCTGTTACAATGACAGTGCTATAGTAGGGATAAGAACATGGCGTGTACTGGAGTGAGACACCTAACTCAGCCTTGGGGGTTCCTGGGAGGACTTTTCAGAGGAGGTTGCTAAGCCCTGAAAAAGTTTCATATTAGATTTAAAACATATTTTTAAAATCCCAGTTGTGGTACTAATTCCATAGGCCGAATCGGGTGCATTCTCAGCACAACACAGTCCCTCACAGCAAAGACTTCCTTGTCCATCTGCTGCAGAGGCTGCCACCCTGTAGCCTCACTGTAAACATGCCACCTCTCCTTGCCCATCCTGCTATCTCCTCCCTGGGACACATGGCAGTGATTTCCCACAGCTGCTGATTTTCCTAAACTATACTGGCCCCCAGGCAGGTAAAACCAGGACACAGCTCCTGCTGCTAATGAAGATATGATGTCCCTCTAATGAAAACAAGACATGGTGCTGGGAGCCCACTAAGGATGAATAATTACACCCTAATTAAACACCGCCTTTTGTTTTCCAGTCATTTGTTGGGTATTAAATGTGAATGAGGTTTGCTTCATGCAAGAGTCAACTCTGACACATTTCTATGGAGTCACCAAGAAATCATTTCTCTCATCATGCTTATTATACGACTTGGTGCTCTTTTAAAAAATCGAGATGTATACATAATCTTGGTAGGTGGAAAATGCTCTCTGTAACTCTGGATTCTCTTCAGATGGATGATCAGCCCTGGGAATTTTTTCTGAATGAGGCTTGCTTTCAGGTTCTTGTTTTCCAGGTTCTCCTTGGCATAATCTTCTCTGCTGATTAAATCCATCTTTCAATGCGATAATAACCAGCTTTGTTTACTCTTCATGCTCACTTTAGCCAGGATGGGAAGGATGAGAAAATACCTCCCTAGTTGGATTCTTGGCATACAGTTAGCAGGGGATGTTGGCATTTCCTAGCACAGAATAGGGCTGACTTGGGAGAGTTAGGCAATTTTCCACACCCTTGTAGATTATTTCTTCATAGTTTGGCTTTATTATCTGGTCAGCGTTTGGCAATTTCTCTGAATATTAGAAATCTTCATATTTTAATGCATGTCAAAGCCTGGACAAGATTTTTCTGGGCCAAACAGGCTTACCCGGGCAGCCTCCTCTTGCATGGAGAATCAAGGGCTGTCTGTGCTTTGCAACGATCCCAGATGGGCAGAAGACAGCATGATTGGTGGAGAAGGAGGACCGGGTGAGAATCAGGAGTCGCGGTTATTCATGCTGTTTGCCAAGGTGGCGGCTCCTGTTCTCCTTGTGTTTGGGCCCATATATTTAGTTTGGGCCAATAGCTTGTAAGCAAAAGAAACATTTGACACTTTCAGACTGGAGAATTTAATTGCTGGTGTGAGACTCCCCGGAGCATCGAGCGGGCGGCAGCTCTACGAGCATCTTACCATGGATCCCAGGGTGACTACGATGAGCAGACCCGCTCCCCCAAGTGTGTTTATTTATTTATAAACTACCTACACGGACTGCCATAATTAACTCATTCTTCAAGGTCCTTTGGGTGACATTCATCTCTAATAAACATAAACTCACATTTCAAAAGGTGTTTCTGATCATTTCTAATTCTTTCTGGCCAGTGTCTTGTCAGATTTGATTGGATCATCATTGTTTTGCTGCATAATGTGACAGATGCCGAGCATGTATTGGGGTAGAAATGTCAGTTCTTCCTCTTTCCTATGTTCACTCAGGCTTATTATTAGTAGTGTTAAGCTCAAACCACAGGGATCGTTTTAGGCCATTTTTCCATTCTATGAAGAGTAGTTTAGTGAGAGCTAAATTACATAATCTCTAAATAAAAATTAAAAGCTATGGGAATGTGAAAAACTGCATTGACAGACAAGAGCATCTTGTTAACCTTTCTGGGTGTGGGCCTCCCACTTCTGCCTCCATGTCTCCCTGGATCATACATGGTTCAGAATCATCCAGAACGTACAGCAAGCAGGGTCTCAGGTGTCAGACCATATATTAAATATTGATAAGTGTAATTTCTTTCTTATTTTTTAAATTATAAAAATATAAACATTTTATGGATTCGAAGACATTTTTCATGTTTTAATAACTCTGAGATTAGGATTCATTTTACAACCAAAGCATGCCATAGTTTAGTTGGTAGATTTTAAACATTTTTCCTAATGCACATTAAAAAATGGTAATTAGTGGCATTTCTGGTAGATAAAATATGGTAAATAAAAATTCTAGAATCTTCTCCTTTTGATCCAAATGGATTGTTTTCTGATCACTTTTAGAGACCAATGCTCTCGAGCATTGCTGCTCCAAGCAAGTGTGGTATTTGGACCAGCATCGAAGGCATCGCCTTGGAGTCTGTGATGGCCAAGCCCCGCCCCAGACCTCCTGAATCAGATCTGCATTTTAACAAGATCTCCAAGTCATTCATGTGCCCATTAAGATCTGAAAAGCCCTGCTTTAGAGATATTGAAATTCGGAATTTGCCAGTGGCAGCTTATATTATATTTGGTGCTGGCAGACACATTTCAGAGGTGACTGGCTTATCTACCTGACTAATATCTACTCTTAGGACTCAGCTTTGGGCCCGCCTCATCTGGGGTATGCTGATGAATTTTTAACAACTGGCTCTCTGGCAAAGGAAAAAAAAAACACCTGATTTGTCACATTTGTCAATTTCTATGGCATAAATCTTCCTCCCATGGCTGATTTCAAGCCACAGATGGTTATCTTAGGTAGCATTCCTGGAAATTTGACAACCAGTTCTCTAGAGCAGCATGCCCATCACCACATGCCCTTCAGAAAATCCTTCCTCGTCCCTCTTCCCCTCCCCTTTCCAATGGTGGGGAAGAGCCACAGCACCTGTGCATATCTTCTTCAAGGTAGAACCACGCTGTGCTACTTATTCAATATCTGTGTGGTAGGCAGAACAACCCCCACCCCAACCAACGGTGTCTCCATCCTAATCCCCAGAATGTGTAAACATGCTATGTCACATTACTGATCAGCTGATCTTCAGATGGGAGATCATCCTGTATTATCTGGGTAGTTCAAATGTAAGCATCAGGGCTCTTATAAATCAAAAAGAAAGGTGGGCGAGTCAGAGTGATGCAATGTGACAAAGACTCCATTAGCGTGGTTCCTGAGCATTTTGAGGACAGAGGCTGGGTTTCCTTATCTGGTATCCCCAGCACCCCACACAGTGCCTGGCACAGAAGACTTATCTTCAAGTAAGGTCACACTCTAAGGTGCTAGGGTTTAGAGTTTCCAGAGTAGGAACTAAGGAAATATGAAGTAGATGGATAACTGATTTCTGAACAAACCAGAACTCTCTAATGCTAGAGGGCTACAGAAACAAACTGATGGCTTTAGAAAGGTCCAAGATGATGGTTTCAAACTTTTTTTTAATGTAGGGGAGATTTTTTCCTTTTAAGTTATATTTTCTTTGAATGTATAAGACAGATAATAGTGGCATCAATAATTTTCCTCTGCTCAGCCTCTCCCCTGACCCCTGGAACCCCTCCACCCATATATCCTTGAACTCAGAGAACACAGAAGGACACTCTTCCTGGAAGAGAGGAGAGAGAAGGCCTAGAAAACAGGATGCTGGCTACTGGAGGTCTGGAGCAAGAGCAGGTCAGGGAATGGAGGGACCCACAGTAAGGGTCCCTCCTTAGGGTTGGCTGTATAGAAGAAAAGTGGTACAAGTTCAGGGGATTCAAGGTGTCAGACCTAACCGGACCAAAGAGGCCCAGTGCCAAGTAGGCTTGGGTCAAAGTTCAAAGGTGACAACTGGGCAGGAGAAGAAGGAAGACACAGAGTCAGTCCACGCATCCAGGCAGGGCTCAGACCAGGCAAAAGGGAGCAGGCATGCACCCACCTGCCCTCCGTCCACTGGTCATTTCCATCCATGTGTGACTCTAGTCCAGATTCACAGTCTAGGAAAAGGGAGTCCAGTTGACCTAACTGGGGGCTCATGGCCCCCTTGGCTGGGAGATGACAGGTCACCTTTGTTTATAACCCTGTCAAAAATGTATCCAATAGGAAAAAGGTGATGTCCCCAGAGGAATTCAAAGTGATGATGGGGAAGGGCAGCTGAGAAATAGCGCTTGGCCATTATGAGCAGGTAGGGTTATGCTCATTGATCAGAAAAGAAACTGAGGCTCAGGCTAACCAGAAAACCTGCCCCGTGTTTGCACAGATAATAAATTCCGGCCCTGGGGTTTGAACTCAGGGTGGTCTGAAGCTGGTACTCTTTGAAGGACAACACATTATCTGGTAAGAGTACAGTGCCTGTGACAGAGGCACATGATGGAGGCACATGGACAGGCAAAGCCCAGCAGCAGAAGCACTGTTGAGGGGCCAGCTCAGGAGTCCCTGTGCTCCCTCTTCCCAGGAAAGAAATGGGGCTGAGCCTACAGATGGGGGTGGGGAGGGGGCCACAGGCAGGAGCCAGGCAAGTCAGCACAAGACAGGGAGGGCAGTCCGTACCACCAGGCAGCCCTGCTGATCCTGACCTGGGGCAACTGCCCCTCTGCTCATTTTACGTCCTTGTATTAGTTTGCTAGGGCTGCAGTAACAAAGTACCACATGAAGTTGGCTTAAACAACTGCAATTTATTGTTTCATAGTTCTGGAGGCTAAAAGTCCAAAATTGATGTGTTGGGGGCTTCCTTCTGGGGCCTGCGAGGAACCGTCTGTTTCGGATCTCCCGCTTTGGCTCAAAGATGGCCGTTTTCTCCCTGTGCGTGTTCACATCAGCTTTCCTCTGTGTGTGTCTCTCTGTGTCCAGATTTTCCCTTTTTATAAAGACAGATCATATTTGATTAGGGCCCACAATAATGACCTCATTTAACTTTATTAGTTTTATAAAAGCCTTGTCTACAAGTAAGGTCACATTCTAAAGTACTAGGGTTTGGAATTTCAATGCATGAATTTTGGGGAGATGCAGTTCAATCCACAACAGCTCCCTTCTTGATGCCAAGAGATAAGTGACTGGCTGATGTGTGCTCCTTCCTGATGCAGGGCAGGGCTTCTTGTGGGACATGTTATTTCCAGAGCATCTACTGTGCACTTGGTACTGAATCCAGCCCTCACAGAACTCATAGGGTTGGGAGGGAGAAAAACTTATAAAACATTAGGTGCCATGGTAGATACAGTATGGTACTGTGGTTAAGAGCCCAGAATCTATGACAAGATTGCTGGGTTTGAATTCTGGCCCTGCTACGTATAAGCTGTGTGACCTTGGACAAGTTGCCGAGCCTCTCTGTGCCTTTGTTTTCTCATCTATAAAATAGGCACAATAATAGCAAGTTCTTTATTGTTTGCTATGAGGATTCAGTGAGTAAACATTTCTTAAAGTGCTTAGCAAGTGTTATGCAGTATAAATGTTTCTTAAATAAACCCTCTAAAAGTGAACTCAATGTGCTAAGGAAACACCAAGGAGAGATACCTAACCCAAACTTAGAAGGCATAGGGGACCAGCAGGGAGCTTCCTGGAGTCCGTGAAGTGTTAACCTGATGGATGCTGGTGAGGACAGAAGGGCAAGTTCTCCAGGGGCCGTTTGCGGCATGTTATCAGAAAAGGTGCGGGCGTGAGGGGATGGGGGCCTCGGCTCCTCTGGAATGTGTCCCCAGCTCTTCCTCCAGACACAGCAGGGGGAGGCTGAGCCAGGTCAGCCATATGGTTGGTTCCTGGAGGAGGAAATGTCAACCAAAAAAGTACAACTTACAGGCTTGAGCCACTGCATCGCTTGAACCTGGGAGGCAGAGGTTGCAGTGACCAAGATTGAGCTGCTGCACTCCAGCCTGGGCAACAGAGTAAGACTCCATCTCAAAAAAAAGTACAACTTAATCTAAGCCCCGTGTGAAGCCTTCTTACTGCTTGGAAATAGGGTGGGCCCCTCTCCTGCTAAATGCGCAAGTCAGTTCTGCAAGATGTGAATCCAAATCCAACTCCCTGCCATTGCCAGGTACATATCTCAGTCACCCCTACTTATAAATCTCAGTACATCCAAGGGATTAAAAAAAAATAAGCTAAGCCTAATTAGAAATCCAACTCTTCTTTAACCCCATCCCAACACCACTTCCACCGCCAAAATAGTTTTTAATAGTTTCGCAGGTCTTCTGTATCATACAGTCATTTCTGGATAAACTGCAGTTTAAAAAATTGTCCACGTCCCAAGGATCCACCCTGAGGGCATGGATAATTAAAAGCAACCTGATTCCTACAAATTGCAGCTAGAGCCGTTTTTGATGTGGGTCTTGAAAGCAAGTGCTAATGAGCTCCTTTGCTGACAGGTGGAGGGAGGGCTGCAGATAGGAGTCAAAGGCCCTGTTTGCAAAATTCGGGGAGCAGAAGGGGCACCTGCTATTTAAAAGGCTTCTCTCTGAGGTCTGCAATCAGAAACCGAAACTGGGGACTCACATATGACCAAAGCATTCCCCAGTCTCTTGGTCCAGTCACAGGGCCATTGTTGCCTCTCTCTTCCCAGGTGCTTTGAGGAATATTGATCTCGTATTTAGATCTCTCATTATTTCAACTTCTTAGAATGTTTGGAATATGCGTCTTTATTGTGCGGTGAGTGACATTGGGGAGTAAGTTAATAAGGACAGTGGCCTCCACTGGGCCTCCACCCATTATTTATGAGGAGTTGATGCCCTGAGAAAGGTCCCCAGTCTGGGGGTTGTGTTCTGTAGAGATATCACAGTTACCGCAGGCCTTAATGAGGCCCACGTGCACTGAATAGGAAAATCTGTTTCTCCCTGTGAGTCATTATCAGTGAACACTCGGCAATATCAATACATTAGAACTGCCAAAGAGCTGCTCGTTAAGTGGCTTAGATCAGGAGGTAAGGACACTCTGGAGTAAGATGCGGGTGGAGGGGCGGGAACGGAGAAGAGATGTATTTGTGGGAATCAAATTTGCCAACCCACTGGAATCCGCAAACATGCTGCTGGAATTGCTATCTCTTTGCCATCCATACCAGAGAAAAGCAGGCAATGTACCAGCGAGTGAAGTGGAATTGCGTTAAAGTAATGATGCGTAATGTTTGGGCCTAGTCCCACTTCTCCCCTTGCAAATAAGCTTCTCAAGTGCCAGGGGTGTGTCTTATCTATTCCGAAGGTGGCCTCCACCCAGTACCCTGCCCTACCTGTGTTCTCACTAAAGTGGATTCAGGACTAGGGGGAATCTTGTGTGATGGAAAGTTGGGGGTGGGCAGAGAGGATCCCAGCCTCAGCCATGTCACTGAAGGCTGCCGCGGGAAGGTGAGACATGGTCAAGATTGCAGTGGCTGGGAATAATGTTGTCACTTCTATTTATTGAGCCATTACTGAGGAGTAAGCCCTGTGTTAAGCACAGACCCCTGGGAATGCAGTTCTTCCTTTCCAGAATCCCAGCCATGTGGGTTCTTTCTCCTCAGAGAGGAGGGGGTGGGGAAAGCAAGGCCCAGATGACATGCTGCAGGCCACTGGAGAGCTGTGGACGCCTACACGTTAATTTTGTTCCAAAACACATACAGTAGGATGTTTTAATTTAACCTTCATAGCAACCCTAAGGGGTAGGATCTATTATTTCCGATTTACACATGAGGAAACTGAAACTGAGAGAAGTCAAGAGATTTGATCAACAGCTTGTGAATGGTAGAGCTTGGCTCCAAACCCAGATTTGCCTGTCTCCAAAGCTGGTGCACTCAAGTCTCTCCCACTAAATATTTGAGGCCTAAACACAAATAAAGCATCAGGTCACTGGTAAGACACAGTTACAGGTGCATTGGAAAGTCAGGCTTTGGGACACGTGTCATTCCCTGAAGATTCGCTGTAGCTCCTTCACTTTCTTTGCTGGTCAAAGAAGCTAATCATTATTCAGATGTGTGAGAGCCAGGCGATTATATCTGTTCTATTCAAAAAGTAAATCACTCCCCAAATTGGATGCTTTAAGTATTATTAGTAACCAGTTATTTGCAACACCACGCACCACTCCTTGTGACATATGCCCCAGTGGTTCTCCAAGAAAGTGGTAGATAGGAGGCGGCTTCCTGGGCCCCCACCTCACCGATTCTGATCTAGTTGGTCTGAAACTGACCTTGGAAACCTGAATTCTAAACAGTTTCTCAGAGGATTCTGAAGCCAACTGGTGCATATAGGCCCTGCTCTGAGGAACCCTGCCTGGAGTATGCTGTGTCTTCTCCATGAAGTTATGGGGTGGGAGAGAAGGCCTCTAAGACTTGAGTCAGTAGTCCTGGGTTCTAATCCCAGCCTGGATGCTCCCTAGCTGTGTGGCTTTTAGACTGGTCTCCCTGGGCCTCAGCGTCCTCCCACGTCCCTGGCTGGACTGGAGCATCACTGAGGCTCCCTCCAGCTCTAAGAGTGGTTACTTTTGAGGCAGGGCCCAGGTCCTGCCCATCAGGAGTGGAGCTGTGTGCTTTCTTATTCATTTATTTATTTTACTCTCTGGCTTTGTGTCATAATTTTCTTATTTTTCTTTTCTTTTTTCTTTCTTTCTTTTTTTTGCTGTGTGCTTTCTTAAAGGCAGAGAGGAGGGGAGGGAGCCGGAGGAGAGGTGGAGAGGGAAGAGGGTTAATAGACAGAAGGGGTCTTGCCAGCCAGTAAGTGAGGCCCCATGGACAGTCTGCAGGCAAGATGCCTCAGAGCACGCCAGTCCCCCGGACCCAGATTCCTGGGAACTCATTGCAGCCTAGCCCCAGGAAGAGCTGGCTCACTGCGCTCTATCCCTCCTGCAGACAGATTTCAGATGAAAAGATTCTAGACTACAACAGGTGCTGGGAAGGGATTCTAGTGGTGGTGGTGGGGGAAGCACTCAGGTGGGAGTCAGAAACCCTGGATTCTCCTTGCCCTGGTGCTGTGTGCCATGCCTTCCTGAGTTTCTCTACTTTTGGGTTTCAGGGCCACACCATAAAAGGCAGCTCCAAAGCGTCATCAGATCATAGTCTTGTGGGTCCACGATTTAATGATTCCAAGTCACCATTCCCATCCTGCAGGACCCTTTGTCTAGAGCCTGTCACAGTTGCCAAGCTGTTGAAGACAGCCCCCACGTTGCACCACCCGTCAAAGGTGAATGAAGAGTGATGGAGGGAGGAAGCTGTCACAAACCTCAATTCTGTACAACGAAGACGTCTCAGCTCACAACTGCCCTTGTACCTCTGCACATGCTCAAGATTAATGTGCTGTTACTATTCGACAGCCTGTTTCTAACACTGCAGCTGAAATCGCTTTGCTCCTGGAACAACACTGGGAGGGGGCAAAGCACAGCACCAGCTGTGCCTGTGAAAATTTTCAGGTCAGAAGCAAGATCCTCTTCCTACTGCTACTCATCTGAGCTGCAAAGAAACGGAGGGGACAGAGACGGTGTAAGTGGAGAGAGAGAAGGAAGAGGGCAAGAGCAGCATCTCACTTCGGCTCAGCGTTCTCACCTTTCTCAGGCTCCATAGCCAGCTGTGGAGGGGCTGCAGGAGACAGTGGGAGCTATGCCGTGAGAGCTGCCCACATCTGCCCCAGCCTTGTCTGTCAGCCCTGCACCCTGGGAGCAAGAGCCATGACAAAGCAGAGGACAGTGCCTGTCCATTCAGAATGGACTCACCAAGTCCCCACAGGGAGGAAAAAGGCCCATGATAAATGTAGGGATACCAAAATAAATAAGAGCCCCATCCCTACCTGCCACCAGCCTTGAACCACGTCTCAGTCCAATTCCTGACACCAGGAGCCGCCTGCACAGCCCAGCTGGAGGAAGCCGAGCCAGGTGCAATCCCCGTTGGATGAAGAAGAGCAGTGCAGGCCAGTGGGCAGAGCAAGGCGATGGCAAGGCTCTAATTCCATGATGTCGGGGATATCTCTCTCTGCTTCCCCAATTTTTCTGGTTCAGATCCTTAAAAACCCTCACCTAAATGTCAAATGGCCTTCCACAACAGTAAAACCATGTTTTAACACAAGGTCAAAGTTGATGGGTCTGTGTCTCAGGGTCTTGCATTCACTCCAAGACCCATTTTTATTCTGTTTAATCATAGTCTTATGAGTAGCCTTTTTTTTTTTTTTTTGAGACGGAGTTTTGCTCTTGTTGCCCAGGCTGGAGTGCAATGGCCTGATCTCGGCTCACTGCAACCTCTGCCTCCCAGGTTTAAGTGATTTTCCTGCTTCAGCCTCCTGAGTAGCTGGGATTACAGGCATGCACCACCACGCCTGGCTAATTTTGTATTTTTAGTAGAGACGAGTTTTCTCCACATTGATCAGGCTGGTCTCGAACTCTTGACCTCAGGTGATCTGCCCACCTTGGCCTCCCAAGGTGCTAGGATTACAGGCATAAGCCACCACACCCAGCCATCAGAATTGTTGTTAACACACTATTATTACTCTTTTAATTTTTGTGGATACATAGTAGGTATGCATATTTATGGGATACATGAGACATTTTGGTATAGGCATGCAATGTATAATAATCACATGATTGAAAATTGGATATCCATCCTCCCAAGCATTTATCCTTGATGTTACAAACAATCCAATTATAGTCTTTTAGTTATTTTCAATTAAATTATTATTGACTATAGTCAACCTGTTGTGCTATCAAATATTAGGTCTTATTCATTCTTTTTAACATTTTTTAGTACCCATTAACCATCCTCACCTCCCCGCCAGCCCTCACTACCCTTTCCAGCCTCTGAGAACTTCTCATCCTTCTATCCTCTATCTCCATGAGTTCAATTGTTTTGATTTTTAGACCCCACAAATAAGTGAGAACGTGCGATGTTTTCTTTCTGTGCCTGGATTATTTCACTTAACACAATGACCCCCAGTTCCATCCATGTTGTTGCAAATGACAGGATCTTATTCTTTTTTATGGCTGACTAGTGCTTCATTATGTATAAGGCTCACATTTTCTTTATCCATTATCTGTCCATAAACACTCAGTTTGCTTCCAAGTCTTGGCTATTGTGAACAATGCTGCAAGAAACATCAGGGTGAAAATAGCTTTTCAATCTACTGGTTTGCTTTCTTGTAGGTATGTACCCAGGAATGGGATCGCTGGATCATATAACAGTTCAATTTTCATTTTTCTGAGTAACCTCCAAACTGTTCTCCATGGTGGTTGTACTAATTTACATTCCCATCAACAGCGTATGAAGGTTTCCTTCTCTCCACGTCCTTGCCAGCATTTGTAATTGCTTGATTTTTGGCTAAAAGTCGTGTAAACTGGGTGAGATGATATTCATTGTAGTTTTGATTTGCATTTCTCTGATGATCACTGATATTGAGCACATTTTCATATGCCTGTTTGCCATGTGTATGTCTTCTTTAGAGAAATGTCTATTCCAATCGTTTGCCCATTTTTTAATTGGATAATTAGAAGTTTTTCCCATAGAGTTGTTTGAGCTCCCTATATGTTCTGGTTATTAATCCCTTATTAGATGGTGGGTTAGCCCATTTTCACACTGATATAAAGAACTTCCCTGAGACTGGGTAATTTATAAATGAAAGAGGTTCAATTGACTCACAGTTCTGCAAGGCTGAGGAGGCTGCAGGAAGCTTACAATCATGGCAGAAGGGGAAGCAGGCTCATCTTACATGGTCACAGGTGGGAGAAGGCAAGCAAGAGCAGGGAAAACCACCTTATAAACCATCAGGTCTCATGAGAACCCACTCGCGGTCACAAGAACAGCATGGGGGAACCTCCGTCCTGTGATCCAATCAGCTCCCTCCTTCAACACATGGGAATTACAATTCAAGATGAGATTTGGGTGGAGACACATAGCTAAACCATATCAGATGGGTAGTTTGCAAATATTTTCTCTCATTCTGCGGGTTGTCTCTTCACTTTGTGGAATGTTTCCTTTGCTGTGCAGAAGCTTTTTAACTTGCTATGATCCCATTTGCCCATTTTTGCATTGGTTGCCTGTCCTTGTTGGGTATTACTCAAGAAATTTTTGCCCATATCAATGTGCTGGAAAGTTTCCCCAAGGTTTTCTTGTAGTAGTTTCATAGTTTGAGGTCTTAGATTTAAGTCTTTAACCCATTTTGATTTAATTTTTGTATATGGTGAGAGATAGGAATCTAAAATTTCATTCTTCTGCATGTGGATGTCCAGTTTTCCCAGCACTATTTATTGAAGAGACTGTCCTTTGCCCAATGTATGTTCTTGGTACCTTTGTTGAAAATAAGTTTACTGTAGGTGTGTGGATTTGCTGCTGGGTTCTCTTTTCTGTTCTGTTGGTCTGTCTGTTTTTACGCCAGGACCATGGTGTTTTGGTTACTATCGTTCTGTAGCACAATCTGAAGTCAGGTAATGTGATTCCTCCAGTTTTCTTCTTTTTGCTCAGGCTAGCTTCAGCTATTCTGGGTCTTTTGTGGTCTAATGTGAATTTTAGGATTGATTTTTCTATTTGTGAGAAGAATGTTGTTGGCATTTCAATAGGGATTGCATTGAACTTGTAGATTGTTCTGAGTGTTGTGGCCATTTTAACAATATTGATTCTTCCAATCCATGAATATGGACCATCTTTCCATTTTGTGTGTGTGTGTGTGTGTGTGTGTGTGTGTCCTCTTCCATTTCTTTCATGAGTGTTTTATAGTTTTTATTGTAGAGATCTTTCACTTCTTTGATTAATTCCTAGTTATTTAATTTTATTTGTGTCTATTGTAAATGGGATTACTTTTTTGATTTATTTTAACAAACTACTTTAAATTGTGGAAAGGCACCACACTGAGGAGCTCTGCTGGGAAAGGATGCCACTCTCCACCACCCTCATCCTTCCTCCAAATAACTTGTTTCCTAGATTCCAGGTTCTGTCCTCCATTCACACTCCTCGGACCTGCCAAATAAATGTCTCTGAAGCCCACTTTGATGGGCCACACCAATGTTCACAGACCCCTCAGGTTCAGGTTGACTGATAACAGTGCTTACAAGGACACCTGTAACTACAACTATTGACTGTCTGCTACATCACCTTGTATAACTTTCACACAACCCTATGAAGTAGGTATTATTACTAACCCCATTTTGTAGATGGGAAAACTGAACTTCAGAGAAGCTGAGTTGCCTGAGGTCACAGTGTAAAAGTGGCACAGCCAGATTTGAACCCTCAGTCCCTGCCCTCGTCACTACATTCCAGCGTCTCTCTGTCCTTCCAAGTGTCCTCTAGATAATGTCACACACTCATCCACACTGAGAGGCAAAGGCCAATGCTAGGAACCATTCACAGCCATCTTCTAATGCAGAATCTCCCAAGGTTTGTTCCCAAGGTAGAACAAATCCTTGAGATGCTGGGCAGAGAAGTGTTTCCCAGGTCATATACACACAAAAGAGGCTTTATTTTCTGTCTGTCTCCTGCAAGTTTACAATGCGCAGCAGCTCTGAAAATGATGGGGCAATTTATTGAGATCATATTTTGCATTTTGCTCTCGCTGTAGTTTTCATCCCCCAACATTTTCTCTCTGAGAAAGTTCCCAGCCTTTTTCTGGTGCCCTTTTGATTGAGAGATTTGTTTTGTAGGATCTCTGTAGCCATTTTTTGAGACACCCTTCCTGTCTTTGATTCAGAGAAATTCTGCTAGATCATCCCAGAGCGGGAGGAAGCAGGCAAGTGCTTTTGCCTGGTAGAGAGTAGGGTTGGGAGGCAAAAGCAGAGGAGTTAGAACCTCCCCAAGATGAAAAGGGAGAAGAGGTTTGGGGGTTCTGGGAGAAGTTGGCACCAGAAAGGGCCCCTGTGGAGCTGTCAGGACGTGGTGGGGCATGTGAAGAAGCTGGGCTCCAGGTACTGAGGCCCTGGCCTCAGCAAAGCTCCCCAAACCCAAGCCTGGCACAAGCTTGGCAGAACCACTCCACTTCACACAGCCATGCAGGCCTGGACCAAGAGACCATTGTCAACACCACCCCATCCTGAGCCCCGAGGGTCCCACTCTGTGTCATATCTCAGGACATTGTCATATCCCTGGAGGGGGAGGGCAGGATCAGAGGAACTCTCAATGACGGCCGAGGGTGGATTTTCCATTAGTCCAGTGGGATGGAGGTTCAGGTTTAGTCAATTTGACTTTAAGAAAATAAGGCAATACGACAGTGCTTGCACATCCAAGTTTGAATTTCAATTCTTACCCATTAAATTTGATAATTCATGATTTGTTAACTTTTTAAACCTATGAAACCTAATTAGCAATTGCTGGAATTTTGGTCATTGGATCAACTTTTGGGAATTCTAACTTTAGAACATTGGCCTCCATATTTGTGGCTTAACCTTCCAGGAATAATGGGGCCAACCAGACCAGGTAAGCAGGACAAGAGGCAAGGGGGGTAGAGAGCAGGAGGGGAGAGTAGGAGAGGGAGAAAGAAAGAAAAGGGGAAAGAAAAAGAGTGAGGGAGAAACAAAGAAGAGGGGAGAAGCCAGGGAGGTCAGAGGAGCAGAAAGAGATTGAGCCAGAGAACCATGGGAGAAAGGGACAGAGAAGAGAGGAGAGGGAGACATGGTTGGGGGGGGGAGGGAAAATCCACTGTGCTGCAGGTGGGAACTTGGCCATGTGCTCAGAACACCCAGGACAAGGACAGGACAGCACACTGCCCGGCCCTGAGTAAAGCACACATAGGGGTTGCAGCGCCATATGGGTGCTCTGTGAGAGGGAGAAGGCTGGATGTGGGGCTGAGAAGAGTCCCAGCTTGTATTGAGGTTGCAATCCTTCCAGAGAGGCACCCCGGCGTGACGATTGACATTCCACTGTGGAACAGAGGAGCTCCCCAGTTAGAGTAGAGTAGCAACAGCTAGAGGTTCAGCCAGGGTTTCAGTCCTGGAGTATGTCAGACAGGTGGTGCCTGTCCATGGGGCAAAGCTGACAGTGGGTGCTTTCTGTGAGCCCTCTCCGTCTCTGCCCTTTTCCTTCTTTAGAATCGTTCCTCTCACCCCCCTTCCAAGCATCTTCAGGGAAGATGTGTAATGTTTATTACTAAGTCTTAATCTCTTATCCCTTCCCCCAAAGTATAAGAAGGTGGGGAACAAGCAAAGAAACAACCTCTAATTGTGAGATTTTTCATAGGCTGTGCCTAGACAATAGGACAGATGCTCAGAAAGGAAGGAAGAGAATTAAGTATTTTGGTCAGATTTTCTCTGGTTTTTCTTAGGGTGAGACAGATGACTAAGCTAAAAATACAAAGTCTGACCATGAAGCGGAATGGTGAAGTGAACTGGAAATCAGGAGACTAGGTACCGAACTGTCTTGGCGAGTGGGCCGTAGGACCTGGACTAGGTCATTCACTTAATGCTCATTTTGTCCACAAGGGGGTGAACCCGAAGGGTTCAATCCAGACATTTCCTCTTGTAGCCTACCTCCCAGCTCTAATATGCTATAGTTTTGTAAGTAGAGTTTACCGTAAAAATCAAGTAACACTTGCAACTAAATGAACCCTTTATATTCAAAGAGCTATACTTAGTGGTTCTTTGCCTTCCAGAACAAGTGTTTCTGGGGTTCAATGCACATTGATGGAGCAAGGAGTGACTGGGAGAATCTGTGACTCTGCCCTTCCCTCTTTTCCAGCCCAGCGCCCAGAAGGAGAGGCTCTCTGGCTTCTACTGACTTTAGGGTGGATGCTCCAGGCTCAACCTGTCCCAACCTTGTCTTAGGGAGGGGAGATGTAACACCATGACTCAACCTTAAATCCCTTCACCAGCATTATTCCTCCAACAACCTTGAGGCAGTATGCTAGTCAAGAATTTAAGTGACAAATGTCAGGAACTTAAACTAGTTTTTAAAAAGGGAGGGAGGATTTATTTGCTCAGAAAGTTGGGAAATCCAGAAGTGTATCTGCTTTCAGACATGGCAAGAACCAGGAAATCAAATGATTTCATTAGGGCTCTCTCTTTCTTTTTAACCTCTGCTTATTTCTGCTGGGCTCCCTTCTTTGGACAGCCTGTTTCACGTAGTAGGGTAGATAGCTGACTGCACCCCCAGACTCCTGTGCTCCCATTTTAGCAGCTCTAACAGAAAAAAAATCTGTCTTTCTTGATAGCCCCACCACAAAGAACTGACTGATGCATTTGGGTCATGTGCTCCTTCCTGAATCAGCCTTGGTGGTCAGGCAATGAAATACTCTGATTGGATGTACCTGAGTCACATGCCTCCCCTGTCACTGGGAGAATAAAGTGGCTCCATTTGAAGCCCATGATATAAGATGCCTACAGGAAAACTTGTGGAGAAGGGATTCCATCAGATGAAACATCAGATTTCCTCAAATAGAATGTCTTTAAACCCATTATACAGATGAGAAAATGGAGGATCAGACTGGTTAAATAGCTAGGAAGTTATTTTTTAATCAGTTAAATAACTGGTTAAAAAACTAGGAAGTCACAGAGCTTGGACTTGAAGCCACATTTGTCCAACACAAAAGTGCGTGTTTTAACCATAGCACTCTGCTAGCTCAACTGTCCCAGCATCCCCAAGAGCCCCATGACTTCAACTCTGAATACTTGGGCTTGTCATTGAGGGTTCCCAAAATAACTGAATTTGCAGGGAGCCTGACAATGCATTTGAGACCCCTGGATCCTCAAAGGAGCTTGCCAATCTGCTCTGTTCCTCTTGTTCCGCCTTTCCCCAGTTGAAAGGAAGGAGCTGGGGAACCATAATCGTGCCTCTTATTGCCTCTTCCAAGGCTAGATACACAGGAATGTGGAATAGGCTGAATGCCCTCATTTAAGACAAATGTTTTCAACCATGGTGTGCTCACACTGGCATGGTGAATCATTCGTGAGGTGTGTTTCAAGTAGATTTGTTTTGTTACTAGTTAAAATACTGGAGTTTGCAAATGATTTATCTTTTTATAAAAATAAGCAAGAGAAAATTCAAGGTTATCCCTGTAACACCACCCACTGTGTTCATTTGTATTCTTTTTTATACTTTTTTTGAGTGGGAGAGAAAGAGAGGTAAAGAGAAAGTAAGCAGGCACTTGTTATTGCCCTGGGCATAGCCGTGGGAGATTTTCTTTCTCATGTGCCCACCTGGAAAAGCTGGGAAAAGGGGCTGGGTATTATTGATTTAAGAGGGGACTTCCGCTCACCAATACCTCCTCAATACCTACTTCCAATTCCACCAACTGAAAAATACATTGGTTTTAAAAGCTAACGCTGGGTAGGCAGCATGAACTCACATATTAGCATCCTATAATTCACACTAATATGTGAGTTCAACAGTCACTCACATATTAGCATGAATTATAGGATGCCCTTTTTCAAGAATAAGGTATTCTAGAAACCTCAGATGAATGGAGACATTTCTGAATACTTTCAGATAATAAAAACTTCTGAAGGACTAAAAACAAAGTCAAACTTTAAAGTGAAGCTTTAAATAGAGTTGAAAGCTTTTTGAGTTAATAATTTTATGCAAAATAACTTTCATACTAGCAAGCAGCTTCCTAAGTGAGTGACAGAGTAGGCAGCTGACTTTTTTTTCCATTATGGCAAGGTAGAGCTTTATCCTCAGTTCTTTTCACCTTCAGGATATTTTAATTGCACACCCAAGTTCATTGCAGCATATTTACAATAGCCAAGAGGTAGAAGCACCGAAATTTCCATCAATGGGAGAGTAAAGAAATGTGGTAGTGCATACAATGAAATACTACTCAACCTCAAAAAAAGAAGGAAATTCTGACACATGCTCCAATGTGAATGAACCTTGAGGACATTATACTGAGTGAAATAATCCAGCTATAGTAAGAAAAATACTATATGATTCAAGTTATATGAGTTATCTCAAGTAGTCAAACTCTTAGAAACAGAAAGTAGAATGGTGGCTGCTAGAGGGTGGGATCTGGGGTGATGAGGAAAGAGGAATTATTAACATCATTCCATGAGTACAGAGTTTCAGTTTTGCAAGGTGAAAAGTCTCTAGAGCTTCAATGCACAACAGTACACTTAAAATGGTTTGGACAGGAAATTTTATGTTACGCATTTTTTACCACAAATTTTTAAAATGTTTAAAAAAAGAAAGAGGAAAAAAAGAAAGGAAAGAAAAGCAAAGAAAGATCCAGAAAACTAGGGCTGAGTTATTGTCATTTAAGATGAAAGAAAAAAAAGGAGAGAACAGAGAGCCAGTAATTAGTCCCAGAACCGAATTCTAGAAGTGTCTGGAACCAAAAGTTACTTAGTGGAATTGAAAGTGGCATTGAGAAGGTATCTGTGAGCAGAAGTCCTCCCTCAAATCAATAATGCTCAACACTCTTCCCAGGTTGAACACACGAGAAAGAAAATCTCCCATGGTTATACCCAGTGTAATGACAAATGCCTGCTTTCTTAAACTTCACCTCTCTCCCTCCCCCACTCAGAACCCCTCTCTCATAGAATAAATGGCAAAAGAAAGGTCTACATGGAGTCATTTCTTTCAAAAAAGGAACAGCAGAAGTAGCAAGAGGGGAGAGGAAGAGAAGAGGGAGTGAGCAGCAAGCTGAAATTACAGTCTTAAAAAGTGATTATTTTCAACAATACACAAAAAAGGAAATAATGCAGAGATTCTACACCCAACATCGTACTACGTATAAAAATTGTGCCACAGTCGTCATGAAAGCCCTTCATGTCACTGGCGGAGACAGAGAGAGAGAGAGAGCTTATGACATTCAAACAAAACCTCACCAATCTCAATGCTGAGGGTTTTGGATTGAATCATATTGCTTTCCCACACCTACCATAAGAAAACGGAGGGAAGATGAGATATAATTTGAAGGCACGGAATCTTATGAAGATAAACGGGCCAAAGTCAGGGGTCCTGGATAGTCAAGGAGAAGTTTGTAGAGATGAGAGTGAAAGAGACTGTTACTGGCGGACTAGAGGAAGTACGGGCAAGGTGGTGGAAAGAGGAGAGAAAACAGTCAAAGACAAATGTGACCGCTTAGAAAAAAAAAAACGCTGCAATTTGGCTCTGCCTTCTCCCTTCTTAGTATCAAAATAGCGTTTACTTACATGTTATTAGTCCTTGCCTTCCTCCCACTCCAAATGCCATGGACCCTGGAGGGGCGAGACAAGGCAAAGATGAGCCTGCGTGGGGAGCTGGTTCAGCGGCAGCAGTCGGGCTCCCAGGGATTGCCCAAGGCGGGCTGCAAGACACAAGGAGGAATGTGCTGGGTTATTGATGCCATGAGGTACAACAAAGACAACTTGGTGGAAACTCTGTCACACAGATTGTTACAAGAAAGGCAGCCTGGCCAGCAGCCATGCATAGTGTCACTTGAACATGCAGCCCTTCTGGACTGGGAGAAGGCTGCCAGAGGCGGGATTCCCTCAGGGAGGCTGCGTGATTTGCTCAGCCCACTCTGGACACTGGGATCCTGTCAGCAGTAGTTAGGTGGGGCTCTTTTCCCAGTCAGATTCCATTTATGAAAATACTGAGAATTGTTCTTTAATTTAGACTTTAATAAAGATAAGACAAAGGTCAATTGAGAAAGGCTGAGTCTCAGATTATGCAATGAGGACTGCCTAAATTCTACTGCACTGTTAACTTGGAAAATTGCTGCTGAATTCTGATATTGACCTCCACGCCTTCCAAACAAAGGAATTGATGGGTCTGTTGATTTTATGTTACCCAAGTCTAGCTGACCTGCATCTTCCATTCTCCCTAATTCTTGGCTCATACTGGTCTGGGTTCATATAGATTATTTCTTGTATCAAGGCTCTTGTTACTAATTGCAGAGAATTCTCAATCTCTACATCTGTAAGTTCAGGTTTTTAAATAACAAAGGCCACATCAATTGCTGTCTAGGGAGGTTGCCTCTTCCAATGTGCTCTGCAGAATGTCTGCTGTCGGTTACTCATAACCCAAAAATGGCTTCTTTCTCTACTTGGAATGTGCCGATCTGCTCTGTCACCAGCATCCGCTTGCCTCTGCTCAGTTGCCTCTGCTGGTGGGCTGGGCTGGGGGCTGGCTCCTTTTGGGAACAAGAATTACTTCAGGAGTGAATCTCATCTTCCTGCTTTGGAAATCTAGAAATACATCCTAGAGCTTCTGGGACAACCGCATTCAACATCCACCTTTGGCCCGAGCTGGTTTTAGGGCTTTACTCTATAGCTATTTCATGTTTACAGATGGTGACAAGAAAAAACTTGACTAGAAGACTGCTGTGTAAAGACATGAGTTTATACACTGTGCAAAGGTGCCCAGCCAAGGAGGCAAGTGGGGCTGAATTCAGTCCTGCCGGAAGGAATGCCTTTTCTTTGCACAAAGGCAACAGCTTCCACCAAGCCATGTGCTGGTGAAGCTGTGTCCACACAGAGGAGTATCCTTTCTGAATTTACATACTCCATAGACTGGCAGCAGCCTTTCCTGAAAGCCTTCCCTGCTGTGGGTTGGGGAAATTGGGTTTTTAAAGAGCCCAAAGAAAAGTTTACCAGGATCGTGCATGGAGGAAAAGTCAGCATGATCACCCCCAAAGTGGAAGCCAACAGTGATCAATCAAAAAACCAAAGAGGGCAGGGCACAGTAGCTCACACCTGTAATCCCAGCACTTTGGGAGCCAGAGGTGGATGGATCATTTGAGGTCAGGAGTTCAAGACCAGCCTGACTAACATGGTGAAACCCTCTCTACTAAAATATAAAAAGTAGCTGGGCATGGTGGTAGGCACTTGTAATCTCAGCTACTCAGGAGGCTGAAGCAGGAGAATCACTTGAACCCAGGAGGCAGAGATTGCTGTGAGCTGAGATCGAGCCACTGCACTCCAACCTGGGCAACAGAGCGAGACTCCCTCTCAAAAACAAAAAAACAAATAAACAGAGTGGCTGGGTGCAGTGGCTCATGCCTATAATCCCAACACTTTGGGAGGCCAAGGTGGAAGGATTGCTTGAGTCCAGGAGTTCAAGACCAGCCTGGGCAACATGGTGAGACCCTATCTCTACAAAAAAAAAATAAAAAACTAGCCACGTGTGGTGCTGAGTACCTGTGGTCCAGCTACTTGGGAGGCTGAGGTGCGAGGGTCACTTGAACCCAGGAGGCAGAGGTTGCAGCGAGTTGAGATCACGCCACTGCACTCCAGCCTGGGTGACAGAGTGAAACTCTGTCTCAAACAACAACAACAAACCCCAAAGACCAAAGATTAAGAATCTAAAGCTTTGCTTCCTAGCTCATGCTCCACTGGAAGATGCTTCGCTTTTCTTTCCTTCTCTCCCCCTACATTATTTATCAAAAAGTAAGAGCTGATTTTTCCATGTGAAATTGGGAGGAAGAGGGCTTAGATGATACAACACGTACCACAGAACACAGGAGCCTGTTCAAAGGAGCTGCCATAATACCACAAACACACCCACTTATCCCATGGAGTAACTCCAAGGACTGATGGCATTCGGCCACAGAAAAGGTAGCCAGAGGGGTAAATGCACCAGCCCAATATGCATCAAAAGGGCAGCTTTGTTCATTACCGCAACACCTGCCCTCAGATATTGCTTCTCTTGGCTTCCCTTTCATTCTCTCATCTCTTGCGCTTTCTCTCTTGCTGCTCATAGTCTATGTTCTGGAATTCTCACTGCCTCCCAGACACTGTGGTTCACTTTGATTGATGCTCTTTGTTCTCTGTGCAAGTGGAGAACTGCTGAACAGAATAATGTAGTCTTCAGCCAACTCTATCATTTCCTTTCTTCTTACCTTGCCTGCTCAGGCACAGCAGTCAATGTGGAAACAAATGTTTTTGAGCACCTACTATGTGATGCATGATTCTAGGCACTGGGAACACGGTGGTGATCAAACAGACAAAAATCCCTGCTGGAGGGAATGAGGTGAGGCAGGAATAGGCAATAAACAAAATGAGTAAGTAGACTGGGTGCAATGGCTCACACCTATAATCCCAGCACTTTGGGAGGTAGAGGCAGGCAGATCGTTTGAGCCCAGGAGTTTGAGACCCACCTGGGCAACAAGACGAAACTTCATTTCTACAAAAAATATAAAAATTGGCTGGCTCAAACAAATTAACAAGAAAAAAAATCCCATCAAAAAGTGGGCTAGGGACATGAATAGACAATTCTCAAAAGAAGATATACAAATGGCCAACAAATGTGAAAAAATGCTCATCATCACTAATGATCAGGGAAACGCAAATCAAAACCACTATGTGATAACACCTTACTCCTCTGTAATCAAAAAATTAGGGATGTCGGCAGGGATGCGGTGAAAAGGGGACACGTTTACACTGTTGGTGAGAGTGTCACCTAGTGCAACCACCATGGAAAACAGTGTGAAGATTCCTTAAAGGACTAAAAGTGGAACTTCCATTTGATTCACTGCTGGGTATCTACCCGGTGGAAAAGAAGTCATTATATGAAAAAGATACTTGCAGATGCATGTTTATAGTCGTGCAACTCACAATTGCAAAAATATGGAACCAGCCCAAATGCCCTTCAGTAAAGGAGCGGATAAGAAGTTGTGTGGAACAGCAATGAGACAATGGCACTCACAACCGTCTGGATGGAATTAGAGGCCATTATTCCAAGTGTAGTAACTCAGGAATGGAAAACCAAACATCACATGTTCTCACCCGTAAGTGGGAGAGCTAAGCTATGAGGATGCAGAGGTAAAAGAATGATACAATGAACTTTAGGGACTTGGGAGAAAGGGGGGGAAGGGGGTGAGGGATAAAAGACTACACACTGGGTACAGTGTATACTGCTTGTGTGATGGGTGCACCAAAATCTCACTAATCACCACTTAAGAACTTACTATGTAAGCAAACACCACCTGTTCCCCAAAGACCTGTGGAAATAAATAAAATTAATAAAATTAAAATGCTATATATGTAAAAAAAATTAGCATGGTGGCACATGCCTGTAGTCCCAGCTACTCCAGAGGCTGGGGTTGGAGCCTTGAGCCTGGGAGGCAGAGGCTGCAGTGAGCTGTGATCACGCCACTGCACTCCAGCCTGGGTGACAGAGTGAGACCTTGACTCACAAAAAAAAAGGTAAATAAAGTGTGTGGTATACCAGATGGTGACAAGTGTTAAAGAGAAAAATAAAGCAGGAGAGTGTAGAGGGTGTGCTGGTGAGCGCCCTGTGGTCCCAGCGACCTGGGAGGCTGAGGAGTGTAAAAAATATGATTGTGTTTCTCTTCAGTAAATACGTAGAAGTGAGATTCCTGGGTCCAATCATAAGCACATGCTTAACAAATGTTAAACCGAAGAAAGAACCTGTCGAATGGTTTGCCATTTCCTAACGGGTGGCCAAGGAAGCCCTTGATGAGTTGATGAATTTTGATTAAAGATCTGAAGGAGGTGAGTGAGCCTTGACATATCAGAGGAGAAAACGCAGTGACCTTTTTGTGATTGTCAAGCTTCTGACTGGCTACCCAGGGTTTATATTTTTATTCTTATCAAGTATATTAGTTATCAGTAGCTATAGAACAAAGGACCCCAAAACTTAGTGGCTTAAAACAACAAAATGTTGTCCCACAATGAGTCAGGAATCCAAGTGTAGCTTTTCTGTGTCCCTTTGGCTCAGGGTCTCTCACACAAGGCTATCCTGAAGGCATTGGACGGGACGGCAGTACTCCCTATGCTCAGCTGGAAGAGGATCTGCCTCCAAGATCACGCAGGTGGCTGTTGGCAGGCCTCGGGTCCTCACTGGCTATTCACTGAAGATACCAGTTTCTTGCAGTTTAGACCTCTCCATGGGGCAGCTGACAACAGAGAAACTCAGCAAGACAGAAGGCAGGCTTTCAATCATCGAATCTTAGGCGCGACATCCATCATTTTTGACATATTAAATTTGATGGAAGCAACTCATTAGGTCCAGCCCACACTAAAGGGGAGAGGGCTACAGAAAGGTGTGAATTGCAGAAGGTGAGGATGGTTGAGGCCATTTTAAAAGTGGACTGTCTCCCCAAGAGTAGAACAAAGTCATGTACATCCTTAATGTGCACCTGGATGACATCCCCTTGTCAATTTTCCCCATAGCGGTGAGAGTGGTCCTCACAAAATTTAAGTGAGTGACTAAAAGGTAAAGTAGACAAGGCAGAGACTTTTGTCTGTTTTGTTCACTGCTCTGTTTCCAGTGCCCGGGACTTAAAAGAGTCTCAGTGGATGTCACCAGAATGAGAGAGCGACTGAACAGGGTTTGAATGTATGTAAAGATGAAGTCATCTCTAACACAGTAATAATAATATTTTCCACTTGGGGGGCTTATTATATCCTAGGCAATTTACAAACATCATTTAAACCTTACAAAGATCCCATGAGGTGGGTACTATAGTATCTCATCTTACAGGGGAGGAAAACAAGGCTTGGCAAGACCAGGAACCTACGTGAGATCACACAACAAACGGAAGAGCTGAGATTTAAGCCCACAGTTGTCTGGCCCTGCAGCCCACACAGTCTGCCCAGCAAGAAAGCAACCAAGACAGTGGCTCTCCGTGCGGACTGTGCATAGGAGCACCCGCAGGACACGGGCCTCACCACCATAGTGTCATAGTCACCATAAGACTATTTCTAAAACGGCTCCCTAGGAAATCCTAATGTACAGGCTAGGATAGGGATCCTGTCTCACACCTCAAGATCTAGTGACAAGTATTAATGCAGTGCCTACCTCTATAGTAGTCTATATAATTTAACAGAGGATGGCTTTAATCTCAAGCCACCTTTAGGCAAAGCTGTGACATTTACCTTGGGGCTACCCAGAGGCTCTGCTGAGACTTGAACAGCCCAGGCTTTTGCCCTTCTCACCCGCACTCACCCACACTGTGTCTTGCTCCCTCAGAGTTCTGTGCTGTCGTTAGGAACAGTGAGGGGACAAGGCAGGGCTGTCCCCCAGTCAGAGCTCTCCGCCCCATTGCTGCCACGGGTTGCAGGCTCATGGACAAATGAGGCTGCAGCTCCTGATCAGCTCCCCTGCCTTGTCAGCGCAGTTGACAGCAGCATCACCCAGCTGGAGTACCTGACTCCCAGGTCCCTCGCTCCTGCCACACTGAATTGCTTTCAGTCCCTGAACTTGTCATGCTCTCTCACCTACTGGCTTCGCTCACGCTTCTGCCTCTGCCAAGAACATTATTTCCCTCTGATCAGCTAGTTAAATCTTACTAATGCTCAGGTCTCAGTGTAAATGTCACTTCCTCCAGGAAGACTTCTCTAACCAGGCACTTCCCTGCTCCACTAGTACCCAGGACTTCCTGTATGACAGTAGAACACCAGCTTGCTTTCATAATTACCTGCACTTTCGCAGAGGCGCCCTGAGATCTTGTCTGCTGGGTATCTGCTTGTAGCCTAGCATTTTCCTCCTCTCCTCAGGAAAGAGTTTACCAAATTTGCTTTTATTTCCGTTCAGCCATGTGGTTTGTGTGCGATTGATGCCAATGTCCAACTCCATCTGCACAGCTTAAGTTAATGGGCATACCCTACCTCCATTCTCCCTGTCACAGTGGCCCAGGGTTGACATGTGACTCAGGCCAGGCCAATCAGGCTGCACCTCAGGGCTCTGCCTGGAAAGATGAGCCCTGGACTCTTTCACCCCTGCTGCACATGTAGCCTGTTGGGATACTGGAAGAAACCTTGGCTTTCTTCGAGTGTGCTGAAATAATCTGTGTCAGCATCAAAGACAGAGCCCCGTAGCATGCTGCTAGTGTTCTCCTTTCGGGTTAATACTGAAGCAGTGGACACTATTCTTTGGATCTGGCTGTTACACCAGTTAACCCCGTGCATTAAAGAAAAGTGTACTCAGTAAGTACATTCAGTAACAACTTAGAAGCTTAACATCCTCATCAGTGGAGGTGAAGGTTGGGGTGGTAGAGTCAGGCCTGCAACGAAGCCACCCAGAGCTAAGAAATGAAGAGAAAGGGCTGAGCGCGGTGGCTCACTCCTGTAATCCCAGCACTTTGGGAGGCCAAGGTGGGTGGATCACGAGGTAAGGTGTTCAAGACCAGCCTGGCCAAGATGATGAAACCCTGGCTCTACTAAAAATACAAAAATTAGCAGGGTGTGGTGGCAGGTGCCTGCAATCCCAGCTACTCAGGAGAGAATTGCTTGAGCCTGGGAGGCGGAACCAGTGAGCCAAGATCGCCCCACTGCACTCCAGCCTGGGTGACCAAGTAAGACTCTGTCTCTAAAAAAGAAAGAAAGAAAGAAGAAGAAATGGAGAGACAGAAATGGAGGTCTGGTCTCATTATTTGAGGCACTAGATCAAGCATTGCCTCAAACTAGAACTACCTCTAGATTTCTCTATTACACAGCTCAATCAATTACCTTTATATTTAAATGAGATTGAGTTTGCTTTTTGTTGTTGTTGTTGTTACTTGCAATCGAGAAAACATCTTAATTTTAAATTCTGCCTTTGAATCCTCAGCCCTCAGCACAGTGTCTGGCACCTACCTGGGAGTGAATATAAGTTTCTTTGCTCTAGGTAAGAAATCTGGAGACTAGCATCTCCAGCAGGGAGGGCAATATACGCAGCTGGCTCTTTCTAGGCAGTTGCTACAATACTGGGTCTACTTCTTTCTCCCTGTTCCTATACAAGACTGCATCAGAGATCCCTCTCTCAGCTCCCCTAGGCCCTGAAGACCCAGGAGCTCTTCTGTCTGGCTGCTGAGATGCAATCCCTAACTCCTGGTCCTAATTACAGAATCTTCCCTAACCAGCTTCATTCAAGTCCCGGGCCTGCTGCGGCAGCCGTGGTAACTCAAGCCTGTTAGACCACAAGCCCACTCAAACCACAGATTTAGGGCACTGTCTACTTGCTTTTTAAAAAATCTAGGCTGTGATTGGTTCTTCCACTCACACACTGAATACATCTTGTGCCCTCTCTGGTGTCCATAATCTGATTTTATCACTGTTGTTGGAATAACAGAATTTGAGAAAGAAACATCGAGGGCATTTAGTTCAACTCCATTCCCAGAGCAGGTGCCACCATTACTACGTCTCTGACTGAGGTCTAGCCTGCTTTGGCTTGAATACAAGCAGGAACCGGCTGCTCCATCCTTTGCAAGTTGGGCACATTGTCAGACAGCTCAGATTGTTAGAAAGTTCTTCCTGAAATTGAGCTGGAATCTGCTTCCTTGTCATTCCACCTAGTCCTGGATCTGCCATCTGGAGTCCCTGGCATCAGCCTGATCCCTCCCCCACATGGCAGCCATTGGGATATGTGAGGACAGCTCACATGTCCCTAACGTCTGCTTGGCTCCAGGCAAAGAATCCCTTGTGCCCTTACCCAGTCCTCATATGACTTGGTTTCTCAATATTGCACCAGCACACCATCCTCTGAATGTGCTCCATTTGTGATTGTTCACCTCTCTGAAAATATGGTTCCTTGAAAGGATCCCAGCAGTCTAGATGTAGCCTGTCTAGCACCAAGCACAACAGAACCATCCTGTACCTGGTTCTGGGTTCACCACACCTGTCAATGATGATATGTAAATTTCCAGTGCCATTTTTACAGCCTCATCATGCTATTAGCTCAATGTAATCTTAGAGAAAACAAACCCCCTCTATTGGATTTTCCATATTTGAACATTTGATGTATGGGACTCTATAGTGATTTCTCTTGAATTTTATCTTATAGGGTTTAGACTGGGCAGAATCACAAAAGTGATCATATAATTTATCATATAAATTGTGACCATTTTAAGACTGAAAGCAGGTGTTATTATTATTATTAACAATTATTTTGAGACAACATAAACAACCAGGGCTGCCCAAACCAACCTACACCCAGGACCACCCTAAGCAAAGTGGTCAGAACCACAGACTCCAGGTTGAAATCCCAGTGCTATCATTTACCAGTTCCTTACTTAATCTCTTGACGTTTCTGTTTTCCCATCTCAGAAAGGGAGGTAATATTTCTACATCATAGGATCATCATAAGTATTAAACAAGATCATGTTTGGAAAGCATTTAACCCAGAGCCTGACTGACATTAAATGCTTAGGAAATATCACTTGTTATTTTTAACTTGTCGAAATCTTTTAAAATTTGACCAGCTATCCCTCTCAGCATAGTGTCATTTTTAAATCTGAGAAGCACATCTTCCACAGCCTTGTCTGAGCTGTCGCTTAAATGATGTGTGTCAGCATCAAAACAGAACCCTGCGGCACGCTGCTCGTGTTCCCCTTCCAGGCTGATGTTCAAGCATTGGTCACTATTCTTTGGGTATGTTACACCAGTTAACCCCGTGCATTAAAGGAAAGTACGTTTAGTAAGTTTAGTAACAGCTCAGGGGCTTAACTGGTATACAGTTTTGCATTTCTCTCGCATGACAGTATGGAGAGGCCCCACTTTGGCAGGAGTCCATCCTCCCACCGTTAGCCAGGGACCCAGGCTGATGGCAGCTCTTCTGTCTTCGGCATGTGGCTTTCTGCGTGGCTCTGCTGGTCACCATTCTCACAAGTAGGAAGCAGGAGAAGAGTGTGGAGGAGCAAGTGGAGAAGATATATGTGCTGGCCTCATGGGGACATGGATGACTTCTGCTCACAAGCCTGTGGGGAGAATGTAGACACAAAGGCGCGCCCCACCATAGGGAAGGTGGGAAAGGCAGGGCAGCTTAGCCACCAGGAGCCCGCTCCACTGCTGTTCCTACAGAAGAAGGGGAGATGAGATTTGGGTGGACAGATGGGAATTTCCATCTCTCCCATCCACCTAATGCATTATATTCGGGCCTCATTTTCTATCTTGTCCTTGAGGAAGTAAGGTGAGACTCTATGAAATACTTTATGGAATCAAAGGCCTCCACCATTTTGCTCTGCTACTAGCGAAGAAAGGAAACCATTTCCAGGGCCTGATGAGGAGATGGCACATAGGCAGTCCGCACTCTGAGAAACGGTTTTACATTTAGGGCACTGAAATTCATTTAATCCTTCCATCAATCTGTGTGGGGAAGAAATGAAAAGAAGGTAGAAACAGAGTGGAGTTTAAAAAATGAAATGAAATTCCAAGTATAAGAGCTTTATGGAAAAGTCAAGCAGAAAAGAAATTATACATAAACATTAAAATAATCTTATGGATTGCTTAATATTTCTCTTTGAACACTCCTGAGCTCCTTGAAATAAGATGTAGGGCTCAGATTTCTGACGCAAGTAACATAGGCATTATGGTCAGCTCTTAAACTCCAGCCTGCCGCTCTTAAAGTGAAGTCAAACACTGCCGATAAGCAGCCTCATTCATTCATTCAACAAACATGTAGAGAGAAACTTCTCAGTGCCATGCACTGTGTGGGGAATGAAGAAATAAACAAGCTGTGAGCCCTACTCTTGAAGGTCTTTCAGACTTAAAGATTCCTAGTTGCAAATATCAGAAATCATGTCTGGCTACTTTACGCAGAAAGCGAATTTACTAAAGAATATTAGTTAGGTCACCAAATCTTTGGGAAGCTATGAATCTAGGAATAATACCTCAAAACGCTTTGCAGAATAGTCTAGAAGAGACAATGCTGGCTCCCCTTTCAGCACAGACACACGGCTTGAACTCGTGCCCCTGCTAAGGTGGGACCTTGGGTGCTCTCATCAGGATCTTCTGAGACTGAGGCAGACATAAGCCGCCTTGGCCAGAACATACTCCTCCTGGTTTGCGCTGCTTTGCTGTGCTGGCTTCTGGCTCAGAGTCCTTCTGATGCAGCTGTGCCCTAGCTGCAAGAGAGGTGGGGAGAGTGAGTACCTGCCTTCTAAGTTAGGATGTGGGGATTTTAAAACAGAATTCCCCAAACATAGGGAAGATGTGAAAAGGTCCGGGGGAGACACCTCCTGGGGCTCCAGCGGTTCTGCCTCTTAGTCCAGCCAAGGCAGGGACAGCCAGTCCTCCAGCCTGTCTGAACAGTACCCCAACTGGCCAGCTGGGGACATATTGGACCATCCTGCCCCCTGCGAGCTCATCAAGGGAAAGACTAAGTCAGAGGAGTCCCTCTCTGACCTTACAGGTTCCCTCCTCTCCCTGCAGCTGGATCTTGGGCCCTCACTTTTGGATGAGGTGCTGAATGTCATGGACAAAAATAAGTAACAGGATACCAACTTTTTTCCTTTGGGGTAAAAGGTACAAAAAACAAACTGACCGCAGTTGAAGAGAAGGGCTTCCGGAGCTGTATTTACAGTTTTGTGATGGGTTTTCTAAAATAATATTCTTACAAAGTATTTTTTTTTACCTGTTATGCCCTGTTTGCAGAAACAATTTAGAAAAAACAACAAAGCAAAACCTGTCTTGGCAAAAAGAGGAAGTGAGTCAGCCAGAGCCCATTTTCGGCAGGCCTTGGTGATGTTCAGCTCGTGTACTGTTTGCAGACACACAAGCAATCTGGCTTGGCCAGGATTGGCACTAGCCATGAAGGGCTGGGCGATTCACATTAAGGAACTTTATAGAACTTTACAGCACTCCGACATTTTCTGAGCAAGAGAAAGTCAAAATTTATTTAACAACAAAGCCTTTTTTCTAGATTCTTTTCTGTTTATTGCTTGGGCTCACCATAGCAAATTTTCCAGTGTTAAAACTTTTCTGTTGTCATATTTGAACTTTTTGGGTTTTGGGGATTTTCTTGCAGTTCTTATGTATCCCTATATATTATATCTATATTGCAAAATTTTGACTGTCAGCTACATGTTGGTAAGACACTGGCCAAGTATTACTGTAACTAAGTTATTTTTAAAGTTAAAATATATTTTTACATGCCTTTGGCTTTAAAAAAAGAGAAGAAAAGGTCCTGAGTGGGCAAAAAATTGATAAGTGTCCATGAAGAGGTGAAAAATGGCATGCAAATGCATATATTAGTGTGGAATACGGACTTTATGAACTTCATGAACGGAATTGTGAAAATACAGTGGACAGAGAAATAAAACCTAACTGAGCAAGTCAGAGAAGACTTCACCAAGGCAGTCTCCACCTGGCCCACCCACCTAATGCGTTAGCATTCAGCCCACATTTTCTATCTTATTCTCTGGGTCATAAAGGATGCCTAAGAACTTTCTAGGGAAAGTTTCTGAGGAAGGGCCCTGCACACAGAGGAAAGGCATGTGAAAAGGCACGAGAGTGGGAAAGGCTTGGTGGGTCTGCGGAGAGGCTCCATGTGGTAAAGGCAAAGGCCGAGTGTCAGCAGAGAGGCACAGATGGGCTGAGAGTGACAAGTCAACATCAGGTCACAAAAGGCTTTGATGGTCATTAGATACCATTGAAGGATGGGAGTAATGTGACCTATGTGCAGAGGATGGATTGGATCGGAAAGAAAATGAAGATGGAGACAAAGTCCAGAGGCTGGTCTGAAAGACCAATTGATAATGATGCAAACCTGAATTAAGGAAGAGGCAGCAGGAGAGAAGGGAAAGTTGGGTCTGAGAAATGGCTCTGTCCACTAGGAAACTCAAACTATGGGTCTGGAACAGAGTTGGGGATCATTAGCTTTTAGATAGTAGTCAGTACAATTAAGAGAGGCCACAGAAGGTGAACAGAAGATGGCTGGGAACCCTTACAGTGACGCATTAGGAAGCCCAAGTCAGGTTCCCAATCCCAGCAGCAACCGAAGGCAGGGTGTGTCCAGGCCATAAAGCGCAACATTGGGGATTAGGGGTAAGAGGGCGGAGATCCTGACTCAAGCTCCCTGGAGCTCACTGTTGTGTTGAAGCACATAGATGGCATTGTAGTTTTTTGGCTATCTGCTTTCATTTTTTCCTTCTCACTGCAATGGAGCATGATTGCCTTTTGGGAAATCCCCTCTCATCCATTCTGTGCCGTCTTGGAGGTGTCAATCAGTGTGACCTGTCTGCCCTGGCTAAGAGGTGAGCATAGGGCCCAAGAGCATTCAGATTCTCTTCAAAGACTTCTTCTTCTGAGCTGAGTGAAGCAAGGCTGGAAAGAAGAGTTTGGAGTTGGTTCAACCCAGTAGCATCTCCCTAAGGAGACCATCCCCTAATTCCTGCCCCAGGGAATCCTGAGCTGCCCTAGCTCAATGTTTCTTTAAGTCTGGTTTCTAGCTTTCCCTTCTGCTCTGTGAACTCAGTGAGACTCTTATACTGAATTTTATTTTTCTGCTTAAGGGAGTCAGAATCTGTGGTTTGCAATCGAACAACCCCAACTGACTCACAGAGTGTCCGACATTTAAGCCAACTATGTGAAAGAAGCCCTCCAAACCAACCTCCCAACAGGTGCAAAGCATTTGTGAAAGAGGAATGCAGCTGTCATGCATACTGGAACAGGGGTCACTCTAGCTGTGACTTTATCTTCACTGTCGCAAGACCCTGAACGGGTCCCTTCACCTCTCCAGGCCTCAGCGCTCTCATCTGCAAATCACAGTGCTGGGCTGGATACTGGGTGTCCCGTGGTGTACTGGTGAACTGTTTCTTTCTTGAAAAAGCATTTTGCTGGTTTTTAAGCTACTTGGTCAAAAATCCTGCTTCCTCCAAACACAGAGAATTAATGAACATCTCAAGCTTTTTATGTTCCTCTTTAATGAGGCCTGCACTATCTGAATATTCTAGCGTTCTCTCTTGTTCGGCGTATAATCATGCACAACCTTTTTATTTCTTTAAGGTGGGACTATATTTTTATTACCTAAATGCCGTGCTACGAAGATCAAAGTCTTAAGTGTGTTTGTGCAGCTCAAAAATAAAGATATATTAAGAGGGGAAAACACTGTTTTAAATGCAAGTCATGCTTAAAGCAAGTTTTACTTTTGGTCATATTTTCTTGTATATTATAAACATTTATTTAACTTGTTGCCATTTGAAGTAAAAAATTTCCAAAATGTGTGCTCAAGAATAATCACTAAAATGTTTGCAGCGAAAAAAAAAAAGCAAAAGCCTTGGTTATTAGGGTTTGATAATTTCTGTGGTATTAATATTCCTCCTGTGGCTAGCTTTCAAGCCATCAACCAGCTTTCTAATTTCCTGAAATTTTTACTTTGCAATCAGGCACAGGTCAGTTCTGGTACATCAACGTTGGTGTCCCTTCTAGGGCTGACTTCTGGTCTGTACCTCTCTACACTGGGAAGCTGGAAGACTAATTCTTTGACTCTTGTTGAAAAGAAAGCATCTAGGGTGGCATTTCTCAAAGTCCGTGGCAAGGAACTTGTTAAAATGCAAGTGTCCACAGACTACTATTGGGCACTCTGAATTAGCACAGGGGTGGAAGAGTTCTAAGAAATTTGCACCATTAACACACTCCCCAGACGATTCTGATGCAGGAGGTGTGAGGGCCAGACTTTGAGAGACACAGGCTTGGAAAGTGGCAGGTAAAACAGGGTGAGAGCGGTGGTGGGAAATGAAGCGAGGCCAGGGGAGAGAGGATTGTGGAGGAAACGATGACCCAGAGCAGACACAACCGGGAAGCAAAGGGGAGGGAGGCAGGAGATATTTTCAGCTTGATATCCAGACTTGGAGTGCTCTGCAGAACACCATGTACCAGAGGGCTTTAATAAGAGATGATGATGATGATGATGATGATGATGGTGATGAAGGAGGGCAGTAAGGCTTTGTTAACCAGCCTTACCGGGCTGGTAGGAAGTAGAGCCATCTGGTGCATATTTGGTACATTACAAATCTATTTTATTTTCACCCGTGCTGCTCAGCCAAATTTATATCTGTTTCTGGCTGCAGAACTTGCCTGGTATTAGACTAAGCCCTAAGCTCTGAGCAGGAAGAATCCCATGCCAAGGACGTGATCAGTTTTTGCCGATCCTGGGGCAAGGCTGGATTTCTGAGCCTTCCTAGAATTTCAGCCCTTGTTCTAGAGGGTGGGAACCCAGGAACATTTCAAGTGAATGATTGAAAGCCCTGAAGGAACCTGTGTTCCTATCACCAAACTGTCTCCTCCTGCAGGAGAGGGCAGCGGTGACCCCAGCCTCCCTGTGAGGCCCTTCACATCCTCATTTCCATTCCTCTGTTGCTTCTGGGGGGCAAGGATATTGTTCATCTCTTCATGCCAGGGCCTGTTCCGTGCCTCTCAGTGGATGGAAGAATGAGGCAGGCAGATGATGGTAATGTGCAGGGATTGGGGAACCCCATTAGGGCTGGCCTGGCTAAGACAGACACAGATAGAAGAGTAATTGCCCAGTGGTAGGGGGTGGCTGAATATTAGGGGTCAAACCTGAAATTTCCTTCTTGAGAAGGAAAACAAATCTGCTTAAAGCTACACAATAAATTAATAACAATAATATATTTTTTAAAAGACTGACTAATGCTCCTCCCTACCTCCTTCACTCCCCCACCCAAAAGAAAATAAGAAAACTTTCAGGAAAGTTGGGGAAGGGGAGGTACGTGCTGCGTCAGAGGCTCTTGGGAGAGCATTTGTTGTCTCTTCCTAGTCTTTGGCCTTATTCCAGTCCCAACTGTTCAAAGGCACCGGGGCAGAATTTGTCTTCCCTGGGCTGGAACACAGGATATCACTAAGATTCCTCTAGATCCTGGAGTGATGCTGAGAGTTGCACGCATCTGCTCCGACTTTTCCCATTTAAAATTCCTCGTCAGAAATCCTTCCTTCCACTCTGACATCCCAGACATCGCTCTTGGATCTTCCACCCTACTTGCCTTGCATTTCTACCAGTCAGCTCAGACAGATGAAATGCAGGATAAAACCTCTCAGTCCACGGAGCAGGGACCTTGTCTTTGTGTCTCATAAGGTGCATGTACACCTGCAGTGCTTTGTAAATAATAAATGGCCACAATAAAGAGGCTGCTTCTTTGGGGTCAGGGGTGTGTGTTTGCAGAAAAACAGTTCCCCCTACAACTCCTCCCACCAGGTCTAGCTCTGCCTGGCACAGCTGTCACTGGAGGCTGAGGATGCAGTGCACAGAGATTTCCAAAGGGACATGTGACCTGAAAACTTAGGGTTCCAAACCGAGTAAAAGGCACAACGCCAGGATTTCTCGGCCAGCGGAGGTCAGAGAGCAGCCTGCTGACACACTATGTACTTGAAAAATAAATGTACCGTGGAAATGCAAGATGTTATTATTATTACTTCAAATTTTATTGTTATGCTTAATCTGGCCTTTGCAAATGACAACAGCACAGGATTTTCAAGTCAAGTGTATAACCATAATGTACTATTGAAAGAGAGATTGGCTGGTAATAACAGGTATTATTACTCTAATAATAACTTGCCAATTTCATACAAAGGAGAGAGACCTCTTTCCAGCTGGGAGAACAAGCTGAAATAGACAAGGGCGTTTCATTAGGGTGACTGTGGAAGGGCAAGGACACCATGACAACATGGTCACTCACTAGGATGACCCCATCACTGATACTGAGAGCAAGTGGAGTAAGACTCTCCACTAGCCCTCAGTTTTGCTACAGGAAACAGCAGTTCATCTTTTTGAAAACAGGCTGCTAAAATCTCCCCTCTGTGTTTCCTGTTGCAGGGCACCATCAGAGCCACAAAAAGTTCTAGAACAATGAGCTCATCCATCATGTATATTGGGGGCCTTCATAATAATAGCTGCCATTTATTGCAGCCTTACTATGTGCCGGGCACTGGGCATCACCTCATTGACCCCTCTCCACCTTCTCTGTGAAGTGAATCCTGTTATCATCTGTTTCATACATGAGAGGCCTTAGGCTCAGGGTCGACGGCCCAGGGTTCTAGCCAGGATCAAAACACAGACCGAATCTGCAGCCCAAGATCTTTACCACTGTGATCTGCTCTCTCTACTGCCACTTGGCAATGTTTCAGTGGTTGAAATAACTGAGACTTGACACCTCTAGGCTACAGGGAACACTTTCCAAGCATCTGAGCTGATGGAAGGGCAGAGTGGCAGGAATCTCACCAACGCACAGGTGCTCAGAGAGGCACCTGGACTTGGCTGTGGACGGCCTCACTGGGGGAGTTTGCAGCAGAGTTGCTTTCTGAATGATGTTTCTCGAGGCAGGTGTTAAAAATTGCCGTGATTTCTGAGATTACTCTGGCTAGGCGGGAGAGGAGAGTAACTCTGAAGGAGGGGTGGGAATGGAGAAACTACTGCGGCATAAAAATTAGACTACAGGTAATTTGTAAAGTTGATGATCAACCTTGATTAGACTTGCTCTTTCTAATTAGCAGAGCTGGATGGCTGTAGCTCCTTCAGCCCTTTGAGTCTTTATTTTTAAAATCTCTTTATCTTTAAATGAGGAATGTGGAGGAAAATTAGAAGGGTGGATGCTTCGAGGTTCTTATTGTCTAGCTCTGACCATCTGCCCTGGACTCTATTTATTGCAGTTTGTCAGTTCCATGAGCCATCTTAATGAGCAAGCAGGGGAAAGGTCTCAGTCCAAGCCTTGCTCTGGCCTAAAGTGATTACCTCACGAACGACTCACTAATTTTTAATTCATGCTCTGATCCATCCCAGACCCCTGGCTTGTGCATATTCTGCCCCTTCCCCCCACCCTTCACGAGCAGGAAGAAAGACGTCTGGGCTGCTTCGGTGCCTGTTGACACAGGAAAAGGAGCCAGGGTTAGTGCACATCCCTTTCATTTTCAGGGAAGTCACAGAACCACATCTGTTTTTTAAAGCTTAAGGGTGGAGGGCTGGGATGGGGGAGAGGCTGGGGGAGAAGGGATGCGTGTATGTGATGGGGGTTATGATTGTGGAGGTAATGATGTGGCGAGTGTGTCCATGTGCAATACGGTGTGTGTGTGATGTCATGTGAGCGTGCTATGTAGGTCAGGTGTGTGATGGTGTCTGTGTGTGTGTGTGTGTGTGTGTGTTGTGCTCTGTGTGATGTGGTATGCGTTGCTGTGTAGGTCAAGCGTGTTTTGTGTGTGAGTATGGTGTGTGTGTGCAGTGTGGTGTGATCTGAGTGTGAGGGGTGTGTGTGTATATGTGGTATGGTGTGTGATGTACAAATGAGCTTACGTGTTGTGTAGGTCGAGCGTGTTGTGTGTGTATGGTGTGTGCATGCACAGTGCCTCTGGGTCCTATGGATGAGCATGTGTCTGTTGTGTGGTGTGTGTGCGTGTGCAGTGCGGTGTGGTGTGTGATGTGAGTGTGGGGGAATGAATGTGGTGAATGATGGTGGGGTGCATGTGTGGATGTGTTTGCATGTGCATGTGTGAAAAGAGGCAGAACACGAATGAAAGCATCTCTAACAAAATAAGCTGCTTGAAAAGGGGATTTTTCTATCCCTAGAAATTTGCCAGAATATCTTCCTTTTTTGGCTAAAGCCTCTGCTCAGAAGGTCTCTGATGATCTGGTTTAAAAAGGACAGGATTGGTTTCAACCAAATAAAATGAGCGTTAAAGATACTTTGGAAAAAAAGCATTTTTACAAATCCAGTGCTAACGATGCAGTGGTTTCAGTTTCCTTCCATTGAGTGAGAAGGAATATTTAATTTTGAAACCAGTGGAGGCTCAGGTCCTATGCAGCAAGATAAAGAAGACAATAGCACACAGCCCCGTTGTAGATTCGTCCCTGCTCCCAGGTCACAGATGGGATGAAATCCTCTCTTTGTGGAATACTGAAAAGGACTTGTGGTCTCCAGGGTTTGCCATTCCAAACAGAAGTAGCCGAAGTCACCCTGATATGGAGGTGCCATCTAGGGGCAAGAAGGGGCTGGAGGAGGCTCCTGAAGAACAAGGAAAGGAGTCATCCAGCCAAAGGATTTTGCCACAGTCCTTCATGCACGCTTTCTGGTGCTGAGGTCCTTGTGCAGGGGAGCGTCATAGAAGGGCTCAGCCCAGACAACTCCAGCAGCTTCAAAAACATTTCCACTGAGAGAGAGGCTTTTCTTCAAGCCAAGCTCTCTGGCAGAGCAGCATTCCAGAGAAATGCAAATAGAGTAAACATATGGGAAAAAGTTTACATTCACAAGTCATCATGGAAATGCAAAAAAAAAAAAAAAAATTGACACTGACCTGGTGAAGTTTTTTTAAATGATCATGTTGGGGTGCTCTCACGCTGCTGGGAGAAGTACACACTGGAATAACCTTTCCGAGAGGGAGTTTGGCAACACTTATCAAGACCCTTAAAAGTGTTTCTGGCCAGGCATGGTGGCTCACACCTGTAATCCAAGCACTCTGGAGGCCAAGGTGGGTGGGTCACCTGAGGTCGGGAGTTCAAGAACAGCCTGACCAACACGGTGAAACCCCGTCTTAAAATAAATAAATAAATAAATAAATAAATAAATAAAAGTGTTTCTACCCTTTGGCTCAGTAATTCAATTTCTACGAGTTTATTTAAAAAAAAAAAACTCATCAGAGTGTAAAGATTTCTGTAAGGAGATGTCCATTGCAGGGTTAGTTATAAATGTGAAAAACTGGTATTGACTTTTGTAATCAAAATAGAAAAGTCTAAAATAAATGTACTGTCTACATAATGAAATACTATGTTGACATTAAAAATCATATTTTTGGACATGGGAAAATAGTCAAATACAATGAAAAGTTAAAAAGGAAATATGTTTGGAAGTATATAATGTGTATTTATAGAAAAAGGGGCTGAAAGGATGTACATCAAACTTAATAGCTGTTTCCTTTGAGGAAATGACATAAGTGATTTTTTTCTTTAAGTTTTTCTGCATTTTTCCATAATAAATATACTGGGAAATAAATATTATAATGATAATAATAAAAACAACATACATAATTTTTAAAATAAGGCTGAGGCTAGATATGGTGGCCCATGCCTGTAATCTAAGCAGTTTGGGAGGCCAACACAGAAGGATTGCTTTGAGGCCAGGAGTTCAAGATCAGCCTGTGCAACACAGCTGAGTTCCCATTACTACAAAAGAAAAAAAAATTAAAATTAGCTGGGCATGGTGGTGCATGCCTGTAGTCCTAGCTGCCCAGGAGGCTGAGGTAGGAGCATTTGAGTCTAGGAGTTTGAGGAGGCGGTGAGCTGTGACCACACCACTGCACTTCAGCCTGGGTGACAGAGTGAGATCCTTTCTCTAAAAATAAACAAATAGATCAATAAAACATTCCTATGAACAACAATGACAAAGGTCGTAGAAGAATCCCTTTCAATTAGAGGGAAAGGCACTCACATTTTTAAGTACTTCCTCCTATGATCCAGGCTTTGAACTTGGGTCATATCATTTCATGCTCACAATAGCCTTGGGAGAGATGTCTGTTCTCATAGCTCCAATGCCTTTCCCCTCCCCTCACTTTCAGCCCATGGTCTTGCTTCCTATCCCATTGAGAAAACGAAACAAGAAGAAGGCATCTTCCATACTCTCCCACTATTGCTTCTACCTCCTACCTGCGTCTGTGCCCACGGATTTGGCTTCCCTGCTCTTATTACAGATGACTCACCTGTGCTGCTCTCTAAAGCCAGCCTCCGCACTCGGGCTGCAAGTCCAATCTCCTTTCACCTACTCAACATTTCTCCACAAGTCTTCTCTCTCTGTCTCACGTCAATTTCCCTCGCTCTTGGATCATCCCATCGGCTTATTAACATGCTGTAATATTGCCCACATTTTAAAAATTCTCTCTTGACTGACAGCCCCTTCCAGCTACATTTCCTCCTTTCTACACCCACTTTTGCAACAAAACTCAAAAGAATTGTCTATATTCACTGATTACATTTCCTCCTGTTTTCTTTAAGCCTCAGTAGTCAGCTGTCACCCTACCCTGGTCCATTGAAATTGTTCTCATCAAGCTCAACGCTGACCTCCATGTTACTAAGCCAAATGGTCAATTATCAGTCCTCACCTTGCTCAACCTCTCAGCAGCCTTTGATGCAGCTGAAATAACTGACGCTTCTTGAAACGGTTCCTTCACTTGACTCTCAGTAGTCTACGCAATCATGGTTTCCTGCCATTCAGTTGCTGTCTCCTTTTGCTGATTATAACCTTCTCTAATCCCCAGGGTTCCATTCTCTGCTCTTTTTTCCTCTGTAAATAGGAATCTCTCCCTTGAATTTCAGATATATAGCTAAATTATAAATGGATAGAGAGATAGATACCATATCAAACTTAATCAAAATCAAACTTCCTATCGTCTTTCCCAGACACATGTTCTTACCACTGCCTTCCTCATATCAGTTAGCGGCAGGGGTATTCTTACTGCTGTTCGGGTTCAAAACCTTAGTATCACCCTTGAGGAATCTTTCCCTTTCACTCTGCATCTAACTTATTGGCAAATGTTGTCTCTTCCACCTTCATAATACATCCAAAATCCAGCCACTTCTCACCACCTCCGCTGCTACCATCCTGGTTCAGGCCGCCACCATCTCTCTCCTGGATTTTTTCCTCCAGACTAGTCCCTTTAATTCCACCCTTGACTCTACATTTATTCTCAACACAGTAACCAGGGAAACCTGCTAAAATACAAATCAGATAATGCCACTCCTTCCCGTGTTACTCAGAATAAAAGCCTATGTCTTTCCAAAGGCCCATAAGGACCTGGGTCTCTGTTTCTTTCTCCAACCTCAACCTACTTCTCTCTGCCTTCCCACTCTGCTCTTTCCATAGTGACTTCCTGGCTAAATAAGAGCAGACCAGTTACGTTCTACCTCGGATATGTGTTTGGCTGCTCTCTCTTATCCCCAGATTTTTGCACAAACGTCACCTTCTCAATGAGACCTTCCCTGATCATCCTGTTTAAAATTGCTTTTTGTGGCCGAGCACAGTGGCCCATGCCTGTAACCCCAGCACTTTGGGAGGCTGAGGCAGGCGGATCACGAGATTAGGAGTTTGACACCAGCCTGGCCAACATGGTGAAACCCCATCTCTACTAAAAATACACAAATTAGCTGGGTGTGGTAGTGGGCTCCTGTAATCCCAGCTACTTGGGAGGCTGAGACAGGAGAATTGTTTGAACCCAGGAGACAGAGGTTGCAGTGAACCAAGACCACGCCACTGCACTCCAGCCTGGGTAACAGAGCAAGACTCCGTCTCAAAAAAAAATTTCTTTTTGCCCCATGTCCCGTTTCCTTGCCTCTCTGTCTCTGTGACACTTGCCATCATCTGATACGCTATGTAGCATACCTTTCCTTTGCTGTCTAGGGTGTAAACTCCATGAGGCAGGGTCTTTTGTCTGCTTTGTTCACCGTTACATCCCCAAAACCTGGATCAGTGCCTGGCCTAAAACAGGAACTCAGTGAACATTTGGGGAATGAATGAATGAATAAATGAATGAACTAGCAGTGATTAAAAAAGACTCAACACCCTACTCAGTGCTTTAAAAATATGCCACTAATTACAGGCACAGAAAGAAAATTGGCCGTAAGCATTTCTTTTCTGTTCCCATTAGAACTTCTAATGAGATTGCACGGTTGTTATTATTTCAAAAGCAACAGCTTTCCAGTGTTTAATAATGTGCTAAATGCTTTTGCTGTTTGTTTCCATTCCTTTTTCCCTAATGGGTAAGGGGATTCGATGGCTGATTCCTCAACTCCAATCACCATCGGGAGGCTGGCTTTCCCGATGGCACTTGGCTTCTCCCCTTCTCAGATTCAGCCAGCACTTAGTTCATAAAATCTTTGAGCACCTACTGTGTACTGGGTGTAGGGTTCTCTCTTTGAATCATAAGTCTATTGTGCTCCACGAAATGTCAACCAAATGCTGGTGCCGCAGTCCCAGTTATCTCATGCCAAGGAAATTTTGTGGCCAGTGTCCCCTGTGCTAAAGCATGCCCTATCTCTGCCAGAAGATCTTTGATGCCACATGGGGCAATATGGTGCTTCCCAGACTCTTCTACTGAACTCCGTGTCAGTGTCAAAACATTCTACGCCCGCCTCACATGATAGTGGTTATTTCCCTCGTGATGGAGGCTACAGATAGGGCTTACTGTGCGTTTGAATTCACAGACTCCTCACGATAACCAAAACTGCCCATCCACAGGCCCCGAAACGCTGATGTCGCTGAAAAGCGCATTGTTCCTAGAGCTCAAAGACCCGATGGCACTCTTGGTTCTGCCAACTATGGGCTGTGCCTCCTTAGGCAAGCTACTCCATCTTCAGAGATAATCTCCCTTTCTGTAAAATGGAACTGTGAAACCCACCTGTGCTAAGGTTGCTGTGAGGATCAACTGAGACTCGTGTGAAGGGGCTCATAAACATTGGCAAGGATGAAGTGTTAGTGAACTCACTGTCTTCAGCCTCTCAACGCTCACCTGAGTGGTTGCTGCCACTGAACCACCTCTTTGGCCTATCTCTTTAGAAATATCAACGGAGGTGAGCTTGCTGTGGTTTTCTCCATCTAATTTCTCTTTATTTTGCAAGCTCATTAAACATATGCTGAGAATAAACGTACTATTAGGCTGTGAATTTCTGCAGGGCAGTAACAGAGTCCTCCTCAGCTCTATTGCCCCAGAAAAAATCTGCAATCAGCACTGGGCTTACAGCCTATCTGCTTCAAAGGAGCCCCAGTGGCCTGGGGTCCAAGGGATCCCCCACCTGACTGACTGAGAGCGTCCCAGAGAGGGTCTGAGAGCGAGGTTTCCCCTTCAGGTCACAGACAAAGAGGAATTTTTCCTTTTGCTTCTCCAAGCAGGCTCACTTCCTCACTGAACACTTTTGCCAGCTGCTTTCAATCCTAATATTTTGGCAGCCAAACAGCATGCTGTTCTGCAAAGGAGCTGGGAAACTGCTAACGATCCGATATGAACAGCCTCCCAGCTCTCCTGGGCGCCTGCTCAGAACCCCAGGTTGACAGTGGGACACAGGGCTTCTCAGCACACTGCCTCTTGCTCCAACCAGAGAAGACCCTGGGCCTCATGCTTTACAGCCCCATCCCCATATCACCAACTCTAAGTATGGAGGGAAACCTGGGTGCCTCTGTCTTTCAGGATCTGCTGCTCAACTCTGGTACAGCACAACGCAGAACCTTAAACACCCTCTCTCGGAAATGACACCATTCCGGCCTGAGGACAACGCTTCTCCATATCTCTTATGTCCTTGATACAAAAGGTGACTTCGTCTGATGAGAGTTGTGGGCTGTGGTGTTTCCGGTGATGGAGATGGACATTATTTCAGAATATGTATCAGCTGGGGAAGGGGAAGTGACTGATCAGCAGAAACACTTGGGTGAAAGAAAAGACAAATACATTAACATGTCAAATTCTTCCTCTCACATAGCCAAGAATGCAATCAACTCTTGCAAAATTCAATATATGTCGCATGTCCATTTTCTTGCTTTTCTTCATGTTCCCATTTGTGATTCTGGAGTTATCCATAAACTAGTGTAGAATTCACAACAGTTTATATGGCAGTTAAGGAACGTTTTATATTATTAAACAGTTTATAAAACCCTTCATTTTGTGTGTGTGTGTATGTGCGAGCATGTGAATGTGAGTGTGTGTGACAGTATGTGTGTGAGTGCGTGTGCATGTGTGTGTAGCTGGGATTTCTCAACCTTAGCACTACTGGCATTTTAGGCTGGTTACTTCATTGCTGTGGGCTGACCTAGAATGTCTAGCAGCATCACTGGTCCCCACCCACTAGATACCAGTAGCAAGTTGTGTCAACCAAAGATGTCCCCAGACGATGCTCCTGGGAAGTAAAACCACCCCAGCTGAGAACCACTAGACATCGACATGTTCACAGACATAAGTGCGTGAAAAGTGATGCTGCTTCTCACACTGGCAATGACAAGGATCTCACACACCAGAATTTTATTTAGTTTCATTTAAATAATTTTGATTAAAAATGTTCACATCCATTAATCATAAAGGTATTTCCCTCTTAATTTTAATAGACACATTTTAATACAAAGAAAATTCATTTTTTTGAAAACATGAAAAATGTGCATTCAAATAGTTTAACTTTAGTATAATCTACACTTTATGATAAAAATATGTTAAAACTTTGGATGTTTTAAATACAAAACTCCAGATCATGACCATCAATAGAACACATATTACATGAATATGTTGATTACACAGCAACATAATTTATGATTTTGCTAAAATAAAAACATGAAAACTAAAATGTGTGGGTGAAGATGTCATAGTTTATGAATTATGTATGTATTTATTTCATTACCCAACCCAACATCATTGGACCATCAACCGAACACCAAAACATGTGTAAGAATAATTTAATTCAGTCATCTTTGATATTTGGCTGAATTTCAGTGATATAGGAACTGTAATTTTGTACATAATGTGTATTCTGCTGAGGCATGTTTGTCAAAGTAGGAAGCTAGAGTATGTTTTATCACATAGTTTATCCTCTTGGTTTATAATACATGGTCTTTGGGTCTTTGCTTGTCTTTTGCCAGGGGCCTGGCATGCATGAGGACAGGTCTCATCCACTTGACCTGAGGCCTCAGCCCAAGGCCTAAAATGGGACTGCGCAGGCACTGAGCCCAGGATGGGATGGAGGTGGGGGGCAAAGGGAGGGTGGGGCTGGTCGATCAACCACAGGCCTGAGTGGCAGGCAGGCCCTGGGCAAAATGGTTAAATAGGTAAAGGTGATTATTCCTTCACTGGGGGCTTCCCTAGCCCATCTTAGATTCCAGGTTCCTCATGCCCTATCCCAGTCAAGCCTCAGAATTCCATCCCGAAGTACAACCTGACCCATATACCATTTATTCATTCAAGAAGTATTTATGGATCACTTCCTGTTCTCTAGGTACTGGGCTAGGCCATGGGATATAAAATCTCGGCTCTAAATAAGCAGGTCATTTCAACAGGGAGAAAGGCCTTATCAATCCCCACTTATTCTATCTCCTTCTCTTGCTCTCAATCTTTGATCCCTAAGCCATAATAAAGGGGAGAAATACATATTTAGGAACCATTGTATTTGTTAAGTTACATCTTCACTTTTTCAGACTCTTGCTTTCTGCTGTGCTAAGCAACAATTAATTTAATATGATGTTACAGGGGTGAAATTATTGAGCTCCTGTTACGTGACAGACATGAACCATCCTCAGGGAACCCACAGATTCAGGGGTAAAAATGGTGCCTGGGCTTAAGGAAGTCACACGCCAGTAGAGGCAGGCAGGTAAATAAGAAACTCTCATGCTGGGCTAGGGCTGCACAAAGGGTTTGCAGGAAGTATAACCACAGAGGAGGGGGAAATAAATTTTTCCTGGGGGATTCAGGTGAAGCTTCACCAAGGGTGCTATTTTAGTAGTGAAGGGTATGCAGAACCCCTCCAGGCAGAGATGCAAAAGGACGGGCAGAGGAGGCAGCCCTGGCAAATGTACCCTTGGAAGGGACAAGCCACCAAAGCAGGGAACCAGCCCTTGGCACAGAGTAGGTGCTTCGTGGGTTCTGGTTTCCTTCTGCTGTATCCTGGCCGAGTGACAGTGCCTGGTTTGTTCATGACAGAACTTAAATTATTTCTAGAGATGTAACACCCTAGCCCCAAGGAGCAATTGTTCCTAAGATTTTCAGGCCCCCAGTGCTGGAGCTGTGCCTTTCAGAACATTCAGAGGAGCAAGGACAAGAGCAGGAGGGGAGGCTGAGGACATCCTGGCTCATTAGTTAATGAGTGGCGTTGATTGACTGCCTACCCTCCCAGGGTGGTTGTGGACATCAGGAGAGAGAGAGAGAGAGAGTATAATGGGGGAAGAAGACATCAGAAGATATCGCTCTTCTGATAGGGTAGGAACTCATACCCTTGTTTGGGAGAAAAACTTACCTGAGTAATGCAGGAGAAGTGACTTGGGAACTTGGAAAGTTTGCGAGCGTCAGCAGATACATCACATGGAGAGACTTCCACAGGATAGAGGACTGTGGAATGAGGGGAGGGATTTGCATGGGATGGGTTAACTGGGGCATGGCTTCCTAGAGAAAATACTTGGGGTCTGGTCAGAGAGAAGACAGTGTTTCTGGGCAAGCAGTGCACCAGAGCAAGTGAATTGGCGAGGTGCGTGGGAAAGACAGCAAGCGGGTGTGGCCAGGTAAGAGGGACACTGTGTGGAAGGGCAATGTGGAAAAGGGCTGGAGAAATGAGAACTAGGGTGGTGAGGAGGCTGAAATGCCAGCTGGAGGAGCCTTTTTAGGAAGACTGGACTGGGGAACATTTACAATCCACTGCAGCCCTGAGATCTTCCTTGCCGACGGCCCACTCTTTCAGGTGCCCACCTTTCCCCAGCACAAGCCAACTCCCAGCCCCTGGGGTGCATCCCGACTGGTTTCAACTAATCTCAGTAATACCACTGCCCTTGGTTGAGTGTGGCTCTGTAATCAGATCCCAGCCAGTGAGCCACACACGTGATATGTTGAAAGGTTCTGGGAAGAAATAGTCCATCTTTCTCCTGTGCAGGATGTTGATGTGTCTGGATGTGAGACCTGAAACCACTGCAGTGATCCAGCTTGAGGAGAAAACCAATTTAGAAAGGGGCAGAGCAGAGAGAACCACAGAGGACAGGAGCTGGTGCTCTATGGCCCTGTACTGTCAGCCTTCCCCCGCTCAGGATTTCTCATTACGTGAGATGATAAATACCCTTTATGCCATTTGAGGATAAGTTTTCTTCTGCTTGCAGTCAAGAACATCATAATATATTTTTTAATTATCTAGGCCAATAATAATGGAAAGGATATAATTCTAGCCAGAGGAACCCATCAAAGAAACATGTTCCACGCAAGCAGTGACCAGCGTTTCAGCACGATGAACACATGCAGTTTAGGACGCCACATGGCTGGAGATGGGACCAGAGGTGCAGGCAGAGGCCAGGTCTCAGACAGATTTGTGCACTTTGTGGGGAGCCTGGTGTTTGAAATATTTGGGATCCATAGGTGAGAGGATTAAGTTGCCCTGAATAAAAAGTCAGCAACCCATAGGATTTCTGAGCAGGGAGTAATTAGGCTAGTGTAACTGAGGTTCAGCAGAACATAGAAATTCAGGAAAAGCGCTGTGGTGACAGACCAAGGCTTAACCCACAGTTCTACCACTGATGAGCCATGTGCCTTGAGTAAACTTCCCTCAATTTTCTGGAAGACAAGTCCCGCCCCTCAGAGTGGTTGTGGAGTCTGTGAGCTCTCCCTCTGATGGCCTGCACGCCTCTGATTGTTCTAGAAACAATCACTGACACTGTGAGGTGCCAGACCCTGTGCTGAGGCTGGGTGCAATGTCATAAAGGGCCATTTCCTCCATCAAGGTGGGCAAGGCCTCCAGCAAACACAACCCACAAGAAGGTGAATGTCAAGGTGATGTGCAAAGCACTAAGCAGAGATAGATCCAGGTTGTCAAGAGTGGTGTTTTTCCCTAAAATGCAAAGAACAAAAAGTCCAATGATGGCAAAGGTTCAGTAAGTTGCTGACTCAGTTGGCAAGGGAGCCATTCCCTCTCTGCCTGTTCCCACAACTCACTGAACACCAATTCTTTCTTTAGATTGAGACTTCCTCAGCTCTTCCGTGGGACCAGCTGTGGGTTGTCAGCACCCTCCCCTCACCCCACTCCACCCTGTATCCTCCAAGTTCCCTGTATTGACCCACTCATTAGGGTCACTTCTCAGGGACAGTTTTCCAGCCTGCTTCTGAGGAAGGCCTGGCATCTTTCCCAGGTCCTATGGCCTCCTATCCCCTAAAGCCCTGATCACAAATTTTAGGCCAGCTTTCCTACAGAGCAACCTCACGCCCTGCTAAGAGGTTCTTCAGGCCCATGCCTAACCAACCTGCATCTGAAACACAGCCTTTCTTGGATGGAAACAAGGCCAAGATTAATTCTCCCTGCTTAGGCCCAAGGCATAACCTTTGGAAAGGATTCTAGAGGCTTCTTGGAATCATCATTATCTTGGCACTCTGCAGTTCGATGGCATGATACATCAGACAGCCTACAAGTCTGCCACACCGGGAGTCATTGAAATTGGCTCATGATTTCTGCTACTTCCGCATCAAAGCTGCCACAAGATTCAGTGGCCCTCTTCAGGAACCCCAACAGTCTCCTTCCCCAGCATTGAAAGTCATTCCCCACCCTCACCTTGGAAAGCACAGGAGGGTGATATTAGGCACTGAACCAACTTAAAAATTGTTTTATTTTAGTATAGCATGTACACAGAAAAATGCACACATCATAAAGGCATAGCTCAATCAATTATCACAATATGAGTACCCACGTAACCACCACCAGAGGTAAGGAATACAACATCGCCAGCCACGCGGGAGCCCTCTTCATGCCCTTTCCCATCACCAACCTCACTCTCCCCATCAAGGCAACTCCTAACATCATAGAAGTGTTTGAACCAGAGAAGCACTAAAGGGTTTTAAGCAGAGAGGAAATATAGTTGTCATTTGAAAAGCGCTTCCTGTCTAGGAAGAGAACAAGAGGCAGGGAGGCAAATCGGGAGTCTGTTGCAGAGACTGTGATTGCTGGGACCAGAAAAGAAGCAGTGAAAGCAAAGGAAGGAAGGAAGGAAATAAAGAAGGGAGGGAGGGAGGGAAGAATGAAGGAAAGAAAGGAGGGAGGGAGGGAAGGAGGGAGGGAGGGATGAAGGAAGGAAGGAAAGGAGGGAGGGAGGGAGGGGAGAGAGAGGAGAGACAGGGATGGGAGCAGAGGTCATAAAACCAACCGTCAACTTGCCCACTTTCTTAGTGGTGCTTCACTGTGGTCTGCAGATTAATTAAATGACCTTAAAAGCCTCCTACCCCCAATCCTGAAAGTCTTTTATTCAAACCAGTCATCTGGAAAGCAAGCCTCCCACTGGTGCTAATTCACTCAAGGAAAGATTAGAAGAACCTGGTTACCAAGCTTTGAAAAGTTGCTCATAAAATTCAGCAGGAGCCTGCAATCCTCAGAGACTTCTATTTTTACCAAAAATACACACAGAGAAGTGGAGAATTTTCAAATGAATTAGACATGAGATTGATCTTTTTATACAAAAGGAGGGTGAAAAGGAACAGTGATGCTGGGTTTGAACTCCCCGACACCCCCCACCACCTCCCCCCACACACAGTGTCCTGCATTTCCCTAAGCTGCCTTGACTTAATGGCTTTGGTCAGACCTGAGCTCTGCCCTGAGCCAGGTACCGACCACGGTAGGAGCCAGGGTTTTCTCAATTCCATGAACATCGTCAACCCCACACAGGGCCTGCGTCCACTCTAAGAGGAGCTGGCCACAGTGGTTCCCCAGCCCCACCTGATTAAGAACACCATACATTGGAATGACTGTTGGTGTTGAGAAGGCTTAAAACAGGACATGCTTTGGGAGGGCTGGGGGATCTATCCTGGGCACCCAGCTGGTGAGGCAAAGCTCTGCAGTCAGCAATTATTTTCAACCCATCTTATCCTGTAAGCATCAAGCTGTGGTCTTCCTCAACAGTGCTTTGTCAGCTAGCTCACACCCTTATCTTTAGCTGGGGTCAATCAAGAGCTCCTTTTTAAATTTAAATTTAATTTTTTTTTTTTTTTTTTAGAGACAGGGCCTTGCTCTGTCACCCAGGCTGGAGTGCAGTGTTGCAATCATGGCTTACTGCATCCTCGAACTCCTGGGCTCAAATGATCCTCCCGCCTCAGCCTTCCAAGTAGCTGGGACTACCGCTGTGTTCCACCCGGCCTGGCTAATTAAGGACTCCGGATTTCCTCTTGCGAGCTTTGTGTACATTAGATCTGTGGTTGTTACCCAGTGCTCTGTGGATCCCAGGGGTTCCACGTAGGTGGCTCAAGAGCCACCAAGGAACCAGCACTCTGAGCCCTTACACACTTCAACTGCAGAAGCTCCATTTCTAAACTGGCCTTGAGACAACACAGCGACCCTTTCAGAAAGTTTTGTCGGGTGGGCTTATCTCTATCTTCTTGGCCATCACAGAGTAATTAAAATACTAATTTGCGTACTGTTGCCCGTAGGATCATATAAACCTGAAAAAGCCTTTGTTCTTCAAAGGACTGGACAGGGATGACAAATTCAAATCTTAATGAGGCCACACAGGTAAGTCAGGGAGCAAAACAGGCTGCCGTAAGATGATAGGGAGTGCTGGGGTCTTTGACAAAACAAGAGTGTGCATCCTCATCTGCAGCCAACTGCCACCTTGTGAAAATGCAGGCTTAAGGCTGCCAGACCTTCCAGTGCTTCCAGAGAAGACAGATATTACATTTGCCCGCAAATATCCAGATCTGTTAGTCTCAGCAACTAATTCAAATTTTTAAAAAACAAAAACATTTGTAGTCACTCATGCATAGCATGTGAACCACGGGCTTCTACTTTAGGTCTGCTAGGTGAATTGAGCCAGGATGTTGGGGGAGAGAAGGGTTTTAAAGGCTTAGGACTTGAGGGCTGAAAAGGGAAAGGCCTGACTGAGGGGGGCTGGGGACACAGACACTAGGAAGAGAGGAGGAGTTGCAGGTTTCAGAGCGATGAAGACCTGAACCAGCACAAGTGCAGCACCCACAGAGGCGCTTACGTTTCAGAGCCTGGGGGTCTGGGGAAGGCCTCACAGCTGAGTGTGGCACTGGGGTGGTGGAGCACCCAGCAGAGCTGCCTGCCCTGGAACGAACCGAGAGGACCAGGGCAGAGAGCAGTGTCCATGCCAACCACCGGCAGGGGCCAAGACCCTCACCTGTTTCCTATGCCAAGCTTGGTGCCTCATCCAAGCAAGGGGAACAGAATCCCAGAAAACTAAGCACAGTGAATTTCCTCAAGCCACAATCAGTTTTGTTTAGAAAATAATGACATGTGTCATTTCTTTCACCCTAAGCGCCCTAGAGCAGTGGTTCTTAAAGATTAAGTTAGGGATCTACGAGTGTCCTCAGAGACCCTTTCAGGAGGCCCTTGAGGTCAAAACTATTTTCATAATAATACCAAGATGTGGTTTACCCGTTTCACTGTGTTGTCATTTGCACAGATGTGGAAAGCAGGGAAACTAAGTTTCCACCCCCAGGACTGAGGCGCCACCCTGCACTCATCATCACTGTGTCCACCTCACATAATAAAACAGTGGCCAGTTTCACTTGAGAATGTTCTTGATGAAGCAGCAAGAATTACTGATGTTATTAATCTTGACTCTTGAGTTCACATAATTCTTTGTGAGAACTGGGAAGTAAGCATGAAGCAGTCCTCCTGCGCGTCCGGTGCGGCAGTTGTCTTGAAGAACAGCTCTGTGGGAAGGGCTTGCGTTGTGAGCTGAAGGAGCCCGTTTTTTTGTTGTTGTTGTTGTTTGTTTTGTTTTTAATAGAACACCATTTTTACTTAAAGGCATCACTGATAGACAAAATGTGGTTATTCAGACTTACGTTTTTGGCAGAATTTTTCTTTGAAATGAACAAAGCGAGACTGTCATGTCAAAGAAACCAACTGACAGTGTTTGTTGCCAATGATAGAATTTGAGCTTTCAAGCAAAAATTAACATTTTTTTGGAAAACTTCACATCCACTACTGTAAGCTTGACAGTTTTCCAGTACTTGAAGAGTTTTCTGATGAAATTGGTGGTGAAATTAATGAATGGACTTTTTTTATGTTGTGTGAAGAAACGCATCAGCATTTGGACGTCTATAGAACTCATTCAACCAATATTTCCCAGATGACTGATGCTTTGCGTTACAAAATAACGCATGGATAAAAAATCTTGGGTGTAAGACAGGCTAATGGATTTTAATATACTAGAGAATAAAAAGTTCACTGAAGTGATTTTAGACTTTAGGTTGCAACTTATCTTTGAGTAACTATCTTGTGGGGTAGGAATGATAACAAAGGACATTCAGACTTACCTGAGGAGGCTGTCAAAACACTTCTCTCATCCCATACAGAGTATAGAGGCCAGATTTTCTTTATATACTTCAACCAAAACAACATATCCCAACAGATTGAATGTAATAAACCAGACATTAAAGAGAGCTGTACAAATGTAAAACTACCTACCACTCTTTTTACTTGATATTTTAGTTTTGGAAAATATAGTTATTTTTAAATAAAAATACATATTTATATGACAACCTATTGGGCTTATTTTTTCTTACAATGAATTGCTAAATACATATTTTTTAAATCCTCCATTTCATTTTGAATATAGTAAATAACTGTGACATACATAAATACCTTGGGGCCCTCAATAATTTTTAACAGTGTAAAAAAGACATGCAAATAAGAATTTTTTTGCAAATTGCTCTGATATAGAACAAGTCATATCTGTTGTACTCTGCTTCTCTGGAGAGCCCAGAAAGATCAAAGCCACATACCAGGAGGAGTGAGGTGGGGGCTGAGTAGAGGTTATGATTTGCAATTGAAATTCACTTTCATGAAGATAATACCATTTTATTCTCAACTCTTCTCTAAGAGGCCGGCAGGGTCTTTCACAGATAAGGAACTGAGACTCAAGAAGTGAAATACGTGGTGTCAGAGCCAACTCCCAGGTGGGTCAGGCAGGATTGGAACCCACGTCCTCTGACTTCAAACCCAGAGCCCTTTCTGCTCACATGCACGTTATCTGTGCACCTGAAATGGGCCTCAGCCCCTAACTTTTTCTTTCTCATCTTTCTTCTGGGGTTTTGTCTCATGGGCAACATGAAGCTGTCTTAAAAGAGGAACTAAAATTCTTTTTCTACTTCAAGAGTTCTGTAATTGACCATAGCAGCTTTACTCACAGCCACAGCCTCTATGTCATGTGGCCCATCTGTTCCCTGCCTGTGACTGAGGAACCAAAGTGGTCACTTGACTTAGAGGCAGGCCCATCTATAGAATGCTGTGGGCCAGTCGGCTTCTCACTTCCAGGATTTTAAACTGAGGGACACAGAGTGTGTTGTCAATTTGATGGAGAATCTTGGAACTGAAAACTCAGGCTGACTTAGGGGCTGAAGCGGCTATTTGGGGGCCCTTTGAAAGATGACTAATAAGAGGAAACTGAGGGTGGGTGGAAAGAGAGACAGCAAACAAAAATAGGGTGCCGTTGGGAGGCAGAGAAAGGGTCTCGGTCCCTGACTTTCCAGTCCCCAGTTGTAATGGCTGCAAGACCCAACTGTACCTCTTTTTCTCCACAAACCCTGAGGTGGCCATGCTGTGCCTACAGATGTCCCCTCCACCCCATTGATTTCAGGTAGTGTGCCCTCACAGGTCCTCGCAGCACTCAGGGCCTTGGGATCTCTCTAAAGCTCACGTGTCTGCTGGTGCCTGAGGCCACGATGGAGGAACATCTCTATGCTCTCTGGTTTGTAGTTGCATCAGTGACTAGAGCAGCAAAAGGGAGCCACACGATGATCTTTTTTTTCCCCCATTTATTTATTTTATTGCATTTTAGGTTTTGGGGTACATGTGAAGAATATGCAAGATTGTTGCATAGGTGCACACATGGCAGTGTGATTTGCTGCCTTCCTTCCCATCACCTACATCTGGCATTTCTCCCCATGCTATCTCTCCCCAGCGCCCCACCCCCCACCATCCCTCCCCTATTTTCCCCCAACAGACCCCAGTGTGTAGTGCTCCCCTCCCTGTGTCCATGTGTTCTCATTGTTCAACACCCACCTATGAGTGAGAACATGCGGTGTTTGATCTTCTGCTCTTCTGTCAGTTTGCTGAGAATGATGGTTTCCAGGTTCATCCATGTCCTACAAAGGACACAAACTCATCTTTTTTGATGGCTGCATAATATTCCATGGTGTATATGTGCCACATTTTCCCTGTCCAGTCTATCATCGATGGGCATTTGGGTTGGTTCCAGGTCTTTGCACAATGGTCATTTTATTAACCCACAGTTCATTTACTTTGGGGCCTTTTAGAACCAGACCCTACCGGGTTGGGGAGCCAAGGGGCGTTTTCTCCACATTTGAATACAAGTTTTTTCCCCTTTCCCCTGGAAACCGTATTTTTGCCTTCATTCAAATAAGATACACTATAATCAAATACACCCTCAATTTTATGAAAATTACTTTAGACGGGATTTAGGATCAGATGGATGGATTTCATTTCATAGGACTTATTGGTTGGAAAGAGCTTATCTCTGGGCTGAACAGAAATCTCTGTTTTCTATATTTACCCAAGGCTTCAAAAGCCTTCCTCGTGAAGTACCAAAAGCTAAGGCAGTCTAGCTTTGGAAACATGTTGGACAGAAAGTCTAACATGATGAATGACAGAAAGATAAGGCAGTATGTCCTGTGTCCTCTTACCAAGTGCCAAGTATGCCTCATTAAAGTCCTGACTGGCTCAAGATGCTTTGATTGTCACCTTTCTCCCCCAGCTTCCAGCCTAATAACTGCTCTGGCAAATCTCCACTGGAACAGCACCCCTATACACACACACACACACACACACACACACACACACACACACACAACATGACATAGAGGACACATGACGTAAGAGCACTGTGGCTCTTGCCCTCTTCTTTCTAAGCATTACAGTAATAATGACATGAAGAGTTTGCCTGAGCTGAATTAGAGTGACTATGGCTTGGCAAAGCTTCAGTAAAAAGGGCACTGTCATACCCAGCTGGCAGGAGTGCAAATTGATACGAACTTTCTGTAGGGCATTGGCAATACGTATCAAGAGCTTTAAATGGGTTTATACATTTGACATAGTGATTTGTTTTTTTAAAGGAATTTATCCAAAGGTAAATAATAATGTTCGTTAAAGCAGGTTTGTATTAGCAAAAAATCACAAGCAATCTAAAAAATATCTAACATCAAGGAATTAATTAAAAGAAGTATCATACAATCTGATATGTGTGGCCATTAACATCTTATCACCAAAGACTACACACATGGAAAATTGCTTATGATAAATTTGTAAAGTGAAAAGAAATCATATATAAAAGTCAATTTATAATTATCCGGCTGGGTTCAGTGGCTCACGTCTGTAATCCCAGCATCTTGGGAGGCTGAAGCTGGTGGATCACTGGAGCTCTGGAGTTTGAGACCAGCCTGGGCAACATGGCGAAACCCTGTCTCTTCAAAATATACAAAAAAACATTAGCCAGGCATGGTGGTGCGCACCTGTGGTCCCAGCTACTTGGAGGACTGAGGTGGGAGGATTGCTCGAGCCTGGGAGGCAGAGGTTGCGGGGAGCCAAGATTGTACCACTGCACTACAGCCTGGGTGACAAGGGAGACCCTGTCGCAAAAACAAACAAACAAAAACCAAAAAAACCTATTATCCTAGTACATAAAAATAGTACATATAACATATAAATGTATACATAATTTATATATAAAATTTATATTTGTGGTGCAAACGGTTTTATGTATGTATGTGTATATCTATGACTGAAAGTTAATAAAGTAGAATTATAATAGTAAATGTAGATTTATGGGTGAATTTTATTTTTTATATTCTTATATATTTTTCCCAAAATTTTATGACTGTATTCTACTTTAATAATTAGAAAATAATAATGTTAAAATAATTTTTTTCAGAGGCAGGTTCTTGCCATGTTGCCCAGGCTGGAGTGCAGCAGCTAGTCACAGGCATGACCTTAGTGGACTATAGCCTTGAACTCCTGGGCTCAAGCAATCCTCCCACCTCACCCTTCCCAGTAGCTGGGACTACAGGCGTGAGCCACCTAAAATAACTTCTAAATAAAAAAAGAAACCAAAATGTTTACACTGGGGTCATGTGACCCTTGGAAAGTAATGTTATCTCTCTGAGCCTCACTTTCTACCTCTGTAAAATGCTAAATAATGTCTATCTTGCCTTTCTAGAGGGTGTTGTGCAGACTAAAGTCAATCCAATAAAATAAAAATATAACATACAAATATATTATTACTTATGACATATTTGTCAATACGATCTCCTGAAAATGACAATCGCTACAGCTAAAAGCCTTTTCTGGACTGCACATGGGAAGCAGGATAAAACCTCAGCTTCATGCTCCAGCTCCAGCCCCAGCCCCTGCCTGACTCCCCTGCCTCATCTCCAGTTCTCTTTGACTCATACCTTAAGCTTCAGCAACACCAGCATAGGCCTGTAGCCCCCTAAACACTATGCTGTTTCTCTCCATACCTTCCATCTTCTGTCCCTCTGCCCGCATTGCCTTTCCCCTTCTTATTTACTGGGCTTCTAGGTTTTCTTCTGCATCATCTCAGGCACGAGGAAGACTTCCCTACCTCCTCTGAGATGGTTAATTGGCCCCATCTGAAAGCAACTGAAGCTCCCTGGTACCCCTCCACCACTGTACTCACTATGCTGCATTGGATGTTCCACTTAGCACACCTCCCAACTCAGCCACAAACAGCTACAGGATAGTGACCTTCTCTCTTTGGCTGTTGGGTCCCTGGTGCCCAGCATGGGGCCCAGCCTTAGCAGGTCCTTTGAAATAGGACACTAAAGCTTTGCAGTTTTGGATAAAGAAATCTGCAACTACCAATAAAACGTGGCCCCACTCAGGGCCACTGCGTAAGGTTTTATAGATAGTGCATTGCTCAAAGGCACCTGGCTGAGGAGGCAGGTAGGATCTGAAGTCCAACCCACACCTGGTTTGCCAAGCCACCTGCCTTTCCCTGGGCTTACATCAGCCCAGAACGATGACAGCCTTTTGCTTTGTAAAAAGGCTCCTTTGACTGCCCCCCTCCCCCGTGCTCAACGAGGGGTAGCCACAAGACTGTATCCACCTATAGATGTATTAGATTGTGCCCACCTAATTCCTGCAGAGGTTTTGTGTGGGCTACCCAAAAGGCAGAAAAGAGATGTCTCACAGGGACCTTCACATCCTCACAGATCAATGCTAACCAATGCAAAGCTCACTTGTTAGAAGCAAACAGCATTTGTATAGAAAAATTGATTTAATTTCACATCTTAGCAATAAGATATTTGTAATGTTCTAAATCATATTTACAATGTACCTTACAGTATAGCCCACTTTGTCCAATAGAAATTTCTGGAGTGACAGAAATGTTATGCCCTTTCCAATACAGTAGCCACCAGCTACAGGGGACTATGAGCACTTGAAATATGGCCCATATGACTCAGGAAGTGAGTTTTTGATTTTATTTAATTTTAATTAACTTAAATACTCATACATGGTTAGTAGCTATTTAATACTATATTGAATAGTGCAGGTATAGAGAAAGTTTTCTTAAATTTTAGTGTGCATAGCAATGATCTGGGTACTTATCATTAAAGTAGATTCCCAGGCCCCTCCCTAAGGACTCTGATTCAGTAGATACAAGTGGGGTCAAGGAATTTGCATTTTGAGCCAGCACCCCCAAAACTTCTCATATAGGTTGAAATTTGGATCACATTTAGAGTTACTATTAAATGGGTTTAGGGTATCTTGGAGGAGTTAGTCTGAGTTAGTCTTAGGCCATTTTTTGACTTAGAATATTTTGGTACCTGAGCTACAACTTCCTATCCTAATACCCACTATGGAAGTTCTGGAATGAAAGAAGCACTTCCTGGAGGCAGCTTTTCTTGCTTTGCTGCTTTCTCCTTGGAAGCTCAGACATTTGTCCCTGTCAGCTTGCTTTGCTTTAAAGAAAATGAAACTGGTGGCTGACAAGATGGCCAAATAGGAACAGCTACGGTCTGCAGCTCCAGTGAGATCAACACAGAAGGCAGGTGGTTTCTGCATTTTCAGCTGAGGTACCCGGTTCATCTCATTGAGACTGGTTAGACAGCAGCTGCAGCCCACAGAGGGCGAGCTGATATACAGTGGGGTGTCACCTCACCTGGAAAGCAAAAGGGGTCCAGGAACTCCCTCCCCTAGCCAAGGGAAGCTGTGAGAGATTGGGCCATGAGGAACAGTGCACTCCAGCCCAGATACTATGCTTTTCCCATGGTCTTTACAACCTGCAGACCAGGAGATTCCCTCAGATGCCTATACCACCAGGGCCCTAGGTTTCAAGCACAAAACTGGGCAGGCCTTTGGGCAGACACCGAGCTAGCTACAGGAGCTTTTTTTCATACCCCAGTGGCACTTGGAATGCCAGCAAGAGAGAACCATTCACTCTCCTGGAAAGAGGGCTGAAGCCAGGGAGTCAAGTAGCCTAGCTCAGTAGATCCTGCCCCCATGGAGCCCAGCAAACTAAGATCCACTAGCTTGAAATTCTTGCTGCCAGCACAGCAGTCTGAAGTCAACGTGGGATGCTCAAGATTGGTGGGGGTTGGGGGGGAGGTTCATTCACCATTACTGAGGCTTGAGTAGGTGGTTTTCCCCTCACAGCGTAAACAAAACTGCTAAGAAGTTCAGACTGGGCAGAGCCCACTGCGGTGCCACAAAGCTGCTGTAGCCAGGCTGCTTCGCTAGATTCCTTCTTTCTGGGCAGGGCATCACTGAAAGAAAGGCAGCAGCCCCAGTCAGGGGCTTATAGATAAAACTCCCATCTCCCTGGGACAGAGCACCTGGGGCAAGAGGCAGCTGTGGGCACAGTCTCAGCAGACTTAATCGTTCCTGCCTGATGGCTCTGAAGAGAGCCGCAAATCTCCCAGCACAGCACTCGAGCTCTGCTAAGGGACAGACTGCCTCCTCAAGTGGGTGCCTGACCCCATGCCTGACTGGGAGACACCTCCCAGCACAGGTTGACAGGCACCTCATACAGGGGAGTTCCAGCTGGCATCTGGCAGGTGCTCCTCTGGGACGAAGTTTCCAGAGGAAGGAACAGGTAGCAATGTTTGCTGTTCTGCAGCCACCACTGGTGATACCCAGGCAAACAGCGTCTGGAGTAAACCTCCAGCAAACTCCAGCAGACCTGCAGCAGAGGGTCCTGACTGTTAGAAGGAAAACTAACAAACAGAAAGGAATAGTATCAACATCAACAAAAAGGACATCCACACAGAAACCCCATCTGAAGTTCACCAGCATCAAAGATCAAAGGTAGATAAATCCATGAAGATGAAGAAAAATTAGTGCAAAAAAGCTTAAAATTCGAAAAACTAGAATGCCTCTTTTCTTCCAAAGGATCACAACTCCTCGCCAGGAAGGGAAGATGACTGGATAGATAATGAGTTTGACGAATTGACAGAAGTAGGCTTTAGAAGGTGGGTAATAACAAACTCCTCTGAACTAAAGTAACATGTTCTAACCCAATGCAAGGAAGCTAAGAACCTTGAAAAAAGGTTGGCAGAGTTGCTAACTAGAATAACCAGTTTAGAGAAGGACATACATGACCTGATGGAGCTGAAAAACACAGCATGAGAACTTCGTGAAGCATACACAAGTATCGATAGCTGAATCGATCAAGTAGAAGAAAGGATATCAGAGGTTGAAGATCAACTTGATGAAATAAAGCATGTAGACAATATTAGAGAAAAAAGAATGAAAGGGAACAAACAAAGCCTCCAAGAAATATGGGTCTATGTGAAAAGATTAAACCTATGTTTGATTGGTGTACCCGAAAGTGATGGGAAGAATGGAACAAAGTTGGAAAACACTTTGTAGGATATTCTCCAAGAGAACTTCCCCAACCTAGTGAGACAGGCCAACATTCAAATTCAGGAAATACAGAGAACACCACAAAGATACTCCGTGAGGAAAGCAACCCAAGACACATAAGCATCAGATTCATCAAGGTTGAAATGAAGGAACAAATGTTAAGGGCAGCCAGAAAGAAAGGTCAGCTTACCCACAAAGGGAAGCCCATCAGACTAACAACAATCTCTCAGCAGAAACTCTACAAGCCAGAAGAGACTGAGGGCCAATATTCAACAATCTTAAAGAAAAGAATTTTCAACCCAGAATTTCATATCCATCCAAACTAAACTTCATGAATGAAGGAGAAATAAAATCCTTTACAGACAAGCAAATGCTGAGAGATTTTGTTACTACCTAAAGGAAGCACTAAATATTGGAAAGGAAAAACTGGTACCAACCACTTCAAAAACAAACCAAATTGTAAAGAACATTGACACTATGAAGAAACTGCATCAACTAATGGGTGAAATAACCAGCTAGCATCATAATGACAGGATCAAAGTCACACATAACAATATTAACCTTAAATGTAAATGGGCTAAATGCCCCAATTAAAAGACACAGACTGGCAAACTGGATAGAGAGTCAAGACCCGTTGATGTGCTGTATTCAGGAGACCCATCTCACATGCAAAGACATGCATAGGCTCAAAATTAAGGGATGGAGAAATATTTACCAGGCAAATGGAAGGCAAAAAAAAAGCACAGATTGTGATCCTAGTCTCTGATAAATCAGACTTTAAACCAACAAAGATAAAAAAAAAGACAAAGAAGGGCATTACATAATGGTAAAGGGACCAATGCAATAAGAAGAGCTAACTATCCTAAATATGCACCCAATACAGGAACACCCAGATTCATAAAGCAAGCTCTTAGAGACCTACAAGGACACTTAGACTCCTATACGATAATAGTGGGAGACTTTATTTATTTATTATTTATTTATTTTTGTTATACTTTAAGTTCTGGGGTACATGTGCAAATTGTGTAGATCTGTTACATAGTTATACACATGCCATGGCAGTTTGCTGCATCCATTACCCCATCATCTACATTAAACACTTCTCCTAATGCTATCCCACCCCTAGGCCCCACTCCCCAACAGGCCCTGGTGTTTCATGTTCCCTTCTCTGTGTTCATGTGTTCTCATTGCTCAACTCCCACTTATGAGTGAGAGCATGCGATGTCTGCTTTTCTGTTCTTGTGTTAATTTGCTGAGAATGATGGTTTCCAGCTTCATCCATGTACCTGCCAAGGACATGAACTCATCCTCGCTTATGGCTGCATAGTATTCCTTGGTGTATATGTGCCAATAGTGGGAGACTTTATTGACAGTGGCCATTCAGTGCCACTGTCAATATATGGCAGATCAATGAGACAGAAAATTATCAAGGATATTCAGGACTTGAACTTAGCTCTGGACCAAGCAGATCTAACAGATATCTACAGAGTTCTCTACCCTAAATCAACAGAATATACATTCTTCTCAACACCACATGGCACTTATTCTAAAATTGACCACATAATTGGAAGCAAAACACCACTCAGCAAATCCAAATGAACAGAAATCATAACAAACAGTCTTTCAGACCACAGTGCAATCAAGTTAGAACTGAGAATTAAGAAACTCACTCAAAACTGCAGAATTACATGGAAATTGAACAACCTGCTTCTGAATGGCTACTGGGTAAATAACAAAATTAAGGCAGAAATAAGTAAGTTCTTTGAAACCAATGAGAACAAAGATACAACATACCAGAATCTCTGGGACACACCTAAAGCAGAGTTTAGAGGGAAATTTATAGCACTAAACGCCCACAGGAGAAAGTAGCAAAGATATAAATTCGACACCCTAACATCACACTTGAAATAACTAGACAAGCAAGAGCAAACAAATTCAAAAGTTAGAAGAAGACAAAAAATAACTAAGATCAGAGCAGAACTGAAGGAGACAGAGACAGAAAAAACCCTTCTAAAACCAATGAATCCAGGAGCTGGTTTTTGAAAAGATTAAGAAAATAGACTGCTTGCCAGATTAATAAAGAAGAAAAGAGAGAAGAATCAAATAGACACAATAAAAAATGATAAAGAGAACAACACCACTGATCCCATGGAAATACAAACTACCATCAGAGAGTACTATAAACAATCCTACACAAATAAACTAGAAAGTATAGAAGAAATGGATAAATTCCTGGACACATACACCCTCCCAGGACTAAACAAGGAAGAAGTCGAATCCCTGAATAGACCAATAACATGTTCTGAAATTGAGGCAGTAATTAATAGCCTACCAACCAAAAAAAGCCCAGGAACAGATAGATTCATAGTCAAATTCTACCAGAGGTACAAAGAGGAGCTGGTACCACTCCTTCTGAAACTATTCCAAGCAATAGAAAAAGATGGACTCCTCCCTAACTCATTTTTATGAGGCCAGCATCATCCTAATACCAAAGCCTGACAGAGACAAACAAAAAAAGAACATTTCAGACCAATATCCCTGATGAGCATCAATCCAAAAATCCTCAATAAAATACTGGAAAACCAAGACAATTCTAAGCAAAAAGAACAAAGCAAAGCTGGAGGCATCATGCTGACTTCAAACTATACTACAAGGCTACAGTAATCAAAACAGTATTGTACTGGTATCAAAACAGAGATATAGACCAATGGAACAGAACAGATGTCTCAGAGTCAATGCCACACATCTACAACCATCTGATCTTTGACAAGCCTGACAAAAACAAGCAACGGGGAACGGATTCCCTGTTTCATAAATGGTGTTGGGAAAACTGGCTAGCCATGTGCAGAAAGCAGAAACTAGGCCCCTTTCTGACACCTTACACTAAAATTAACTCCAGATGGATTAAAGACTTAAACATAAGACCTAACACCATAAAAACTCTAGAAGAAAACCTAGGCAAAACCGTTCAGGACATAGGCATAGGCAAGGACTTCATGACTAAAACACTGAAAGCATTGTCAACAAAAGCCAAAATAGACAAATGGGAGCTAATTAAACTCCAGAGCTTCTGTACAGCAAAAGAAACAATCATCAGAGTGAAGCAGCAACCAACAGAACAGGAAAAAATTTTTGCAATCTACCCATCTGACAAAGGGCTAATATCCAGAATCTACAAAGAACTAAAACAGATTTACAAGAAACAAACAAACAAGTCCATTCAAAAGTGGGCAAAGGATACGAACAGACACTTTTCAAAAGAAGACATTTATGAGGCCAATAAACATATGAAAAAATGCTCCTCATCGCTGGTCATTACAGAAATGCAAATCAAAACCACACTGAGATACCATCTCATGCCAATTAGAATGTCAGTCATTAAAAACGCTGGAGACAATAGATGCTGGAGGGGAAGTGGAGAAATAGGAACATTTTACACTGTTGGTAGGAGTGTAAATGAGTTCAACCATTGTGGAAACAGTGTGGCGATTCCTCAAAGACCTAGAAATAGAAATTCCATTTGACCCAGCAATCCCATTATTGGGTATATATCCAAAGGATTATAAGTCATTCTATTATAAAGACACAGGCACACATATGTTCATTGCAGCACTGTTTACAATAGCAAAGACTTGGAACCAACCCAAATACCCATCGATGATAGACTGGACAAGGAAAATGTGGCACATATATGCCATGGAATACTATGCAGCCATAAAAAGTGATGAGTTTGTGTCCTTTATAGGAACATGGATGAACCTGGAAACCATCATTCTCAGCAGACTGACACAAGAACAAAAAATCAAACACCACATGTTCTCACTCATAGGTGGGTGTTGAACAATGAGAACACATGGACACAATGGAGGGGAGCATCACACACTGGGGTCTGTCGGTGGGGAATAGGGGAGGGACAGCAGGGGCTAGGGAGGTTGGGGAGGGAAAACATGGGGAGAAATGCCAGATATAGGTGGCAGGGGGATGGAGGCAGCAAACCACATTGCTGCTTAGGTACCTATGCAACAATTCTACATGTTCTGCATATGTACCCCAGAACCTAAAGAGAAATAAAATTTATATATTTTGTATATATATATATATACTGTATATATATATATATACTGTATATATATATATACTGGCAACCAAATCCAGCAGCACATCAAAAAGCTTATCCACCACAATCAAGCCTGCTTCATCCCAGGGATGCAAGGTTGGTTCAATATATGCAAATCAATAAACATAATCCATCACATAAACAGAACCAATAACCAAAGCCACATGATTATCTCAATAGATCCAGAAAAGGCCTTTGATAAAATTCAACACCTGTTCACGCTAAAAGCTCTCCATAAACTAGGTATTGATGGAACATATCTCAAAATAATAAGAGCCATTTATGACAAACCCACAGCCTATACCATACTGAATGGGCAAAAGCTGGAAGCATTCCCTTTGAAAACTGGTACAAAACAAGAATGCCGTCTCTCACCACTCCTTTTCAACATAGTATTGGAAGTTCTGGCCAGGATAATCAGGCAAGAGAAAGAAATAAAGCATATTCAAATAGGAAGAGAGGAAGTCAAATTGTCTCTCTTTGCAGATGATATGATTGTGTATTTAGAAAGCCCCATCATCTCAGTCCAAAATCTCCTTAAGCTGATAAGCAATTTCAGCAAAGTCTCAGTATACAAAAATCAATATGCAAAAATCACAAGCATTCCTATACACCAATAACAGACAAACAGAGAGCCAAATCATGAGTAAACTCCCAATCACGATTGCTACAAAGAGAATAAAATACCTAGGAATACAACTTACAAGGGATGTGAAAGACTTCTTCAAGGAGAACTACGAACCACTGCTCAAGGAAATAAGAGAGCACACAAACAAATGGAAAAATATTCCATGTTCATGGATAGGAAGAAAATGGCCATTCTGCCCAAAGTAGTTTACAAATTCGATGCTATCCCCATCAAGCTACCATTGACTTTCTTTACAGAATTAGAAAAAACTACTTTAAATTTCATATGGAACCAAAAAAGAGCCCATATAGCCAAGACAATCTTAAGCAAAAAGAACAAAGCTGGAGGTATCATGCTACCTGACTTCAAACTATACTACAAGACCATATATACAAAGGTTTCAACATATATATATATTCAAACTACATACAAGCCTATGTAACCAAAACAGTATGGTACTGGTACCAAAACAGAGATATAGACCAATGGAACAGAACAGAGGCTTCAGAAAGAATGCCACACATCTACAACCATCTGATCTCTGACAAAACTAACAAAAACAAGCAATGGGGAAAGGATTTCCTATTTAATAAGTGGTGTTGAGAAAACCAGCTTAGCCATATGCAGAAAACTGAAGCTGGACCCATTCCTTACATCTTATACAAAAATTAACTCAAGATTGATTAAAGACTTAAATGTAAGACCGAAAACCATAAAAACCCTGGAAGAAAACCTAGGCAATACCATTCAGGACGTAGGCATGGGCAAAGACTTCATGACTAAAATACCAAAAGCAATGGCAACAAAAGCCAAAATTGACACATGGGATCTAATTAAACTAAAGAGCTTCTGCACAGCAAAAGAAAGTATCATTAGAGTGAACGGGCAACCTACAGAATTGGAGAAAATTTTTGCAATCTATCCATCTGACAAAGGACTAATATCCAGAATCTACAAGGAACTTAAACAAATTTACAAGAAAAAAACAAACAACCCCATCAAAAAGTAGGCAAAGTATATGAACAGCCACAAAAGAAGGCATTTATGCAGCCAACAAACATATGAAAAAAGCTCATCATCACTGGTCATTAAAGAAATGCAAATCAAAACCACAATAAGATATTATCTCACACCAGTTAGAATGGCAATCATTAAAAAGTCAGAAAACAAATTCTGGAGAGGATGTGGAGAAATAGGAATGCTTTTACACTGTTGGTGGGAGTGTAAATTAGTTCAACCATTGTGGAAGACAGTGTGGTGATTCCTCAAGGATCTAGAACCAGAAAGACCATTTGACCCAGCAATCCCATTACTGGATCTATACCCAAAGGATTATACATCATTCTGTTATAAAGACACATCCACACATATGTTTATTGCAGCAGTATTCACAATAGCAAAGACTTGGAACCAACCCAAATGCCCATAAATGATAGATTGGATATAGAAAATGTGGCACATATACAACATGGAGTACTATGCAGCCATAAACAAGGATGAGTTCATGTCCTTTGCAGGGACATGGATGAAGCTGGAAACCATCATTCTCAGCAAACTAACACAGTCACAGAAAACCAAACACCGCATGTTCTCTTTTATAAGTGGGATTTGAGCAATGAGAACACACGGACACAGGGAGGGAGCCATCACACCCCAGGGCTTGTCAGGGGGCGGGGGACTAGAGGAGGGATAGCATTAGGAGAAATACCTAATGTAGATGATGGGTTGATGAATGCAGCAAACCACCATGGCACATGTATTCCTATGTAACAAATCTACACATTCTGCACGTGTATCTCAGAACTTAAAGTATAATTAAAAAAAAAAAAAAGAAAATGAAACTCTTTCAGTGGCAACAGCTATAGCCTGAAGTTACCACCTGAGACCATCTCTTCTTCCCACCTTCTTTCCTTCCTCCCCAGACTGACTCCAGCTCCAGGACCAGCCTCTCTGCAATGACCCCCTGCCCACACAATGAGACCTCCCACACAAGAAGCCAGGCTGTGGCCTGTCCTTGGATGAGAAATCTCTCATTTGAGTGACTTGAGGAAACGTCTCTTACTCTTCCAGGGCAGGTCCTTCAAAGTTGCCGCTAAGTTCAGTTGGAGCCAGAGAGGTGGCAGAAGGTGTAATGCCAGCACTCCCCCCACAAAATCTCCTGGGTCCCATAACCTCCCAGTTTGGGAACACAACAAGGTCAAAATTCTATTGATGTCCCAATCGCAATGACCTGAGCATACCCTTCCCTTGCCCAACCAGAACTGGGCCCCTCAAGGGACCCCAAGTAAATTCTGGGAACTGCCCCAGGAAAGCTTCACATTGGGCACAGGCCAGGCTTCCAGCAGCACCAACCACAGGGGGCTGCCCTGAGGTGTCTCTTCCTCTGTCTTCCACTCACTGTTAAGCTGCTTGAAAAAGCCTTCAAAGGCCACCAAACCCAAGTTCTATGCAGAGGGAGGACAATGGCCTTTCCCTACTCCCAGGCTGCGCTTTGTTACCTGGGCCCTAAATCATCCCAGCTTGTGCCCAGAATCTCACCAAATCTCCTGTGAAAATAATTCCATCCAATTCAGATCCTTATCCCTCTAGAGATAAAACCCAAGCCGAGGAGAGACAGAGGAGAAGAGATCCACGAAACCCCTGCTTTCTTCCTCTCCCAAGTGCAAAGTCTAAGTGTCGTGCGTATAAATAGAGACAGAGGGAGGGGACGAGAACACTTGCAATAACTGGGTTGCAGTTCAGCCAAAGTTGCCTCTGATGCACAAAAATGAACAACGGTCCAGTTAGGTAAACCAAGGACATCTGCCTTCTCCCTGTGGCTCTGAATCAGTGGCAGGTGAATATCAAGAAGAGCACAGAGTCAGCAACACTGCAGTCTGGATGGCGGGTAGGGGAAAGTGGAGAAGACGAAGCCAGACAGCTTTCTTCTCTATAAGAAAGTATTTATTTATAATACAAACATTTTGCCTGTCCTCCTGGAGAGCATCACCTGTTTGTTCTTTTCTTTTACCTGCTTGAAAGCACAGTTTATTGATTCAGGCTTTTCTCTGGGTCAGCCCACTTTCAACAGACTCTAAGGAAGAGTAGTTAACTCCTGCTTTGAGACTGTCAGGGCAACTGGGCATAATAGAATGTTTCTGCAACTCCTGCAGCCCTGGGGAAGAGTCTATTCTAGGTATCAGTTCACATTTTCTCTCAAACTAGTACTAAGTTGAAAAAATAGCATCAGTAGAGCCTGCCATTACCTGGAGTCAGGGCTTGGCTGTCGATTCAACACAGCTGCGTCTTATCAGATGAAAAGTTAATTTCAATAATAGGATATCTGGGAAGGCTTCAGAGACTAATTTTCTCATCCTTGGATAATCTGGTACTGCTGATCTGGGGCGTACCCTGCCAGCCGGTGCCTTCACCAAACACAGAGCGCTAGCACCCTGCCCTGGCACCCCAGCCCCGGCTCCGTTCCAACCGAGCTGCTGCACACGACTTGGGGAGCCATCTTTGGCTGCCATTCAGGGGAAGACAGATGGCTGAGAAATGATTTTCTGGAGTTTCCTGACCAGATTTCTCTCCTATGTGTCATGAAGCAAACCGTGGCTTTAAGATTCATCCCTGGAGCGGCAGGCAGCCACCGTCTGATTTGAGTCCTGCTTGATTGGGAATTTATTTCTAAACACTACGGGATTTGGGTCAGGGCTTGCATTTTAAGCAGCCCATTTTCATTTTCTGGGACATAGGTAAGAAGGAAGGACAAGCTTGGATTTTCACAGGTGGTATTGTTGCTATAAAAAGGGGTCCCCATCCAGACCCCAAGAGAGGATTCTTGGATCTTGTGCAGAAGAGAACTCAGGGTGAGTCACAGAGCACAGTGAAAGCAGCAAGTTTATTGGAAACTACTCCGCTACAGAGTAGAGAGTCCTCAGAAAGCAGGAAGAGGAACTACACCTTCCCTTGTTAGCGTTACGGCTTTTAAGAAACTATAAAGAGCTATAATTAAGCTTGAAATGTGCATTTGTGTTCACTAAAGGTAGGGCTATTGGTGCTATATCAATGGTGCTATCAGTGACCACTCATCTTTCAACCTAAGCCTGCTCATTATCGTTAAGTCAGTGGACATCTGGTGAGAGATGTTCTTTATGGCCACAAATATTCTGTACTTATAATTGGTGGCCAGCTTAGAATGTGGCTATTTTCAGACCATAAGTATTAACCTTATAGGTGCTGTGTGTGTTTAAGATGGAGTCACTCTGGTTATGTTTTATTAAACCAGATGCCTGGTAAGCAGATGCTCCTCTAACATTATTAAATCAAAGAGAGGCAGACAAGAACAGTGAGATCAGGCAAGAGTCTGAAAATGGGACTGGGTGTGGGACAAGGCTGCCCCATTGCACCACAGGGAGCTGAAGAGAAGGGCCCTGCCATTGATTGCCATCTGGCCATAGGCCTGTGCCCTCCTAGGCACTTTACATGTGATAGCTCACGTATTCCTTGAATCTCTGACCTTAGCCGCTTCACTGATAAAGAAATCTCTTTGCTGACTAGGTGCTCTCCCTAGTGGTCACCTCTACTCATGTGGCTTCAGTGACCCTGCATGTGTCAGTGACTCACAATCAAACACTGTCATCCTTCTGAGTCCCCAACATGTTTACACGATTGCCCACAGAACCTCTTCAGCCTCAAGCTCAGCACTAATGCCCTATCTTCCCCACCTACCATGACAGTCCTGGATCCTTCTTCCTTCACCTACCATATCCCACGGTCACCACATCCAGTCATTTCCCCGTGAAATGGCACTTGGCTCCATCCACAGCTCACCTCCTCCCTGCCACTGCAGTGGCTCAGACCACCTCAGTGCCACAACTGCTTCCTCCCATCCACTCTGGATTGCAGCCAGAATTCTCAGCACCTGATCCTGTTGCTGCCTGACTCAGAACTTTACAGCTCACTGAGTTGTCCTGGATCTGCCATGGATGTCCCCTCCTGCTCTGGCTCCACTCCCTTGTGAATGAGTCACCCTGCCACTTTGGTCCTGGCATGCTGTGCTCCATGCACTTAATGACTTTAAGCCCAGAGTGTGCTTTTTATTTCTTTATCCAAATCTTTGAAGGCTGTTCCCTCTGTCTGGAATCCTCTTACAAACGTTGATCCTCCCTTCACCCCGAGGGTTGATCCAACCCTCATCGTGGTTGGCTGACTCCTGCTGACTCTGATTTCAGCTGAGATGCCTCTTTCTTATGTGTCCCTCATCACTCTGCTCCTACCATTTTCACAGCATCATATTATCCCCCACCGGACTGTCAACTCCTTAAGGACAGAAACAACATCTTGCTTACCGTTGAGTCCTTAGTATCTGGCACAAGAGCTGACACACAGCAGATGCTGAAAACATTTTTGCTGAGTGAGTGAATGAGTGAACAAATGAACTAGCAACTCGCCCCAAGTTGCTCAGCTTGCAGATGATGGAGCAGTGATTGGAACCCAGTCCTGTCAGTCTCAAAGCCTGTGGCCTTTCCTTTGCACTCTGATGACACAGCGTCATGATGTGGCTTATTTAAAGCAGGGCTAGGTGACCTCTGGAACTAATACAGTGTCTTCGGGAATAACCACCGTGAACTCGAGGGTGCTTTGAATCTGACATTTTGAAATCAACTTTGAGTACGCATCCCTCCACTTACTAATCTGGTCTAGAAGACAGACCTCTTCCTGCTCTTTATCTGCAAGTTGCCTTAGGTCTTGAAGTTACCTCTTTCTTGCCCCTAAGTACATCACCTCAGCTACAGTGCAGTCTGTTTCCTGGTACTGTTCGAGTAATATGCCCCTAAGAGCTAGAAGGAGACTGAACCATTTCTGTACTTTCTCATTAAAGAAAATTACTTGTGTTTCTGTTCTAAGGTTGCGTGGATTCATTGTTCATGCAGTGTAACCAACTAGTATGACAAAATTTAATCAGCCTGGAAAATTTCAGCAGAAGCCAAAGAAGTGCCTCCTGCTCAGCAGCAATCACTGTAAACACAAATCACAATATTTGCACTTACATGAGCCATGGATGAATTACATTATCTACCTCTGCTTTATTTAGATCATGAGTGACATGCAGCTAGGGAATACAGAGACTCAGAAAAAGCCTTGAAAACCCTCAGAAGTTGGATGGATTAATCTTTTCCTGAAGAATCATTGGCTCCAATGAGACAGGAAATGAACAAAAAGCACCAGAGCTACCCAAGGGGCTCTGGGCACCTCAGTGAGGACTTCTCCTGGTGTAGGACCTTGGAGTGGGATCACATGAGATTCCAAGAGATTCTCACCATGGCCCCCTCAAAGGGAGCCTCTCATTTGTCTTCTGAATGCTTGGCTGTTCAAATGAAAGTATATTAAAATGCCCTCTTTAAATCTGATTCAAAATAATCCAGCCAGAGGGGAGAGTTGCAGATGAAACAAGTTGACCATACGTTGATCATTATTGAATCCAAATGATGGCTTCATGTGGGGTGTCATTGTTATATTCTCTGTTCTTTTGTATATTTTCAAATTTTTTAAAAATGCTGCATGTAAGTGTAATCTCGTATAGTTTTTCTGAGGAATGATTTAGTATTATATATTCAAAAGTCTTCAAAATGTGCAAATCCTGTGACTCAGAAATTCTACTTCTAGGAATTTACTCTTAGGAAATAATCATGAATGTGTGAAAAGATTTATCTGCATGGATGTTCATAACAGTCTTGTTTATAATGGGGGAAAAAAGAGAAGCGTTTGATAGTAAGGACTGGTCAAATAAATGACGGCATCTATTATGATACCCATTATGCAGCCATTAAAGTCATCTTGGAGCTGGTGATGGTGAAGAGAGACATCATTCCACACACTATTGATGGAAATAAATAGAATAACTGCTTTACAAAGCGAGTTGGTATTATCCATCCTTGTTTAAAATGTATATTTACTTTGGCCTAGCAATTACATTCTTAAGAATTTTTCCCATTGACAGACAAAAATGTATATACTAGAATAACTGCAGTATTCTTTATAGAAGGAAAAAATGAAAACAATATAAATGTTCAACAAATAAAGCTAAGTTGAATAAACTGTGGTTAACCATACAATGGAATGCTTTGAAGGCTTTGTTTATATGTCATAATCATTATAGCTAACATTTTTGAAAGCTTTCTATGATCTAGGCATTGTTCTAAGTATTTTGCACATGCTAATATGAAAATGTATCAGTTAGCCATTACTGTATAACACACTGTTCTAAAAATCAGTGGCTTACAACAATAAACATTTTTTATTGCTTTAGTGACTTTCCTTCTGACTCTACGCAGCTGTGGGTTGATCTTGGGTAGGCTTTCTTATATGTTTGGTGGTCATCTGTAGACGCGTTTAGAATTTTCTTGGCTGTAACAATTGGCTTCCATATAGGCTTTCATATCCTAACAAACTACCGTAGGCTTATTCACTTGGCAGTGGTAGAATTCCAAAAGAGAGTAGAAGCATGCAAAACTTCTTGATGCTTAGAATCCAAACTGGCACACCACCACTTCTGCTGCATTCTGATGGCCAAAGCAAACCCAGATTCAAGGGATAGGGGAATATTCTCTCTCTCTTGTTGAAAAGAGCTTCAAAGTGATGTTTCAAGGAATATGAATACAGGAAGGGGGATAAAAAGACCATTTTTCTAATAAATCTTCCACATATCTAAAATGAATAGTGAGTTTTATATGCTCCTATTTGTCCTGTAAAAAGATAAAACACCAGACACATCAACACATGCAGATACACACACACACACACACACACACACACACCATATACATGCATATAACTGAAAGATTTCTGTCAGGTACACAAAATTACCATTCACTAAAGTTACCCTGGTGAAAAGAACTGGGGTACTGGGTGAGAGAAAGACTTTCTTTGTATTGAACACCGTTTTAAACTATTTGAATTGTTTTGCCACATGAATAAACTAAACTTACGATTTTTAAAACTAGATATCAAAATTAAAAGATCTCAGAAAAGGAAATAAAAATGCATGGAATTGAATAAAAGTGAAAATACAACATATCAAAATTTGTGGGATGGCACTAAACCATGGCTGAGGAAAATTCATAGCACTAAATGCTTCCATTAGAAAAGAAAAGATCACAGATCAAAATGAAAAGAAACGTGTAGCAAAATCATATTATATAACAACATTCAAGATATGAAAATGTGCATAAAATGTTAATGGAAATAAGCAGGTTATAAGTCATATAAATGACATCTAAATTTTTTTTTTTGTGTGTGTGTGTGTGTGTTTTTTTTTTTTCCCATTTGTTTATTTTATTGCATTTTAGGTTTTGGGGTACATGTGAAGAACATGCAGAATTGTTGCATAGGAACACACATGGCAGTGTGATTTGCTGCCTTCCTCCCCATCACCTACATCTGGCATTTCTCCCCTTGCTATCTCTCCCCAGCTTCCCACCCCCCACCCTCCCTCCCCTATTTCCCCCCAACTGACCCCAGTGTGTAGTGCTCCCCTCCCTGTGTCCATGTGTTCTCATTGTTCAACACCCGCCTATGAGTGAGAACATACGGTGTTTGATCTTCTGCTCTTCTGTCAGTTTGCTGAGAATGATGGCTTCCAGGTTCATCCATGTCCCTACAAAGGACCCAAACTCATCGTTTTTGATGGCTGCATAATATTCCATGGTGTATATGTGCCACATTTTCCCTATCCAGTCTATCGTCGATGGGCATTTGGGTTGGTTCCAGGTCTTTGCTATTGTAAACAGTGCTGCAATGAACATTCGTGTACACGTGTCCTTATAGTAGAACGATTTGTAATCCTTTGGATATATACCCAGTAATGGGATTGCTGGGTCAAATGGAATTTCTATTTCTAGGTCCTTGAGGAATCGCCACACTGTCTTCCACAATGGTTGCACTAATTTACACTCCCACCAACAGTGCAAAAGTGTTCCTATTTCTCCACATCCTCTCCAGCATCTGTTGTCTCCAGATTTTTTAATGATCGCCATTCTAACCGGCGTGAGATGGTATCTCAGTGTAGTTTTGATTTGCATTCCTCTGATGACCAGTGATGATGAGCATTTTTTCATATGTTTGTTGGCCTCACGTATGTCTTCTTTTGAGAAGTGTCTGTTCATATCCTTTGCCCACTTTTGAATGGGCTTGTTAGTTTTTTTCTTGTAAATCTGCTTTAGTTCTTTGTAAATTTTGGATATCAGCCCTTTGTCAGATGGGTAAACTGCAAAAATTTTTTCCCAATCTGTTGGTTGCCAATTCACTCTAATGATTGTTTCTTTTGCTGTGCAGAAGCTGTGGAGTTTGATTAGGTCCCATTTGTCTATTTTGGCTTTTGTTGTCAATGCGTTTGGCATTTTGGTCATGAAGTCCTTGCCTACACCTACGTCCTGAATGGTTTTGCCTAGATTTTCTTCTAGGGTTTTTATGGTGTTAGGTCTTATGTTTAAGTCTTTAATCCATCTGGAGTTAATTTTAGTGTAAGGTGTCAGGAAGGGGTCCAGTTTCTGCTTTCTGCACATGGCTAGCCAGCTTTCCCAACACCATTTATTGAACAGGGAATCCTT
>NW_022437009.1:5656017-5899991 GCF_009761245.1 Sapajus apella | reverse complement strand
TTTTTTCCATTTCTGCAAAGAAGGTCATTGGTAGCTTGATGGGGATAGCATTGAATCTGTAAATTACTTTGGGCAGTATGGCCATTTTCACGATATTGATTCTTCCTAACCATGAACATGGGATGTTTCTCCATCTGTTTGTGTCCTCTCTTATTTCGTTGAGCAGTGGCTTGTAGTTCTCCTTGAAGAGGTCCTTTACATTCCTTGTTAGTTGTATTCCTAGGTATTTTATTCTCTTTGTGGCAATTGTGAATGGAAGTTTGTTCTTGATTTGGCTCTCTTTAAGTCTGTTACTGGTGTATAGGAATGCATGTGATTTTTGCACATTGATTTTGTATCCTGAGACTTTGCTGAACTTGCTTATCAGTTTCAGGAGGTTTGGGGCTGAGACGATGGGGTCTTCTAGATATACAATCATGTTGTCTGCAAATAGAGACAATTTGACTTCCTCCTTTCCTATTTGAATGCCCTTTATTTCTTTTTCTTGCCTGATTGCTCTGGCTAGAACTTCTAATACTATATTGAATAGCAGTGGTGAGAGCGGGCATCCTTGTCTGGTGCCACATTTCAAGGGGAATGCTTCCAGTTTTTGCCCATTCAGTATGATATTGGCTGTTGGTTTGTCATAAATAGCTTTTATTATTTTGAGATACGTTCCATCGATACCTAGCTTATTGAGTGTTTTTAGCATAAAGGGCTGTTGAATTTTGTCAAAGGCCTTCTCTGCATCAATTGAGATAATCATGTGGTTTTTGTCTTTGGTTCTGTTTATGTGGTGAATTACGTTTATAGACTTGCGTATGTTGAACCAGCCTTGCATCTCCGGGATGAAGCCTACTTGATCATGGTGGATAAGCTTTTTGATGTGCTGTTGCAATCGGCTTGTCAGTATTTTATTGAAGATTTTTGCATCTATGTTCATCATGGATATTGGCCTGAAGTTTTCTTTTCTTGTTGAGTCTCTGCCGGGTTTTGGAATCAGGATGATGTTGGTCTCATAAAATGATTTGGGAAGAATTCCCTCTTTTTGTATTGTTTGGAATAGTTTCAGAAGAAATGGTACCAGCTCCTCTTTGTATGTCTGGTAGAATTCAGCTGTGAACCCATCTGGACCTGGGGTTTTTTTGGGTGGTAAGCTCTTAATTGCTGCCTCAACTTCAGACCTTGTTATGGGTCTGTTCAGGGTTTCGGCTTCTTCCTGGTTTAGGCTTGGCAGGAGGCAAGTGTCCAGGAATTTATCCATTTCTTCCAGGTTTATTAGTTTGTGTGCATAGAGTTGTTTGTAATAATCTCTGATGATGGTTTGAATTTCTGTGGAATCTGTGGTGATATCCCCTTTATCGTTTTTTATTGCATCAATTTGGTTATTCTCTCTTTTCTTTTTTATTAATCTGGCTAGTGGTCTGTCTATTTTGTTGATCTTTTCAAAAAACCAGCTCCTGGATTTATTGATTTTTTGAAGGGTTTTTTGTGTCTCTATCTCCTTCAGTTCTGCTCTGATCTTAGCTATTTCTTGTCTTCTGCTAGACTTTGAGTTTTTTTGATCTTGCTCCTCTAGCTCTTTCAGTTTTGATGATAGGGTGTCAATTTTTGATCTCTCCTTGCTTCTCATGTGGGCACTTATTGCTATATATTTTCCTCTAGAGACTGCTTTAAATGTGTCCCAGAGATTCTGGTATGTTGTGTCTTCATTGTCGTTGGTTTCGAAGAACATCTTTATTTCTGCCTTTATTTCATTGTTTATCCAGTCAACATTCAAGAGCAAGTTGTTCAGTTTCCATGAAGCTGTGCGGCTCTGAGTTAGTTTTTGAATTCTGAGTTCTAACTTGATTGCACTGTGGTCTGAGAGACTGTTTGTTACGATTTCCGTTCTTTTGCATTTGCTGAGGAGTGATTTACTCCCAATTATGTGGTCAATTTTAGAGTAGGTGTGATGTGGTGCTGAGAAGAATGTATATTCTGTGGCTTTGGGGTGGAGAGTTCTGTAAATGTCGATTAGGTTTGCTTGGTCCAGGTCTGAGTTCAAGTCCTGGATATCCTTGTTAATTTTCTGTCTGGTTGAACTGTCTAATATTGACAATGGGGTGTTAAAGTCTCCCACTATTATTGTGTGGGAGTCTAAGTCTCTTTGTAAGTCATTAAGAACTTGCCTTATGTATCTGGATGCTCCTGTATTGGGTGCGTATATATTTAGGATCGTTAGCTCTTCTTGTTGCATTGATCCTTTTACCATTATGTAATGTCCCTCTTTGTCTCTTATGATCTTTGTTGCTTTAAAGTCTAATTTATCAGAGATGAGAATTGCAACTCCTGCTTTTTTTTGCTCTCCATTTGCTTGGTAAATCTTCCTCCATCCCTTTATTTTGAGCCTTTGTGTATCCTTGCATGTGAGATGGGTTTCCTGGATACAGCACACCGATGGGTTTTGTCTTTTTATCCAATTTGCCAGTCTGTGTCTTTTGATTGGGGCATTTAGTCCATTTACATTTAGGGTTAATATTGTTATGTGTGAATTTGATACTGCCATTTTGGTGCTAGCTGGCTGTTTTGCCCTTTAGTTGAGCTGGTACTTGTCGTTCCTTTATATGTGTAGAGCCTCTTTCAGGAGCTCTTGTAGAGCTGGCCTGGTGGTGACGAAGTCTCTGAGTACTTGCATGTTCCCAAAGGATTTTATTTTTCCTTCACTTATGAAGCTTAGTTTGGCTGGATAGGAGATTCTGGGTTGAAAGTTCTTTTCTTTAAGGATGTTGAATATTGGCCCCCATTCTCTTCTGGCTTGTAGGGTTTCTGCTGAGAGATCTGCTGTGAGTCTGATGGGCTTCCCTTTATGGGTAACCCGACCTTTCTCTCTGGCTGCCCTTAGTATTTTCTCCTTCATTTCGACCCTGGTGAATCTGACGATTATGTGCCTTGGGGTTGCTCTTCTTGACGAATATCTTTGTGGTGTTCTCTGTATTTCCTGGACTTGAATGTTTGCCTGCCTTGCTAGGTTGGGGAAGTTTTCCTGGATAATATCCTGAAGAGTATTTTCCAGCTTGGATTCATTCTCTTCGTCACATTCGGGTACGCCTATCAAACGTAGATTAGGTCTTTTCACATAGTCCCACATTTCTTGGAGACTTTGTTCATTCCTTTTTACCCTTTTTTCTCCAGTCTTACCTTCCCGTTTTATTTCATTGAGTTGATCTTCAACCTCTGATATCCTTTCTTCTGCTTGGTCCATTCGGCTGTTGATACTTGTGCATGCTTCACGAAGTTCTCGTGTTGCGTTTTTCAGCTCCATCAATTCACTTATATTCCTTTCTATTTTGTCCATTCTTGTTAGCATTTCGTCAAATCTTTTTTCAAGGTTCTTAGTTTCTTGGCATTTGGTTAGAACATGTTCTTTAAGTTCACAGAAGTTTCTTACTACCCACCTTCTGAAGTCTGATTCTGTCATTTCATCACACTCGTTCTCCCTCCAACTTTGTTCCTTTGCTGGTGAGGAGTTGTGATCCCTTTTAGGAGGAGAGGTGTTCTGGTTTCGGGTGTTTTCATCCTTTTTTCGCTGGTTTCTTCCCATCTTTAAGGATTTATCCACCTGTAGACTTTGTGGTTGTTGGCTTTCAGATTGGGTCTCAAATCTTTCAGATTGATGGTCTGTTTATTGATGATGAGGTTATTTCTGTTTCTTGGTTTCCTTCTGACAGTCTGGCCCCTCTGCTATAGGTCTGCTGAGGTTCACTCCAGGCCCTGCTTGCCTGGGGTTCACCTGCAGCAGCTGCTGAACAGCAAGGGTTGTTACCAGTTTTCTTCTTCTGCTATCTTTGTCCCAGAAGGATACCCGCTTAGCGTCAGTCTGATCTCTCTTTTATGAGGTGTCTTTTTGGATATATAGGGGTCAGGGAGCTGCTTGAGGAGACGGTCTCTTCTTTATAGGAGCTCAAACAGTGAGCTGCGAGCTCTGTTGTTGTTCATTCAGAGCTGCTGAGCAGGTACTTTTAGGTCTGCTGTAGCAGTACTCATAAACTGCTTTTTGTTCCCAGGTGCTCTGTCCCAGGGATTTAGGGCTTTATTTATGAGTTTCCGTTATGCTACCGCCTTCTTTTTTTTTTTTTTTTCTCCTTCAGACCTGCCCAGCCCAGCAAGGAGGCAGCCTAGTCACTGTCGGCCTATAGCAGCTTTGCTGAGCTGCTGTGGGCTCCGCCCCGCTGCCGAGTGAACTTCCCTGCAGTCCTGTTTACATGGGTGTAGTTAGAACTGCTTTGGGGATGGTGGCCCGCCTCTGTTGGGGAGGAGTCTCTGCTGTGGCGGGTTGCCTTGGCAACGGCGGGCTGCCTCAGCAATGGCGGGTTGCCTTGGCAACGGCGGGCTGCCTCAGCAACGGCGGGCTGCCTTGGTAATGGCGGACGCCCCTCCCCCACAGAGCTGGACTGTCCCGGGTTCAGCTGCTCTTGCTGTGAAAGTCTCAATCCCGAGTTTCTGGTTGCTGTTCTTTTGTGGGGGTGGGGCCAGCTGAGCCTGATCGCCTGGCTCCCTGCCTCAGAGCCTTTTCCAAGTTGGTGTTCCAGTCGCCTGTTGAAGAGGCGCCGGGGTCTGTTTGTTTTCCCCTGCGGCCACTCGCTGCGCTGACTTAAACAGCGGCACTGAGGTTTGTGGCGCTTTTTTTTGTTTTTTCCCCTGGAATCTACTGTCCTGGTTCTCTGCTCAGTCCCCTTTTTGAGCCGGCGTATGGGCGACTTCCCGTGGCTCCAATCGCCAGCCAAAAGGGCCCCCGGACCAGTATATTTTGTATGGAGAACCGCGGCTCCGGGGTGCCGACAAAGCAGCCGTGCGGGGCAAAGCAGCGCCGCTGGCCGGCACAGCCGCGCTGGCCGAAACAGCCGCGCTGGCGACGGTGGATCACCTCCGCCCGGGAATTTCCTAGTCTGTGGGCAATAAAAACGCGGCGTCCACTCACCCTCTGCGCTTTCACTGGGAGCTGCGATCCCGAGCTGTTCCTAAACGGCCATCTTGGATCCGAAACCGACATCTAAATTTAAATATGAAAAAGGCTTAGATGCAGCATACCAAAATACTGACATTGGGTCATGAGGTGGTTTTGAATTTTCTTCTTTGTGAGTGTCTATATTTTCTTTTTTTTCCTACAATTTACATTTATATTTTTCAGCCAGAGTATAGAAATGAAGGTCCTATAAAAACAAGGAGCTAAGGTCCAAGGATCTCAGGCACAGCCTCAGTTCTCACACTCTTGGCTCTCTTTCTATTGGCTTCAGAACACCTAGGCAGAGATTACAATTTCTCCCATAGTTTGACTAGCCATGGGAAATTCGTGACCAAGTTCAGGTCCAACTTTTAGTCATTCTCTCCTTTCTTCCTCACAATCGTGATATGAGAAGTAAATTATTGTCCTCATTTAACAGGTGAGGAAATAGAGCCCCAGATCAGAACTGTGAACTCAGTGCACGGTTCTCATTTACTCCATGTCACTGCTCTCTCCCCTTGGTGAAGCTGGAGGCAGGGCTTAGACCTAACTGCCCTGACTTCCACTCCCTTTTGGTGTTTGGAAACTGCCACATTCTAAGGATATAGCATTGAACAAGACCAACATAGTCCTTGCTCCATGGAGCTACATTCTAGCAAGAAAGACAGACATGAAGCAATATAAAAATTAAATTCTTCATTACTATTGTTTTGAGTGCTTCAAGGGAAAGTATAGGCTCCAAGAGAGCATATGACAGTGAGACCTGGCTTGACCTGGGTCAAGGCAGACTTCTCTGGGACACTGGTGTTTATGCTGAAATCAGGTGATTATCACTGCCTGTGCTGGACCCAGAAAATCCTGCATCCTGGGCAATTTCAAATGAACACACCTTCAGATATCACAGCGCAGTTGAGGAAGGAGCACCAGTCTAGGGCCAGGAGACCCTGTTTTGGTCTCAGCCTTGCCATTCATCAGTTCTGTGATCTTGGATAAGGTATTTGCATCTCTCAGCCCTCGTTTTCTCATCAGTAAAAATGAAGAGCTTAGATTAGCCAGGGGTTTGCAACCATTTTTTAAGCACTTAACCTAAAATTCATTAAAGCTGAGCTGTTATAAAACCTTGTGTGTTTGCCTTCTCCCCCACCTTTCTCCTTGATGACTCTGGCAGTCAATAATTCCCCTCAAGGAACTTCCATGACCTGCAAAGCGGAGTTTGAAAACTTCTGACCTAGGTGATTTCTGAGACCCCTTCCAGATGTGAAGTTGTGTGATATCAACTTGGCATATAGGGACCTCACACACATTTTCCACCTTATATAGATGTGAGGGTAATAGGGTTAAGAGATGGTAATGCCATTGAGTCAGACATTCAACATCCACTTCAGCCTGCTTCTAAACAGCCTTCCTGAGCTAAAGAGGCTGAAAAGCTAAAAGTTACATTCCCAGATTCTTTGCAGCTAGTGTTCCATATGTGATACAGGTCCGCCACGCAAAGACACACACATGAGACTTGAAAGGCAAAGCTGAGCAATGTTGTCAGTGTTCATGTGCAGGGAGGTTGGATGTTTCAGCAAGTGCTGTAGCAGAAGCCTCTGGCTTTTCTGGAGCAGTGGGGATGATGGTTCTCTTCCTAGCATCATCAGTGCTGGATGGCCAGTCATGGCAGCAGTGGGCGTCCTCTAGACCATTCTGGAATTTTGCTTGGGCTTTTTCCCTGGGTGCATAATTCCTGAATTTGTAGCATCCAAGCATGATTGGAGCGTCTTCTGGAAATTCCAAACTAAATCATATCCTGTAAGAAATCCCTTTCTGTTTAAACTAATGAGGGTGTATTCTGTTACCTGAATACAGTGGTCAAGGAACACCAGAGCAGACTCTTAGATGGCCCTTATCAGCATACCTGGCCCTTTTCCTTCTTTCCTGATTCTCTACTTCCTCCCTCTGTATGCTTCTCCAATCTTTCCAAAGTGGACTCAGCAGTTTCTCTGCACCTGCCACCTGGTTAAACCTTTGTAGGCATAGACTCTAGACTCAGATAGTCAAAATGGGGCTACCAACCACAGAAGGTCATGATAATTAGATGGAATAATGCAAGATAAACTCACAGCAAAGCACTGGCACATAGGAAAGGCTCTTGGTTGCTATTGTTGATGTTCTTATTACCTTTGGCTTTGGTGATGAGCACGCCTCCCATGACTCACCTGGTTCAATTACAGTCTGTGGCATCTGCCTATAATTCTACACATGATACAGACAGAAATAAGAGCTTTCACTTTACCTGAGAGAGGTCCAAGATGGCTGATCACTAGCAGCTCAGGATTGTAGCTCCCAGTGAAAGCGCAGAGAACGAGAGGACGCCACACTTTCAGACGAATTTCTGTTGCTCACGGACCAGGAGATTCCCAGCGGAGGAGCCCCACGGGTCACCAGTGCGACTCTTGTGGCAGGCGCAGCAGTTTTGCCGGCGCCCCAGCACAGTGGTTCTTAGTGCAGAGTAAACGGCGCCTTTTGGCCGACGTTTGGAGCTCCGGGAAGGCAGAGTCGCCCATTCAGCTGATTGAAAAAGGGATTCAAGGGGGGAGCCAAACCGGAGATTCCGGGCAGAAAAGCACCAAGAATCTTAATGCCGCTGTTTTAGCTGGTGCAGTGGGTTGCTCAGATTCCGGTGCTGGGAATCAACAAGTTGGATGTCCACTCAGAGACCTAATTTGAAAGTTGGTAATTACAAAGACGACAGGTGGATAAATTTACAATGATGGGAAGAAACCAGCGTAAAAAGGCTGAGAATACCAAATTTCAGATTGCCTCTCCCTCTACAGCGGATCACAGTTCCTCATCAACAGGGGAACAAGGCCTGACGGAGAATGAGTGCATTCCATTAACAGATTTAGGCTTCAGAAGGTGGATAATAAGAAACTTCTGTGAGTTAAAAGAACATGCTCTAGCCCAACGTAAAGAAACTAAGAACCTTAAAAAGAGGTTTGACGAAATCCTAATGACAATAGACAGGAATATAAGTGAATTAATGGAACTGAAGCATACAATACGAGAACTCCGCGAAGTATGCACAGGTTTTAACAGTCGAATTGACCAAGCAGAAGAAAGGATATCAGAGGTCGAAGACCAACTTAATGAAATGAAATGAAATGAGAAGATAAGATTAGAGAAGAAAAAGTAAAAAGGAATGAGCAAAGTCTCCAAGAAATATGGGACTATGTGAAAAGACCTAATTTACATTTGATAGGTGTACCTGAATGTCATGAAGAGAATGAATCCAAGCTGGAAAATATTCTTCAGGATGTTATTCAGGAAAACTTTCCTAACCTAGTAAGGCAGGAAAATACTCAACTTCAGGTAATGCAGAGAACACCACAAAGATATTCCTCAAGTAGATCAACCCCAAGACACATAATCGTTAGATTCACCAGGGTTGAAATAAAGGCGAAAATTCTAAGGGCAGCTAGAGAGAAAGGTCAGGTTACCCACAAAGGGAAGCCTATCAGACTCACAGCAGATCTCTCAGCAGAAACCCTACTATAAAAGAGTGGGGGTCAATAATCAATATCCTCAAAGAAAAGAATTTTCAATCCAGAATCTCATATCCAGCCAAATTAAGCTTCATAAATGAAGAAAAAATAAAATTTTTCTCAAACAAGAAAGCACTCAGAGATTTCATCACCACTAGGTCTGCTTTACAAGAGCTTCTGAAAGAAGCGCTATACACAGAAAGGAACAACCAGTATCAGCTATCCCAAAAACTTACCAAAAGGTAAAGAGTATCTCCATAATGAAGAATCTATATCAACTAATGGGCAAAATAGCCAGCTAGCATTAAACGACAACATTAAACTCACAAATATCAATATTAATCCTAAATTTAAATGGATTAAATGCCCCAATCAGAGACACAGACAGGCAAATTGAATAAATAGTCAAAACCCATCAGATCGCTGTATCCAGATCCATCTCATAAGCAAGGACACACAAAGACTCAAAACAAAGGGTTGGTGGAAGACTTACCAATCAAATGCAGAGCAAACAAAAGAGAAAACAGGAGTTGTAACTTTCGTCTCTGACAAAATAGACTTTAATAGTAATAAGGACTAAAAGAAACAAAGAAGGACATTACATAACGGTAAAAAGATCAATGCAACAACAGGAGTCAATGATCATAAATATATATGCACCCAATACAGGAACACCCAGATACATAAGACAAGTTCTTAATGACTTATAAAGACACTTGGACTCCCACACAATAATAGCGGGAGACTTTGACACCACATTGTTAATATTCGACGGATCAACAAGATAGAAAACTAACAGGGACATCTATGATTAGAACTCAGACCTGGAACAAGTAAACTCAGTGAATATTTACGGAATTCTTCACCCGAGGTCCACAGAACATACATTTTTCTCAGTATCATATTACACCTATTTTGAAAGTGACCACATAATTGGAAGTAAATCACTCTTCAGCATTTGCATAGCACTTCACAGACTTAAATGAAATATTGGTTGGCTGTTTGTTTGTTATTTTCCTTATTCCTTCCTGTCTCTGCTGTTAAGCACAATTATCGGCATAAAAGAGGTTTTTAATACCTATTTTTAGATTGCATTCCAGCCTGGGCACTAGAGCAGGACACCCGTTCTCTCTCCCCCTTTCTCTTTCTCTTTTTTTCTTTCAAAAAAGAGAAAGAAAGAGAGAGAGAGAGAGAGAAAGAAAGAAAGAAAGAAAGAAAGAGAAAAGAAAAGAAATAAGAGCTTTCCTGGTTCCAGGGTCCAACCTGAAAGACAGGTCTCACCTCTGCACAAGTCCAGATTATTGGCTGCAAGCATGAGACTAACCTGCGATCATCAGTAGAAAAGGGCATTTATCGTAAAGGCAACTTTCAGAATCCACTGGCATTGGGAGAACCGGGCACAGAAAATGACAAGAGTTTAAGCATGTCCAGAAAGCCAAGACAACCATCCTTTAGCAGTCACTCTCTGCTGTTCCTGAAGTGAACTCTACTTGCTTCTTCCTCTTGGTTCACCCCTTTCAGATTCGAAGTTCCAGGCGGGGGCATCTGACTGGGCCAGCGCAGGTCATGTGCCTGCACCCTGCAGCCAGGATGTGGGGAGAAAGACCACCTGACCCTTGGGTTTCTACAGGAGGAAATGAGACATTTTCTCCCAACAGGAAGCTACACACTGAGAAATTCCACAAACCAGAGAAAGGAATTGGATGCTGGATGGTACATGAGTCAGGGTTCTCCAGAGAAACAGAACCAGTAATGCACCTGTACATACTATACAGAAAGATACAGATTATAAAAAATTGGCTAGCATGGCCATGGAGTCTAGCAAATCCTAAGATCTGCAGGGTGAGTCAGCAACCTGGAAACCCAGGAAAACTGTTGGTTGTTGTTCCAGTCTAAAGACAAGAGGCTCAAGACCCAGGAATAGCCAGCGTTTCTGTTTTAGTCCAAAGGCAGGAAAAAGCCAATGTCTCCGTTCAAAGGCAGACAGGCAAGAAGCATTTTCTCTTATTTTAGGGGGAAGAGGGCCATCCTTTTTGTCCTTGTATTTAGGCCTTCAGCTGACTGGATGAGGCCCACTCACATTGTGGGGGGGAGGCAGACCGCTTTACTCATCTACACATTTAAATGTTAATCTCATGCAAAAGCAATTTCCTAGAAATACCCAGAATCATGTTTGTCCAAATATCTAGGTACACCATGGCTCAATCAAGTTAATATATAAAATTGATTGTACTGGTGATCCCCAATGTCTTTTAGGATTCTTAAAGAGAACAGAAGTTTCTTGATAGAGCTGCTTGTAGGGATGGGGCTTGTGGTAGGGGGCACTGCCTCCCAGGCAACACAGGGGCTGCCTTGATGTCTACAATAGCCCTCAGGGTGAAGTCATGGGATAATCCATTGTTCTGCAAAGTAGACCCCAGACTGACAAAGTTAGAGAATCTTGGATTAGGAGAGAAATACATACATTCTTTTCTGCAGCAAACTCCTCAGACCAGCTTCTCCTCTCTGGTACCGTTTGTTAGGAGGAGACACATTTTCTGTCCTCACGAGTCTCCAATCCTGGTCAGCCTTCGCAATGGCCCTATTTATCATGGAGCACCTGTCCCAGACCATTTATGTCACTCACACCCATTTGTCCCTAGTATGATACATTTCTGCTTGGGAGTCCTGTCATCAGAGACTGGTCTCTTCATATGGTACTGAACCTCGTCATTTTCTAGACAGCTGGTGTTGATACCACCTGAAAACACCAATGTGTTAATATATTTCCTCCCTCTCACCATAAACTCTAAACACAGTACACCAAAGAAGCCTTCAAAATGATGAGGTTTCCCATCCCAACAGGCTTTTCAGGATGGATCAGTCTCAGTTTTGAGCAGTTTTTAGCAGAACATATCTGAGCCTCCTCAAATTAACCGATTACTGCAAACAATGCATTTTCTTTCGTGAAAAACCAGGAGGACATTTACCTCCTGGTTTTCAGTTAACAAAAGGAAAAAATGAAAACTTCTGAAGGAAAATTTTCCAAATGCCACAAAACATATTCGATCATGTAGTCAAATTAAGTAGAAAATCTTATCCCCTAATGGAGACTGTAACAATCAGTTTCACTGATTAAACTGTCCTTTGCAAAATAACTTCTCTGCCCCCCCACCCCCAGAGAATGAATGAACTCAATTGGGTGGGAGGTTTCTAAGTCTCTGCTTGAAATGCTAAGAGTCATTTTTGCTCCATATATACTCTCTTAATTCTCTGAAGTGAAACTTACAATATTTGAAATTTTAAGCTGTAAAACCATGACCTCTCTTTTACATACCATGGCAGAATTACTTTTGAAATGCCCCATGTTTTTTAAAACAGAGATTTTTGAATAACATTTCAAAGAGCCAGTCCTGATTTAGTAAGCGGATTACCTAAATTTAGCATGTATTCAAACTCTTTCTATCACTGAAGCCCGACTTTTCTGGACTCTGGCCACATCTCTCTTTTCCATTACGATGTCGTCTGCTGGCAGATGTCCCCTTCACACCCTGCACACAAGGAGATGGCTAATAAGAAATCAGAGTAAATGGTGAAGAAATAATCTTGTCTCAGAACCCCACCTACCAAATCCCAGGGGCTCCCCTCCCCTAACTTGCACCCTCCTCCAGCTGTCCCACCCATTCTGCCTGTCTCCCACCCTACACTGCCCCCCTGCATTGCTGACAATTATTGGAAGCAACGTGATCACCCTGGCAGGAACCAATGTCCACACTGAAACTCTGCACCCTGGTCACACCCTGGGCTCACAGTCACCACACTGAGGTAGGAGGAGTTTTCCATCCCTAAACCAGTGACACAAATCCTTTTCTTTTTTTAAATTAAATCCCATACTAGGAGATTTCACACTCTAATTTTCTTACAACTCTTTAGCATTTTTAACCTCTTACATGATTTGTGCTTCCAAAGTCATGATGTTGAAAATATGGATAATCAGCATCGCCATGTAGTGAGCCTCTTTTATTTGCCTAGACACAATGTTAAGCATTTTCCATGGATTTTTCCACTTGAGCCACATGACGGCCTGCTCCACTCTGGTTGTGGCTGGGAACAGGTGCTTTAGAATCTGCCTGGGTTCCAGTTCCAGCCCTGAGATCTTCAGAGAGCTTCCAAAGTCCCTATAAGCTTTTCTTTCCTCGACTGTACATGGGGATAATAAGAGCCTCTACCTTGAAGTGCTGTTACCAAGATTAAATGAAAAGGTACATGTGACACATCTAGCAGAGTGACCAGCATGGTGAGTGAGCACAGTAAGTGCTCAATATATGGTAGCTTACTCTGAGTGTCCCCACCTGGGCGACCTGCAGACTCCCTAGGCTCAGCAGTCTCCTCATCGGGGAACACTACAACCTCACCCACACCCCCTCCAACCCCTATCTCCCACCCTTCTCCAATTCCCTGGACTGATCTGTGACACACTGTGAGTCTCCCCTGTCCCACTTTCAAGTGTATCTCCTTCCAACTATGTAGGTAGAAAAGCAGCCTTTGCCCCTCCACTGGACTTTATTCTCAATCCGCTGGCTGACAGATCCCCTCCCAAGGGTCCTGACAAGACCAAAGAATAGGACCCTTTTCTTCTGTAGTCTGAAATCACCCAGAGTCCTATTAAATCTTTCCAAAGGAAGGTACTTGACTTTTTTTGATACCTCCTTTGTTCTTAAGAGAATGGAATTATTTATTTCCATTCTTAGTTTAAAAAGAGCCAATGCCTCCTGCTGCAGGCCCTGTTCCCAACCTGGAAGCTGCCAGGGTCACGGTCTGTTTTAGCACCAGGCTGCCTAGAGACTGAAACCATCCTGTCACTCACAGATATACTAGCATTTTCAAATGCCTGTGGGGCGATTGTGATGAATACAATGCAGGATACTTAACACGCACATGAGAGTGTTCAAAATTTGACAAGAAAAAGGGTATCTTCTTACTTTCAACAGTTGGAAACACCTCATGTCCCGGAAAAAACACTAGAAGGAAGTCAAGTACTTTGCCTATGAGTGTCATCCTGCACAAATCACATCCTCCTCCTGGACCCCAGAGCCCTCATCTGTAAAGGATGGCAGTTGGAAGAGCTGACCTCTAAACCCCAGCACTAAAATTTTATGAGTTTAAAATTACTCTCTCCTAGCTACGTGATGATGAATATTTATAAGAATGGCTGACATTTTTAAAGGAAGGAAACTACATAGACAGGCTCTATAACCACATAAAACAGACGGCAGACTAGTACTTATTGGTTTTTTTCTGTCGAATGTTAGTTTTTGTGACTTGTACCACTTTCCCACCCACGTCACCTGCTCTCATGAGAGTCCCCTCCTTTGTCTGCAGCATGCTGTATGTGTCTTTCAAAATTTATTAATGTTGGCGTTTTCTCAGTGACTATGAGGTAGCTGTTATTGCCTCTCTCCATTATTTATCCATTTCACTTGCTTGGTGTTATTCTTATTTTTTAAGCCCTCCCAGACCTCTCCTTGAGCAGATTGCTTTCCATTACCATAGTCTTAACGCTCCATTCTAAGCCAAATTGTCCTCTGTCACCCTTTGCCATCTCATATTCATCTGTGTGAGAAGTAATTGCCAACACTCCAACTGTTGCTTAAATATTTGCCCCTTTCCCATGACAACTTCCTCCAAAAGAACGAAATCCTCACAGTTGAGTGATGTGTTTACGTGCTCACCGTCGGTTGTACCTTTGTGTTCTGCTCTCAGCAGTTTTCCGGGCCTTTCCGTCACCTTTTCATCTCCACTCTCCTGCCCTCACCCACTCTACCTACCTCTGCACCCACCAATCAGAATGCCTCTTCATGTCTGGACCCAATCAGAAACTCTCTTCTTCCAAACATTTAGTAAGCATCTGTGAATGGGCAAAGCCTCTCTGACAAAAGAAAGTACAGAAGCTTTGAGGTGTCCACTCAGCAAAGACAATCTGTGGGAGAGGAGAACTGAACACTCTAAGTCTTACCTTCCTTTGGTGAAGGCATAGATGGAAGTCTTACCCCTCTCCAAAGTGATGAGCGCTAGACATCCTTTTCTGTTTGCTACCATCACCAGGAGGGACATGGCTACCCCTTTAATACCCTGACTCAGTCATGGACCCAAACTGTTTCTGTTGGATTATTTTAGAACAGCTAAGGCAGGTTGGGCAATGCACAAAGAAAATACCAGAAACTTTTTTCAAATCAAGAGCATAAAGTGCAGCATGCTTACCTTATCACTGTTGTTTCAGGGCCTGGCCCTTCTGTATGCTATCTGAAATGGTTACTCTCTCACCCCCAGAGAAGTCCAACTCTAAGTGTCCCTTGCATGAATGGCTTGCCTCCCAGCTTCCAGCCTGCCTCTCTTCCTCTCAACAAGGCAGCCGCAAGAAGCTGGCAGTCTTAACCACACAACCGTCACTAATTCAACAAACATTTCCGACCCCTGCATTTCTGTGCTCGGCACAGAGGTGCAAAGTACAGTGTGAAACCTGCACTTTGTTTTCACTAATGAGGGAGGCAGACAGTAAACTATCAATTCCACTACAGAATTGTAAGTGTTATTCCCAGGACGTGCAGAGAAGAGTGCTCTCTAAATCAAACTGAGAGGTCGAGGAAGAATTTCTGGAGTCTGTCATGCTTGAGATGAGACGTGAAAGATGAGTATGATTAGTGAGATTTTTAAAAGAGAAAGGAAGAGGAAGGTCACTGCAGACAGCAGAGACTGCATATGCAAAAGCTTCGTGTTTATGTGCTCACCAAGTTACACCGATGTATAACTTGGCATTAGTCTTTGGGAAACCTCAGTTGGCTCTGTTTGGTTGGAGCAAAGGGTGTAAGGAAGAATTAGGAGAAGAGGCCAGGAAGGGGTCAGAGGGCTGTGTCAGGAGAGGATTTGTGTACCAAGTGAAGACCAGAAACTGTATTCTGACAGGTCTGCAGAGCCATTGAGGAATTTTAAGCAGGGGATCGACACGATCAGCTTTGTGATTCTGAAACTCTAGCAGAAATGTTTTTAAAAAGGAAAGAAGAAGGAGGGAGAAAAGGACAGGAGTCAGTGTAGAACCTGTTCCAGTAATCCCAGTAAGAAATGATGAGGGATTACTCAGGTAGAGTCTACAGAATTTCGTGAGTAGTTAGATATGAAAATGGAAGAGAGAAAGAAAGAGAAAGCCCAGAACATTTCCCAACTTTGTGGTTAAAACAATTAGCTAAATAGTAACAGCTCACTTAATTGAGTATTTATTATATACCATGTTAAATGCTTTGCATGCTTTCATTCTTTCATTCAGTCATTTCTTTGAGATCCTACTATGTGCCAGGCACAGTTTCAGGTACTGGGGATACAACAGTGGAGAGAAAAAGAAAAAACACAAAAACCCTTACCTATATAGAGTATGCAGGAAAATGATAAGTAATAACGAAGAAACATAAGGCAAAAAAGGCAATAGGAACATCAGGAATGGAAAGAGTTTAAACTGTAAAGTGGGTGCCCAGGGAAGGCCTTACTGAGAAAGTGGCTGAGAAGTGTCTTTTGGGGGACAGACATTCTGAGCAGAGGCCCTGTGATGAAGTGAACCCCTGGAACAGCCAGTGTGGCTGGGTGGGGCAATGTAGGGAAAAAGTGGAAAGAGATGAGGTCAGAGGTGTGGGGAGGAGCATGGGGAGATGGGCCCCCACAGTCCTGCAAGCCATTGTAAAGACTCCAGCTTTCTCTCTAAGAAAACCAGGAAGCCATTGCAAGGTTTGAGCAAAGTAGTAACGTGATATGACTTGCATTTTAACAAAATCCCTCTGGCTACTGTGTTGGACATACACTGAAAAGGGGACAACTCAGAGGTCATTCTAACAACACAGGTGACAGATGATAGAGACTAGGATGATGGCAGTGGTGACTGCGAGAAATGCTAAGTTCTGGATATATTGTGAAGGTACAGCTCGATGGGATAAAGATTGAAATGAGGATGTGAGAGAAGGAGAAGACACCAAGAATGTTAGCCTAGCAGTTTCCTTTGATTGACATAGGGAGGACTGTAGGAGGAGCAAGAATAAAAAGAACTCATTTTTGACAGGCCAGTTTTGAGATGGCTATTAGGTATTGAGTGGAGATTTCAGGAAAGAAATTGAATATATAAGTCTGAAGTTCAGGAGAGAGATCTAAGCTGAAGCTGTAAATTTTCATCTTCAGCATAGAGACGGCACTTAAAACCATGTGATTGGATGAGGCATCACCGGATGTCCCAGCTACATTAGTGATTAGAATGAGAAAGGAACAGGGTCTATGATAAAGGTAGGTCCTAGCGGACATCAGCAGTCCCCTGCAAGTCACTCCATTCAGAAGAGATTATTATGGGTCCTGAAGACAGGCAAACTTCCTCATATCGAAAAGGAAGGATTACTTTTATTGACAAAGAAGTCTTGGCAGAATTTGGAAATTGAGGTCCTGAATTTCATCAGAAACTGCCCATATGTCCCCATCCCAATTTTCAGGATCCCTGCTTGTCCCAATCAATGCTCTGACTTTCATATAAGACCCTTCAAGGTTGTGAAATTTTTAATAACACCTTTTAAAAGATACAAGTTACACACTATACAATTCATCCATCTAAAATGTACAATTTAATAATTGTTTTACACATTCACAGATGTAATTCTTTTTGCCCTATAATTCATCAGTCTTCAAAATTAGACCATGGGTTTGGATTTTGGAATCTTAGCCCTACACCTGCAGCGTTTATTTCAGGGAAGTTAGAGAAGTTTTCTGGCTCACCACGCGGACCTTGATTTGGGACTGCTGAGTGTTGAGCCCATTATTTCCTTTACCCAAGCTGTCCAGAATGCTTGGAAGCAACCAAGTTCTTCATATTTTTTATTTGCTCTAAAACCTCATATGGCAGTAGCCATTTGGTACTCAGTGCCTTGCTTTGAGCTTCATTGCGGTGGCTACAGGTGGTCATTTAAATAAGGTTTTGTCATTATATGCCATGGGCTGCCAGTGTCCAATTTATCATTGGCCATGGGTCTTATATGCCTTTAAATCTGGAAACCAATTCCAGATTCCCATTCTTAAGATTCGATTTCCCTAGAACCACATTTGATACCAATAGCTATATCAGTAAGGCTTTAGTTAGAAAAGCAGAATTACTATGGGTGTTATGGGATAAGGAATTTATTATAGAAATAAGACCTCACAATTGTGGATAGAGTTAGGGATGGAAAGGTGTAGAAGTGGTATTGGATGATCAGGAAAGGAGTCAGTCAATCTAAGCCAGACATGTCCAATCCCTGTGAAGTGGGGACTCATGGATAAGTCTATAGGAAGCTTTAGCCTTGGTATAGCCAGTGCTTCTGTGGGTCCACAGTCAAGTGTCCGGTGGTGGGCCTGGGCCACTCCTGGCAGTAGGGCTAGCAGTTGAGGAAAAGAGCTCGACTTGAAGAAGGGGAGAGCGAGGATATGCTAGAAACTGCTTGGCACCTGTGTGCCTATCCTGACCAACTACATCTGACTATGATGACCTCTAGAGGAATGGCTACTGCTTTATTTCTAACTTCCAAATATCATACAAGTTCCTCTTTTGGCCAACTCTGGCCTGGAATCATACAGAAAAGAGGACTATGAGAAACTCAGGTCCCAGATTAATTAAATGACACCTCATTTAATTAAAAACCACCTCAGCATCCAAAGACTGACCGGGGGCATCACAACATTCAGAGGTAGGAAGAAAAGGAGGAAATAGGAAAATGACTGGAAAAGGGGGCTGCCAGAAAAGTCAAAGAAAAAGCTAAGAGAATTTGTTGTCCAGCACCCAGGTGAAGAAAAGCAGCTCAAAGTAAGAACAATTTGGAATCTAAAATGCTGTTGATGGGTCAAAAACAATGACTAAGAAGCAATCACTAAATATTCCAACAAATATTTAGTGATTGCTAAATATTCACTGATGGCCTTCAAGAGAATGGTTTTAGTGGAATGAGACAGCCAACTTTATAGGAATGGGTTCAAGAGTAAATGGGAGCGCACTGAAGATAGCACATTTAACCAAGAAGTTTTACTGAGAAAGGAAGGAGAGAAAGAAGTGACTAGAGGGAAAAATGGGATGAAGTGAGTTTTCAGAAGAGAGGACGAAGGGATCATAGGGAAGGGAATGATCCAGTAGAAAGAAAGTCTGTGCTGGGGGAATGCTGAAGCAGTATGCTTGAGGGGATAGGAGGCAGGATGGGGTGAGCGCTAGTGTATAAATGCAGGCTGTATTAGTCCGTTTTCATGTTGCTGATACTTACCCAAGACTGGGCAATTTATAAATAAAAAGAGATTTAAGGGACTCACAATTCCACATGGCTAGGGATGCCTCACAATCATGGCAGAAGGTAAAAGCCATGTCTTACAAGGTGGCAGGGAAGATAGAATGAGAACCAAGTGAAAGGACTTTTATAAAACAATCCCATCTTATGAGACTTACCACCATGAGAACAATATGGGGGAAACCATCCCCATGATTCAATTATCTCCCACCAGGTCCCTCCCACACCACATGGGAATAATGGGAGCTACAACTCAAGACGAGATTTTGGGGGGGGGGACACAGCCAAACCATATCACAGGCAATGGCCTTAACTGAGAGCATGGAGAGGTCATCCTTCCACTATTTCTGGAGGGAAGAAAGAAAAAATGTGCAGAGACATAGGATGATTGCTTCTCTGGTAAGATTGGAAACAAGGTCATGAACTGAGAGCAAAGATAGAGTTGGAATCATTGGAAGTTTGAGGAATGAAAAGAGTTTGAAACAGCTATGGAAGATTGTATTTTTCAAAGATATTTGAAACAGTATAGATCCCATTCCACACGCTTTTCTTACAATGTGATGTTGAGAGCTTTCCATCAAGAAGTGAGTGTCTGTGCTCTCACCCCTTGACACTGGGAGATACTTTGTAACTGTTTCAAACAATAGAATGCAGCAGAAATGACACCACATGACTTCCAAGGCTAGATCATAAAAGGTGATGCAGCTTCTGCTTGACTTTCTCTGTCTCTCTCAGAACATGTCTCCTTGGAACCCTAAGTCACCATGTGAGAAGTCTGGCCACCCGGAAGCTGCCATGTTGGAGACAGAAAGACCACATCTTAGAGACCACAGGTAGAAACATACGAGGATCCCCAGATGTTGCACCCAGCTTTTTCAGTCTTCTAGCCCAGGTACTAAACATGAGAATGAGTGGCTGCCAGATGATTTCAGTTCCCAGCCTTCAAGCCACCTACCAATGAAGCAGAGACAAGCTATTCCCAGTGAGCTGTGTTAAATTTACAGATGCAGGAGAAAAATAAATATTGTTGTTGTTTTAAGCCACTAAGTTTGGACATAAACTTGTTATGCATCAGTATAATTGGATCAATAGTTACCTAGGAATTTATCTAGGATGCCATCAGTTGAAGCACCCCTGGGTTTTGATTAACTTACCGAGGGAGTCTGGTTTGTAACTGAGTGGTCTGGGGGAACATCTGCAAAATGTGTGTGGTAATCACTTTTCTGTCCTGGGGCCTATCATAATTGGGGTGGGGGGAGCTACAGGAAGGAGGAGGTACTCTTCAGTGTTTATGTCTTGAAATGATTTCACAGGGAACATACAAACTCCTAAGTTGAGAGTAATTGGCAAAAATAAGAAGCACAAGGGTTAAGGACCAAGTTCCATGGAAACTGGCAGTTAAGTATGAAGTGAGCAGAAGAAGTGCTCTTGAAGAATACTTTTCAAATTTTTTTTTTAAATAGCTGCATTGAGTTATAATTTATGTATTATAAAATTCACCCATTCTAAGTATATAATTCAGTGATGTTTAGTAAGTTAATAGAGCTCTGCAACCATCACCAAAATTCAGTTTTAAAACATTTCCATCAGCTCAAAAGGTCTCCTCCTTGCCGTTAATCCCTGTTCCCACCCCAAGCTCTAGGCAATCACGAATCTACTTTCTGTCTCCATACATTTGCCTTTTCTGGACATTTCACATAACGAAATTATGCAATACGTATCCTTTTGCATCTGCCTACATTATGTTTTTGAGGTTCATCGATGTTGTAGTGTGGATTTGTAGCTTGTTTTTTTTTTTTTATTGCTGAGTAGTATTCTATTATGTGGATAAATCACATTTTATCTGTTCACCAGCTGATAACTGAATTGTTTCAAGTTTTTGGCTATTGTGAATAATGCCGCTATGGAAAATCACATACATATTTTTGTGTGGATATACATTTTTGTCACTCTTGGATAGAATCCCAGGAGGGCAATTTCTGGATTCTGTTGTAAGTTTAACTTTTTAAGAAACTGGCCATGTCCTCTGCAGGGACATGGATGGAGCTGGAGGCCATTACCCTCAGCAAACTAACACAGAAACAGAAAGCCAAATATCATTTGTTCTCACTTATAAATGGGAGCTGAATGATAAGAACACTTGGACAAATGTGGGGGAACAACACACGGGGCCTGTCGGGGGGTAGGGGGTTAGATGAGGGAGAGCATCAGGAATAGCTAATGGATACTGGGCTTAACACCTGGGTGACAGGATGATCTGTGCAGCAAACCACTATGGCCCACATTTACCTATGTAACAAACCTGCACATCCTGCACACATGTACCCGTGAACTTAAAATAAAAGTAGGAAATTTAAAAAGAAAAAGAAATTGACAATTATCTTTCACAGTTTGCCCTTGTTCTTTTTTTTTTTTTTTTTTTTTTTTGAGATGGAGTTTTGCTTTTGTTGCCCAGGCTAGAGTGTAATGGCTCAATCTCAGCTCACCACAATCCCTGCCTCCCGGGTTCAAGCGGTTCCCCTGCCTCAGCCTCCTGAGTAGCTGGAGGCATGCACCATGATACCTGGCTAATTTTGTATTTTTAGTAGAGATGGGGTTTCTCCATGTTGATCAGGCTAGTCTCTAACTCCGACCTCAGGCGATCTGCCCACCTCAGCCTCTCAAAGTGCTGGGATTACAGGCATGAGCCACCTCGCCCAGCTTGCCCTCATTCTTCTTCCTGCACCCTGGGAGAAATTTGGATGACACAGCCACCTAATGGGTAGGGGAGAGGAGAGTTTGGAAGCACATGCATTAATAGGTGATGTCTTGTCACAAAAATTATTGTCCTTGTTTTCTAAATTAAGAAATCGAGGCCTGGAGTGGGTAACCTGCCCATGGTCATGCAGCTGGTTTGAGGAAAATCATCACCAAACACCACCTTGAACTTCTAGAGCACTATCTGAAACATGTGGTGCTGACACCGTATCATTTACTGTTTCATTTTAGTCTTCCCTGTGTTGTTTTGTTCTCTGGCTGTTTTGTGTTCCATTGAAGTAGACTTCCTTAGCCTTGGGTTTCTAGTATAATTAGTCCACCATTGTCTCCCTTAATTACGTGGTTGTCTTTCAACTTTTATTTTCATGTATCCGTACTTTTATTCTGAGCTTCCTCCAATCCAATCCTTTTTTGGAAGGAAGCGAAGCATAAAAGTATAAGTAAATAAAATAGCAGTTTCATATGTATTACTGTTACCTTCCCAAATGGATTGGGGACACCTTGAAGCCAGGATTTGTGTCTTAGACTTCACTTGCTCACAGCCCCCCAACACCTAAAGCGGTACCTGGAGGTGTTTCACAAACCCTTGTTTCAAAATTCACCAAGCTGAGTGAGGAGGGTGGGAATCAGCATTTATGACCACTTACTTCCTGTCTGCTACACTACAAACAATATTCCAGTTCATCCACACGATGAGGTGTTAGCATTCCTGCTTGTGGAGGGTGACTCCCACATCGCTCTTTGTTGGGAACTTTCCCAGTTTTAACACTACATTCCTGTGTCCCAGACAAACCTTGGACAGTTGATCACCCTACATTTTAGAGATGAGGCCATTGAGTCTCAAAGAGATGAGTTACCTTCTCCAGCTTGTCTTATAGATCCAAATCCAAGCCCGCCTATAGTATGGAGCTAGTCTATTAATAGGACAGACATAGGAGAAAAAGAAGGTGGGGTTGTCCAGGGAATCCTGGTCAAAGGCTCTGGCATGCCCCAGCAACCCTGGGCACTGTTGCAGTGCCAAGAGGAGTAGCTTAAAAAGTCCTACTTTAAGAAGAGACTGGGGTGGTTTAAAGAGCTGTAAGTGACAGGACTTGGAGTTAGTTTGAAGACAACCGCAGGAGCATAGTACAGAAGGGAAGCCAGCAGGCTCAGGAGCGTTCTCACCCATCAGTCTACCTTGGACCCTCTGTTGCAGCCCCTGGCGTTTGTCTGCCTGCTGCTTGCATCACAGATCTTGATTCAAGCTGACTGCATCAGCTGACACTATATTTTCCACTAACAGAGTAACAAATGAGTAATTTGGAGCAATCATTATTCCCTGCTTACTACCCACGTGCCAAATATTTATAGAAACTAATACAGCATGACGTTTACAGCTGCTAATAGGGAAATCATTAGCTCCCCTAGTCACCCCTCTTCCCTGTGGCAGAGAATCGCTCAACCTTGAAGGAGACCTGCTGAAGGCTTTAAGTTGTATGATAAGGTTCACATTTCTTTTTGTGACAAAGACATTTCAGGGCTCTCTAGCAATCTTCCCTGTGTTCTACATTTTTGCCTATTCAGTTTCTCTGCCTCTGAATCTACCTCTCTTCAAGTCACAAAAAATGAGGCTCTGTCTTACTGAAGATACAAGACATGCAAATTCCACATCTGTCGCCAGCCCTGTTTCTGATACTTCCCAGGCAATGGAATAATCCAATCACCTGGTTTCCTTAGGCTCAGGGGCCACCAAGGGCTGCATGTGTTGGCTCCTATAATCCAGTTGAACTCATTATGGTCACCAAGCCCCTCTGTGCCTTGCACTGAGCCCAGAGCTGGATATACAGGCTGAATGGCATGGTCCCTGTCCTCAGACTGATCACAGGATATTAAGGTACTGACAGTCTTAAGGAATTTATGAAGAAAAAAATAGGTAATTATCGTTTATGTTGCTAGTGTGATTAAAAAGCAGTTATGTCCTTCAAAAGGCCCAGAATGATAATAAAATGGAGCGATACAAGGACATGGGCGCCAGCTATCAATTCAGAACAATATTTCCAGAACAACAGAATAGTAGGGAAAACAAATTGATTGTGGCCTAGTGTGGATAACACCAGCAAATTCAGCTTCCCAGCCTTGTTTGTAATTTTGCATTTTTCCAGATTCATTTATTTTTAATAATTATATCCAAATACAACAAGTTTTAAATTCTATATTTTACACACTCTAAGGGTTACTAGCTAGACAATTCTGTGATCGTCCCTCTCAAGCTACGTCTGTCGCTGATCCTTAGAGCTTCTTTGACATATTTTCATAAATCAGATTTATATGTGGTCATATAATTCAGACTACGTTTATGTTCTTATTATAAGTGAAATTAACACCAAGTGAAAGCTTTCCATTTTTAAAGCACTGGACTCAAGGAGAAATGAACTTTCACCCCACATTGCTTCGATTTGCAACTCTTTCAGCAACCAGAATTCTAAGAGTCAATTTGTGGGTCTGGATTTGAGAGTTTGCTACTTTTAATTAAGTATATAAATCCCGCTGCCTCATTTTCCATTACAGCTATGTGTGGGGCCAACCTTGCTCCACTGAAGTGCAGAATACATCATGTGTTTCACTAGTAGTAAATCTATCCTTGGAGACTTATCGATGGCCATGATCTATCAAAGGTGGTCAGAAGATCAATGTTTCAAACACCCTCTACTGTGGATGAAAGAAACTTAGCTCATAATTTTTCCACATTAGGGTTACATTTTCTTTAGGAAGCTTGGTATAATAGGCTCTCAAAAGATTTTTAAAAAATTTTAAATGCCCCCAAGAGAGAAAAATATATTCAAGAAAAGACACTGAGGGTGGCACAGAAGATGACAAGAATTAGTATCACATTAGTCCTCACCAATAACACAGCTTTGAGTTCCACCAGTAGCTTCAAGAAGATGTCTTTGTTTTACTTCATTAAGGCCAGAAACTGACTTTTTAAAGTTTTAGTTTTTGAGGACAGTGTTGTCAAAAACTTATGGGTAACCAGGACTACCTAGAACTTCCACAAAATAAGCCACTTCCCTGCTCTAGGAATTTCTGCAGAGCCACCTGGCTGTGCAGCTGGACTAACAGCAGATCCACACTGATGGACAATGCACAGAAGAGATGAGCTTCCCTCTGAGAAAACGGACAGGGTCGGTGCTTACGGGAAAAAAAAAAATGGACCCTAAGAACTTCACTCCCTCAAGTAATCTTGTATCTGTCCCCCGGAGTTCTGTGGGGTGGGAGGGTAGCTGGCCCATTGCATGAAGACAGCTTCATCCTTCTGCCTCCTAAGCACATTAGCCACCTGTGCATTGCTCCGAAATGGCCAAAGCTCTTTCCAGTTTGTGAGAAGTTCTCAAAGCAAGAGGTGATTCTTGAGAACTGGGCATCAGTGACTCTGAGGTTTAGTAGGATAGTTAATAGTGACATAAAATGCAAAGGGAACCTTGGATGGCTCAAAGCTTTTCCATTTAGGTTTTAAAGAGAACATTTTACACAGGCCTACCACTCAGGTTCACAGGTGGCATTGAACCTCAAAGTCTGGCAGTTGTGGATTCTTCATGTTGAGTGATGCTGGTTTTCATTGAGAGTCCGGTGACAGTGCCTGGATCCTGGATCCATAGAGAAGGGCTCTGGTCAACAGCTAGTAAGTGCGTGCTGGCTCTCAGGGCGGGCTGTGTGGCCCAGCACTGCCAGCGAATAAATGAACACCCGGTCTTGAGGGCATAGGAAGGTAGAGTGCAACTGCTATTATTAGAGACCTACTGCACCAGATGCTTTATATATGTAATCCTTTAATCTCAGAGCAAATGCAATTTGCTCCAAATGAAAGGAACAAAAAAGGAAACAGTAATTTGTACAGGCCATTAGAAGTTTTAAAATATTATATGCAAATCTTAGTATGTAATTCTCAACCTATCTGCTTTGCTCACAGTGGATCCCCAGAGCCCTGCACAGGGCCTCACATGTAGTAGGTGTTCAATAATTTTTTTTTAAATGAATGTATGTTTTTAACCCATTCCTCCTTCAGCAAAACAAAATCCTATGTTTTATTACATAGTTTTAAAACAGTTAAATATCTTAACAAAAACAAGAAGCCTTGATGTTTCTTAAATACCTTTTTAAAAACAAGTAACAATGGAAGTTTGAATAAGATTTCTCAAATTGCATGTACGCCTCTCTTTGCCAACCCTTCCAAGGGTCCAACTCTCAACTGCTTGAAAATTACTGCCTTAGAAGTAGGCAAATCTGAAGTTTAAAAATGAGAGAAAAGTCATAAGGAAATAATCATAGGTGTATACAAGAACTTTGTACAGAAATATGCATTGTAGGATTATTTACATAGTCAGAAAGTAGAAACCATAAGAGATGTTCATAATAAATTATTCAACATCCATACAATAGAATCTTCTACATTCACTCAACATCAAGATTTTCAAGGATATTTAACGACATGGAGAAATGCTATCTAACATTAAGTTTAAAAAGCATGATATAAAACTGTGTGTGCATTCCCACTGTTGAAATTCATGTACATTATAAATGCATGTGGAAATGCTAATAGGAAATATACCAAAGTGACAGTTGTGATTATTTCTTGGTGGTGAAATTATTAGTGATGTTTACTTTTTCTTAATTTTTATCAGCATTTTCTTTTATTTTTATAATACACATGTATTATTTACATAATGTTTAAAGTTTTTTTTTAAGAAAGAAGGTTTTAATAATAGAACAATGAGGATACCAAATATAGAGTTGACTTCTCCCTGGTACCACAATCTGCTCTAGGGACATGGCAGAAGAAGTTTTTTTGTTTTGTTTTGTTTTTTTGAAACAGCATCTCTGTTGCCCAGGATGGAGTGCAGTGGTGTGATCTTGGCTCACTGAAACCTTTGCCTGCTGAGTTCAAGCAATTCCCTTGCCTCAGCCTCCCAAGTAGCTGGGACTACAGGCACATGCCACCAAACCTGGCTAACTTTTGTATGTTTTGGTAATGATGGGGTTTCATCATGTTGGCCAGGGTGGTCTCAGACTCCTGACCTCAACTGATCCACTTGCCTTGGCCTCCCAAAGTACTAGGATTGCAGGTGTGAGCCACTGCACCCAGCCAAAAGAAGTTTTTATGCCAAAGAGAATAACCTTTTTTGCTAAATAAGTTTTTAGGATTCTTCCACTAATTAGGCTCATGATCAACAAAGTCAGCCACTTTGCTTATTTAACTCAATAATTTTGTCTTCATAGTTTTCCATGTTAGCTCAGGCTGTAGCTCCTCTGAAACTTACATTGCATTCTGCAGGAAAGGTTTCCAATAGTTAATAAAACACTTTGAGTGAATAATGTCATTTATTCACTAAAAAATTATGTGCACCTACTGGAGCCCAGGTACTGTGGCGGGCACTGGGGAGAGGCCCATTTCATCCTAAAGTCTTTATATCAGTCTGTAGGTGGGAGCTTGAAAAACTAGCAATGTATTTCTTTCCAGGTGCTCCCACATCTGGGGGTATGCTGGTAGAATCTCAGCCAAAACGAAAGGCTCAAGTCAGATGGCAATTAATTGAATCAAAAGCTGTGCTTGGTCCAGTTAACAGCCAGGATCTGCCTGATGGGAATTCTGCCTGTGAGAGGGTCTGCTCAGCTCAAAGGGCCCTGGGCCAGAAAGTACTGAAAAGAGCCCATGGATCCTTACTACAGCCTTGCAAGCCTGAATGGGCAGATTGCAGAAAGGAGCCATGGGAAAGGAGAGACAGGAGGGGAAAGGCTAAGGGTTAAATCTGAAAGAAATGACATGTCAAACTGTACTATTGCTCCAGTTTCTGGTCCAGCATGTAAGACGCTTAGAAGTCACCACCCCAGCAACAAGTAAAACAATAAACAAACTGAAAAATCAGCATCTCTTCTTAGATCCATAAGAGAAGTGAGGTCACTGGGCAAACCATTGCCCCTAAACTTAGATAGGCCGGCAGATACAAAGAATCGCACACCTCAGAATAGAAACTCACAAGCACAAACCTCTGCAGGAACCATTGCTGGGCAGCAACACCGGAACTGTCATTGACAAACTGCTGGAAGCTCAGTCTGGAAGTCTGAGAGTTATAAACTCCAGGGGGCCTTATGTATGGGGAGGGGCCCCATGCGTTTGTCAGTTTGACCTCCAGGAGCTCTACCAGATCTTCACAGTACATATCAGAGAAATGTGCCATTGTGTTTCTGACACGGGGAGGAGAAACGGAACCCACTGGGAGCACTCCAGAGCATTCTGCTCTTCTTAACAAGGTTTGCCTTCAGGAGAAACTAGTTAGCCAGAGCCTAACCTGTTGGGGGTTTCACCAAAGGCCAGCTGACCTGGGGGAAGGGAAATACTCAATTCCAGCCCACCCCAACCTTCCTGTCACACTGAAGGGGAGTGTGGGGACTAAGAAACACAGGAACAGTTCACACCGTCAAGGCACAGGCTCACTAGAAGACTGAGACCTACTCACAGCACTAGAGAATGCCTGCCAGAACCCCAGAACCTTGCCACCACAATACTAAAGATCTATTTATAGCAGTACACTTTACCCACTATATCATGTCAGCTCTCAGAAAAGGGTTATAAGGCAAAAAACACACTGTGGAAAGACAGAGAGAACCTCAGAACCAGATATGGCAGGGAAGTTGGAATTAGCAGACAAGGAATTTAACACAACAGTAAGTAAGATGCTAAGGGAGCTAATGGATAAAGTAGGCAGCATGTGGTAACAGATGGGCAATGAAAGCAGAGATAGAAATGCTGAGAAAGAACCAAAAAGAAATGCCAGAGATGATGAAATGCTGTAACAGACATGAAGAATGCCCTTGATGGACGCATTAGGAGACTGGACAAGGCTGAGGAAAGAATCTCTGAGCTGGAGGATATCTTAATAGAAACCTCCAAAACTGAAATGCAAAGAGAACACAGACTAACAAAAACCAGAACAGAATATCCAAGAACTAAGGGACAAACACAAAAGGTTTAAATACACATAATGGGAAAGAAAGATAGAAAGGGACAGACAGGACGTTATTATTTAAAACAATAATGACTGAGAAGTTCCCTTAAATTAATGTCAGATACCAAACCACAGATCCAGGAAGCTCAGAGAACATCAAGCAGGATAAATGCCAAAAAACAAAGCCAAAAAAGAAAGAAAGAAAAAAAATACCACAAAACACTTCTAGGTATATATTTTTATACTACAGAAAATCAAAGATAAAGAAAAACTCCTAAGAAACCAGAGAAAAATACACCTCCCTTAAAGAGAAGCAAGGACAAAGATTGCATGCAGCTTCTCAGAAGCCATGTAAGAATAGAGGAGTGAGATATTTAAAGTGTTGAGAGTAAAACACCCACCAACCTAGAATTCTGTACTCTGTGAAATTATCCTTCAAAAGTGAAGGAGAAATAAAGGCTTTCTCAGACAAACAAAATTTGAGGGAATTTGTTGCCAGTAGATTTGCCTTGCAATAAATGTTGAAAGAAGTTCCTTGAAGAGAAAGAAAATAATGTAAGTCAGAAACTTGGATCTATGTAAAGAAAGAGCACTGAAGAATGAATGAATGAAGGTAAAATAAAAACTTTTATTTATTTATTTATTTATTTATTTATTTTTTGCAGTGACACGATTTCAGCTCCCCGCAGCCTCAACCTTCCTCCCACCTCAGCTTCCTGAGTAGCTGGGACTGTATAACACACCACCACACCCAGCTAATTTTTGTACTTTTTGTAAAGATGGCATTTTGCCATGTTGCCCATGCTGTTCTTGAACTTGTGGGCTCAAGCAGTTCACCTGCCTTGGCCTTCCAAAGTGCTGGGGTTACAGGTGTGAGGCACGGTGCCCAACCTATTTCTCTTATTCTTAATTGACCTAACATAGCAGTTTTTTTCAAAATATTAATAGCAACAATGCATTTGATTAGGTATGCTTATGCATATACGCTTATGTATGCTTGTATGATGAAATGAAATGAATCACAACAATTATTCAAAGGATTGGGGGAAGGAGTTGGAGTTATTTTGTTATCTAGGCTATAAACCTGCACAGCATGTGACTATACTCAATACTGTAGGCAATTGTAACACAGTGTATCTAAACATATCCAAACATAGCAAAGGTACAGTAAAAATACAGTATCATAATCTTATGGAACCACTGTCATATATGCATCCTGTCATTGACCAAAACATCATGTGGCACATGACTGCATACTAATACACTAAGAAAGAAGATAGAATCCTATAAGAAGCTCAGTTACAATCCCAAAAGGCAGAAAAAGAGTGGACAACAGAGGAACAAAGAACAAGAGCAACAAAAAGAAAACAGGAACAAATATCTTAGATATTAACACAACTATATCAATCATCATGTTAAACATCAATGGTCTAAATACATCAGTTAAAAGACAGAGATTATCGGAATGGATTAAAAAAACCCATCCAACTGTATTTTTTACAAGAAACCCACTTTAAATATGAAGATAATTATAGATTAAAAGTAAATGGATGGAGAATCCATCCTATATCATGATAATATAAATTAAAAGAAAGCAGGAGTAACTATATTAAGTTATAGCAAACTTCAAAGCAAGAAAAGTTATCAAGGATAAAGAAAGGTATTATATAATGATAAAGAGGTAGATTTTCCTAGAAGGCATACAATTGTTAAAGTGTATGTGTCTAACAACAGTATCAGACTACATGAGACAAAAACTGACAGAACTGCAAGGAGAGATGGAGGAATCTAATATTATAATTAGAGATTTCAACACCCCTCTATCAGAAACGAACATAACTAGCAGGCAGCAAATCAGTAAAGACATAGCTGAATTCAGCAATATCTTCACCTATAATCCCAGCAATTTGGGAGGCTAAGGCAACAGGATCGCTTGAGTCCAGGAGTTCTAGGCTACAGTAAGCTATAATCACAACAGTGCACTCCAGCCTGGGTGACAGAGTGAGACCCTGTCTCTAAAAAAACAAAAACAAAAACAAAAAAACAAACAAAATACCATCAATCAACTGTATATAATAACCATCTACAGACTACTCAGGCAACTACATCCAACAACAGCAGAATACACATTCTTCTCAAACTCACATGAGCATTCACCAAGACAGACCACAATCTGCGTCATAAAACACAACTTAACAAATGTAAAAGAACAGAAATCACGCAGTTCCTGCTCTCAGATCACAGTAGAATTGAACTAGAAATCAATAACAGAAGGTTCTCTGGAAAATCCCCAAATATATGGAGATTAAGCAGCACACTTTTTAAAAGTTTTGATAAATAACCTTTACTTCATTCAAATGTCTTTATTTAGTAGTCAAATCCCAGAAGAAAATGCTATTTTTAGAAAAATGTGTAACTGAAAAACCTCACATTTTCATTTAAGTTTAGCAAGTTATTCTGGACATAAGATAAGCAAACTAACGCATGATAAAGCCCCCACTGAGTATCTCATACTTAAGAAAAGATCCCAAATTATAGTTAGTAGCTTTATTGCAGCTTTCATCCAAAATGTGTTTTATATCATCTGTGACCCAGGAAATCCCTGAAATCTTCCTATCAGGCTAAAGAAATGAAAACCAATAGGACAGTGATTATACTTTTAAGTATTAGTTTGTTTAGGGCCCTAGATATTCCATATGCAGACCACTATGCTCAAGTTTGCTTTAATAAGACTCTGGTCCAGAGCCTCACATTTTTAGAGAGGTTACAGTTTTTTGGTACCAGACCAGATAAAGACATGGCACCCCATGATCCATAAAATCAGAGGATGATGATTCAAGGTTAGGATCACTTCTTGTTGACATTGAGATGTCTGAGCTGGTCTACAACAAATCTGTCTACACAGAGGCAACTTGGAAATGTTGGCCACCTTCACAGCCTCAAAGGCCTCTGCCAAGTGCACCTCAGCACCACTGTACTCTTGTCCCACAGTCAGATAGGGCATGTTTGGCCAGTAGTGTTTCTCCACATGGTCCACAGCAGCTGGTGCTTTCCTGATCCACTGCCTACCAGAAACGTGATTGCAGCAGAGGAGGGCAGTCAAAGACATGGTGCCTGTATCCATAGGAAGATAAACAACACACTTCTAAATAACACATGGGTCAAGAAAGCAATCTCAAGAGAAGTTTAAAAATATTTTTAGCTAATTTAAAATGAAAACACTTATCAAAATTTGCGAGATGCAGTGAAAGCAGTGTTTAGAGGAAAATTTATAGCATCAAATGCATGAGTTAGAAAAGAAGAAAGATCTAAAATAGATTAACTTCCGCCTCAGGAAACCAGAAAAAGAGGAGCAAATTAAAATCAAAGTAAGCAGAAGGAAAGAAATAAATAGGAGAGCAGAAATCAATAAAATAGAAAATCAGCAGAGAAAATCAATGAAATCAAAAGTTTTTTCTTTGAAAAGATCAAGATCAATAAAATCAGTAAGTCTGTCCAGATTAAGAAAAAAAGAGAGGACGCATACCAGAAATAAAAGAGGGGACATCACTACAGAATCTATGTCTATTAAAAAGATAATAAATGAATTATATGAACCACTCTGTGCCTATAAATTTGATAACCTAGATGAAATAGATGAATTCCTTGAAAGAGGTAATCTGCCAAAATTCATACAAGGAAAAGTAGACAGTCTGAATAGACCTATATCTAGTAAAGAAATTGAGTCAATAATTAATAGCCTTCCAAAACAGAAAGCATCAGGTGCAGATGGGTTTACCAGTGAATTCTACCAGACATTTTAAAGGATGAATAATACCAGTTCTTCACAATCATTTTCAGAAGATAGAAGCAGAGGGAATACTTCCTAACTCATCACCCTAACACCAAAACTAGATAAAAACACTGCAAAACCAAAAAACTACATATCAATATCTCTCATGAATATAAATGCAAAAATCTTTAACAAAATCTCAGCAAATCAATGCCAACAATGTATAAAAATAATTATACACTACAACCAAGTGGTATTTATCCCAGGTATACAGGCTGGTTCAACACTCAAAAATCAATTAATGTAATTCATCGTATGAACAGGTTAAAGAAGATAAATTACATGATCTTATCAGCAGATGTAGAAAAAGAATTTGACAAAATTCAATGAAAAAGAATTTGACAAAATCCAACACCAATTCATGATAAAACCTCTCAGCAAACTAAGAGTAAAGGGAAATTGCCTCGAATTGATACAAAAAACAAACAAACAAAAAACCTAAAAAAAGCCCTATAGCTAACATAATATTTAATGGTGACAACTAGAAACTTTCCAAATAAGACAAAGAACAAGGTAAGGATGTTTCCTCTCACTATTCATTTTCAACATTGTATTTGAAGTTCTAGCTAGTGCAGTAAGACAAGACCAGACAAGAAAATAAAAGATATACTGATTGAAAAGGGAAAAATATCACAGATGACATGATCATCCACATAGAAAATCCAAAAGAATCAACAACAGCAAAACCCTATGGAACCAACCAGCATTTATAACAAAGTTTCAGGCTACAAGGTAACACACTAAATTATTTTCCTATATATCAGCAATTATTAAGTGGAATTTGAAATTAAAAACAATACCATTTACATTAGCACCCCCCAAAATGGAATACTTAGGTATATATTTAACAAAGGATGCACAATATCTATATAAGGAAACTGTGATGTAAGAAATTAAATAACTGAATAAATGGAAAGATATTCCATGTTCATGGATAGGATGGTTCAATATTGTCAGGATGTCAGTTCTTTCCAACTTGATCTATAGATTCAATGTAATCCCAATCAAAATCCCAACAAGTTATTTTATGAATATTAACAAACTAGTTCTAAAGTTTATATGTAGAGGCTGGGTTCAGTGGCTCACATCTGTGATCCCAACACTTTTGGGAGGCTGAGGTGGATGGATCCCTTAAGCTCAGGAGTTGAAGACCAGCCTGGGCAACATAGCAAGACCTTTTTTAAATCCCAATGTTTGAAAAAAAGTTATATAGAGAGATAAAGGGCCTAGAATAGCCAGCACAATATTGAAGGAAAAAAACAAAGTCAGAAAACTGGCACTACTCAACTTTAAAATGTACTTTAAAGCTGCAGAAATCAAGATAGTGTGATATTTTGCCAAAAAAAAAATAGACAAATAGATCAATGGAACAGAATGGGGAGCTCAGAAATAGACCACGTAAAATAAGCAACTACTCTTTCACAAAGGAGCAAAGGCAATGCAATGAAACAAAAACAGTCTTTTCAACAAATGATGCTGAAACAACTGGATATCCACATGCAGAAAAATGAGTGTAGACACAAACTTTATACCTTTCACAAAAATTAACTCAAAGTGAACCACAGACCTAAATGTAAAATTTTAAACTATAAAATTCCTGGAAGATAACATAAGAGAAAATCTAGATGAATTTGGGCTTGGCAATGACTTTTTAGTTGCAACACCAAAGCTATAAGCCATGAAAGCAAGAATTCATCACTGAACTACGTTAAAATTTTAAGAATTCTACCCAAGTTTGGTGATGACCACATGTAGTCCTAGCTACACAGGAGGCTGTATCACTTGAGCTCAGAAGCTTGAGACCAGTCTGGACAATATAGCAAGAATCTGTTGCAAAAAAAAAAAAAGAAAGGAAAAGAAAAAGAAAAAGAAAAAAGAACAAGAAGAAATTTAATAATCAAATAAAATTTTAAAAATAAATAAATAATTTTGCTCCATGAAAGATGCTATGAAGAGAATGAAAAACAAACCAGAGACCAGGAAAAATATTTGCAAAAGAAATATCTGGTAAAGGACCGTTACTCAAAATATATAAATAACTCTTAAAGAAAGCTCAACAATAAGTAAGCAAACTACCTGATTCAAAAACAGGCCAAAGCCAGGTGCAGCAGCTCACGCCTGTAATCCCAGCACTTTGGGAAGCCAAGGTGGGAGGATCACTAAAAGGCAGAAGTGTGAGACCACCCTGAACAACATAGCAAGACCCTGTTTCTATTAAAATAAAAATAATTAGCCAGGCATGGTGGCACACACCTATAGTTCCAGTTATTTGGGAGGCTGAGGCGGGAGGATCACTTGAGCCCTGGAGATTGAGGCTTCAAGGCTTCAGTGAGCTATGATGGTGCCACTGCATTCCATCTTGAGTGACAGAGCAAGAGCCTGTCTCTACCAAAAAAAAAGGAAAAAAGCAGGCCACAGGCCTTAACAGATCCCTCACCAAAGAACACATACAGATTGCAAATAAGCACATAAAATGATGCTCCACATTATGTTATTGGGAAACTGTAAATTAAAACAATGAGATACCACTATATACCTATTACAATGGCCAAAATCCAGAACACTGACAACACCGAATGCTGGTGAGGATACAGAGCAAAAGGACCTCTCATTCACTGCTGATGGGAATGCAAAATGGTACAGCCACTTTAGAAGACCGTTCCTTACAAAATTAAACATACTCTTCCCATACAATCCAGCAATCATGCTTCTTGGTATTTAGTTGATGGAGTTGAAAACTTATGTCCACACAAAAACCTGCACACAGATATATATAGCAGCTGTATTTGCAGGTGTCAAAAGCTGTCCTTCATTAGGTGAGTAGATAAATAAACTGTAGTACAATCAGACAATGAAATATTATTCAATGCTATAAAGAAATGAGTTATCAAGCCATGAAAAGACACAGGTAAATGTAAATGTATATTACTAAGTGAAAGAAGTCAATCTAAAAAGACAATACATACTGTACAATTCCAACTATATGACAGTCTGGAAAAGGCAAAACTCCAGAAACAATTTTTAAAAAAAGTCAGTGATTGCCAGGGCTTACAGGGAGGGAGGGATGAATAGGTGGAGCACAGATAATTTTTAGGGCAGCGAAACTATTCTGTATGATATAATGTGGATACACACCATCATGCGTTTGTCCAAACCCATAGAATGTACAACACCAAGAGTACACCCTAATGTAAACTATGAACACTAGGTGATAATGGTATGACAATGTAGATTTATCAGTTGTAACAAGTGTACCACTCTGGTGGGGGATGTTGGAAAATGGGGGAGGCTGTGCATGTTTCAGGGAAGAAGGTATGGGATATCTCTGTGCCTTCCCCTAAGTTTTGCTGTGAAACTAAAACTACTCTTTAAAAAACTAGCCTTAAAATTAAAAAACAGGCCAGGCACGGTGGTTCACACCTATAATCCCAGAATTTTGGGATGTGAAGGAAGGTGTATTAGTCTGTTCTCACACTTCTGATAAAGATATACCCAAGACTCGGTAATTTATAAAGAAAAAGAGATTTAATGAACTCACAGATCCACATGGCTGGGGAGGCCTCACAATCATGGTGGAAGGTGAAAGGCACGTCTTAAATGGCAGCAGGCAAGAGAGAATGAGAGCCAGTCGAAAGGGGAAGCCCCTTATAAAACCATTAGATCTTGTGAGACTTATTCACTACCATGAGAACAGCATGGGGAAAACTGCCCCCATGATTCAGTTATCTCCCACATGGTGATTATGGGAGCTGCAATTCAAAATGAGATTTGTGTGAGGACACGGCCAAACTATATCACAGGGTTGCAGGAATAGCTTCAGCCTAGGAGTTTGAGATCAGCCTGGGCAACATGGCAAAACCTCATCTCTACAAAAAATTAGCCAGATATGGTAGTGTGTGCCTGTATGTAGTCCAAGCTATTTGGGAGGCTGAAGTAAGAGGCTCACCTGAGCCTGGGGAGGTGAGGCTGCAGTGAGCTGTGACCCTACCACTGCCCTCCAGCCTTGGTGACACAGCGAGACACCATCTCAAAAAGCAAAGTGTGCCCAGGTCACACAAAAAACTGCCCTGCTTCTGCCAGAAAGACATCAGCTATAACAATAATCTGATGATAATGATGATAATAACAAGTAATAGACAGGTAAATAAGGGCAGCTACAGAGAGCAGAGTGCAAGGTAGAAGTGCTTGGGCCCTAATTTGGCAGACCTGCTTCCAACACTGACACTGTGACCTTTGGCAAGTTCCTTAACCTGTCTCAGCTGCAGAGTCCTTGTCTGCATAGGGTAATAATAAGGATAATAGGACCCCTCCTGCAAGTTTGTTTTGAGAGTTAAAAATAATATATGTAACATGCAGGACACAACCCCTGACAAATATTAATTATTCAATCACGGTATCTCTAAAGCCAGTCTTATTCTGAACTACTTCATGCTTTTAGAGTTACCTACATTTGGATAGCAAAGATTTTGTTGTTGTTGTTGTTGTTGTCTTAATGGCAGATGAACAGCCAGTTGCTAACCAGGACGATGAAAAGTTCAAAACCTGGTACTGCTGGGAAGGTTGACAGTCGCTGGGAACGAAGGCCTTGGGAGTCAAACGAGTGCTGGAGCTCCCCCTGCAGGCAGAGTTGGGTGTGTGTTAGTAGAATGTGGGGGCAGCATAAATGAGCCACACAGAGCCAGCTGAAAACCCAGCATGCTTCTCTGCTTGGTTTGTGTTTTTCTATTTAAAAAACAGTATTACTTACTCAGTCAGATTTGCACATTTGCTAAAATTGCTGTATTTACTATAACTATACTTATATCACTATATTTGATTAGATGGCACATGATTTAGAACAAGTTTTTTAAAATGCCAATTCTATGAGCTAAATAACTAGCTTTCTCATTAACCTTGAGTATTAATCACTGCTTTTTTTTTTAACCCATTTCTTGGCTTACCAGAGCCCAGTTTTCGATCTCTCAAAACCACTGGCATTATTTCTATGTCACAAGTACGGAACAAGCATTTATTGAACACTAAAGCCGTTTTAAAATATTATACTAAAAGCTCAGGAGAACACAAAGAATGTGGATGGATTCCTGCCTTCTAGGACCTTTTAATGCAGTTGTGAAGACAAAATATACACATATGAAATGGTGAAGTCACGACCAAGAAAATGATGACACGTCGCTTCTCCATGCTAGGGCCCATATTCCACACAACTCCCCACCCCATTCCCAATACCTAGCACCGTTGATGACACAGCATAGGGACTTAACAGGCATTTGGTGAATTAAAAGCATGATGATGGCAGAGAACAGGGAACAAACACTGAATGACTATAAGAGAAAACCACCCTTTTCTGCCTCATTTTTCTCCTTAACACTTGCAACCTTCTAACACACTGTCATTTATTTCATCATTTTTTCCCCTCTTTAAATGTGGGTGTTCTGAGGCCGGAAGTTTGCCTCCTGTTTTATTCACCACATATCCACAGAACGTAGGCATGTGCCTGGAACGTCATGGTCATCCAATATGTGTGTGTGTGTACATATATATATATGTACACACACACACACACACACACACACACACACATGCGTATATACATACTGAGCAAATGAGTAAATGAATGAATGTTTCAGCCATAATTTATTATGTAGGTACACATAAGTGATACTGAGATTCCTGGAACCTCATGGAATTTCAGGGTCAAGATTAACCACAGGATGAAATGCCAAAAATGTACCAGAGGTTTGTGCCAGCTTTGTTTATAATCATGACAAATTGGAAACCATATCAAAGAAAGGAATGGCTATCTTTAATATCACAGCTCTATAATGGAATCTCTGTAATGAAGTGGTAGAACTCTATAATGGAATATCATAATTCCATAGCAACATCAATCTATATTCTTTAGAAAAATTGTTTTCAGAACAATTGTGGGGGGCTACAGGTATATGAACAGAAAAAAGTCTGAAAGGATTTACACAGAATGTCATCACCAGGTGGCAGAAATAAAAGTGGAATTTTCATTTCCTTCTTTAAACCTTTTCATATTGTCTAAGTTTTTTTTTAAATAATAATGTGCGTGCATTATTTTAAAATCAGAAGAAAATATTTTTATTTTTTAAAAGATGTTGTCTGGGGCTTCTGTCTTGCAACCATGCTGGGAGCGTGGAGCCGCCTGCCTGGGCTCTGATGCAGTCCTATGCTCATCACCTCCCACGCCTGCCGCCCCACACCCTTCCCAGGGGCTCCTCTGTGACACAAATTTTAGTTGACCATAACTCATCCAGCTAGTCTAGGATCATCAATTTCAGATGGCGGTCAAATTTAACAGCTAGGTCTACCTGTCCATCTTTCTTCTTGATGAAGACCACCCTAGATTGCCAACTGAACTTTCATCAACGATAGCCTGAGAACCATTGTCTAAAGTCCTGACAGCAAGGCTCTGTGCCCCTCCATTCCACCCCTAAAGGATGAAATAGACATGGCCATCACTGCTGATAAGAGGAGAGTTAGATAGAAGCTTTGGCCGGGGTGAGTACGTCTTGGAAGACACAGTAATTAAGAGTTGGAGGGAAACAAACCATATTCCCCTTACCAGAGGCTGTGCTGGTAACATTGTCTTGCAGGCTCATGGTAAAAGTTCCAAACATCTACTCCTTCATGCTGGTTCTGGTTTAATCACCAACATTTGGAACTAGAGGTGAAACCAGGTATTTTCCTTTGGAGAGATATATTTTTTTCTTTTTTATTTTTTTTATTGCATTTTGGGTTTCGGTGTACATGTGAAGAACATGCAAGATTGTTGCATAGGTACACACATGGCAATGTGATTTGCTGTCTTCCTCCCCATCACCTATATCTGACATTTCTCCCCATGCTATCTCTCCCCAACTCCCCACCCCCTGCTGTCCCTCCCTCATTTCCCCCCAACAGACCCCAGTGTGTGATACTCCCCTCCCTGTGTCCATGTGTTCTCATTGTTCAACACCTGCCTGTGAGTGAGAACATGCGGTGTTTGATTTTCTGTTCTTGCGTCAGTTTGCTGAGAATGATGGTTTCCAGTTTCATCCATGTCCCTACAAAGGACATGAACTCATCATTTTTTATGGCTGCATAGTATTCCATGGTGTAAATGTGCCACATTTTCCCTGTCCAGTCTATCATCGATGAGCATTTGGGTTGGTTCCAGGTCTTTGCTATTGCAAACAGTGCTGCAATTAACATTATATATAGTGTTTGCTGGTCCAGAGATCTGGGGGGTTGCAGCCAGTGTGAAGGTGGAATAGCATGGACTTTGCAGTCAAGTTATTGCCTTAGAACAAGGTCTTAAATTCTCCGAACTTAGTTCTTTCATCCACAAAATTGTGTTATTAATATATACTTTATTTTACATCATTTTAAAGAATATGGGAGATTATGTAAAATCCCAACCAGGACATGGCACATAGTAGGGGTTAAACAAATGTTAATTCCTCTATCAGTGTCTATTATGGCTATTAAGAAAAGGGGAGAAGAACAAAATGCCGAGATCCCACTAAACGCCAGGCTTAGTGGGATCCTGAATCCTATGCTTCCACCATGTTCTCACGACTCAGTATTACTGCATAAATGCCCGTTGCACAGAGGAGACCCACAACAGCTGAGTGGCTTGCCCAAGATCATGGCGACATGTGACAGAGCTGGGTTTGAGTCCAGATCTGTCTGCTCTCAAATCCCATCTCTGTAAACCATATTTAAATTGTTCTACGTAGCATAAATAGTATGAGGTCCTGTTGTTTTCTGGAGGGAGAAGTGTCAACCCCCCAGGTAGGTGTGGTCAAAGTCCAATTCTACATTAGCAATGAAATTTTTTTCAGTTATTCAATTGGAAACTGTATAGAAGTATATAATGCATGACAGGAACAGTAGCTCACATTTTTTGATGACTTACTATGTATCAGGCCAAGTGCATTAGATTATATGATTCTCATGTCGTTTTCACAAGTCCAAGAAGTGGGTGTTATCATTATCTTCATTTTACAAATGAGAAAATGGACATACACTGAAGCTAAGTGAGAAACAGCAGAGCCTAGTTTGAGCAACTCACCACTGAACTTCCCACCACCCCTGGAAAGATGCATCTTAAGGCAAGGAGCTGGCAGCCTGCCATGCAGCTGTCCCTCTGAATTCCTCTAGGAGCTAAGCAGCACCTGTTCACAAAGTCCCGGGGGTGCCTGTTCTCAGAGGTCTGTTCTCAGTTCTCACTTTCTGAGACCCGGAGGTGGTGGTGAAAGCCCTTAACCTGTGAGGAAGAGGCTCATCCCTGGGCTTGGCCTTAAAAGGACAGCAAGGGGCTGGGTCAGTGGGAGCCTCTGAACTTGGGGTCCAGCTCAGAGGTCAAGGAAGGTAGCCCAGCAGGAGAGGCTGCAGGAAAAAGAATCTGATTGAGGCGAGATTGATTCACATGCTCTAAAAGAACATTTCGTAAACTTTCTGTGACCATGACTCACCAAGCAAACACTGTTACATGTGGAGTAGCTATGCAAATTCTCTTCCACGAAAAGAAAAATCATTGTCAGATTAAGATACTACGAAAACAAAAATAATACATATAGGAGACAGGAAAGTTTATAAGTTAAATTTCACAATACGAAGAAAAGATTTTATAAAACATTTCAGTATTTTCTATTATTGTACAGTATAAAATGGTTATTTGTTATAAAATGTGATTTATTTTTGCAAAGGCTCACAGCACACAGCACAGTTTTTCAGGGAATATCAGCATTCTGATAGTGTTGTTTAAGAAATGCAGCTTGTAAATGGATAAGCAACAAGTCCTTGATCTTAGATCTACACAGACTAGCCACCTGGTTCTGATGCAGGACAGGCAAGTCTCAAAAGTGGGGCTTGGCCCAAGGTTTTTGGTTTCACCCAGGAAAGAATTCAAGGGTGAGCTGATGGCGTTAAAAAGCAGCTTTTAACGAAGGAGTAGAGTACAGCAGCAGCAGGGAAGCCTCTGGTCAGACAGTGTGCCCAGAGTAGCAGCTCAGAGGCAGTGCTGCCATCATATTCATACCCACTTTTAATTATATGCAAAGTAAGAGGCAGTTCATGCAGAAATTTCTAGGATGAAGACAGTAACCTCTGTGGAGTTGTTGCCATAGAAAGGTATGATAATTTTCAGGTATCGCCATGGCAATGATAAACTGACATGGCATGCTGGTTTGCTTGTCTTGTGGGGAAGTGCTTCCACACTGGACCTGTTTTAGGTAGTCCTCAGTTTGGTCCTGTGTCTGAGTGCCCCCTCCAGAGCCTAGTCCCACCTCCTACCTCAGTTCTGCTCAAATGACAATGGGTATTATCTTAACTGTCTGAGACTTGTTAAAGCAGTGTGAGGTCCCTGAAATGGAGGTCTTCAATTTTTTAAAATCACATAATTCTAGCAGTAAAAATGTTCAACATATACTCCAATAGAGTGTATTTACTTATCTCTAAATTATATTGATGTATTTCTATTATTAGCTAATATCTCAAGGCTTAATACACACTTAGGATGAGGTTTATCACAAATGCCCGCAGAAGCAAAGGCGCTGTCCCCTTGATAATTTCGAAACTTGTTTTTATCAACTTCTTGTCTGATCTGATTCGATTGTTGTGGTTTCTGACCTCATGATATGTCTGACAATGAGCTTATTTTGAATTAGGGACGGTGCCCTGTTCTTGCTGTTTATTTGCATGTGCATTGTGGGTGTTATCATCACACTCCATTCTTTGTGGAGGCCTTCTTAAACCACTCCGTTTTGTCAGGATTCATTTCGTTAAGACTACATAACACAATTTGCCTACCCTCTCGAGTGGCACGAATAAGCTCTGAAAGCCAATGAGTGGCTCATCAAACTGTGCGTAACACTCAGTGTTCCTTAGGATACCCCTTGAGGTCTGTATGTGACATGGGAGCAGCAGACGGACAGACCAAGCAAGCATGCATGCGTCAACCTGTATATTACATTTAAGTGAGGCTTAATTCCTTTCTCATTTTTAGATAAAACATTAGCAGACAACCCAATATTTGCTTCCCATTTCCCCGGTATGTCATCCTGCATTCTCTGGGCTGCCTGTTCCCTCCTCTGAGATATCAGAGGCAGCATCTTTGGGTCTATGTGTGCGGGTAGATTTCTGGGGTTTTGATCCCCCTGCAAAGAGACTTCAAATCTTGCATCATGGCAACAAAGCCTTCTTTGGAAAGACTCCCAAAGGAAAAGGAATGATACACAAGATTTTCCATCACTCCTCCTTTGAACCAGCCCCAGGATAGCCTCTAACCTAACCTGATTTCTGGTCATTGTAAATAAAAATAGTGTCTGTAGACTAAATGACTTCCCTGGAAAAGTCCATTCATCAGACAAAAGAGGAAATTAACAAAGAGCCTTACAAGATTGAGGAAGAGGAAAGTAGGATTTGTTTTTCCAAGACAGGATCTTGCTCTGTCACCCAGTCTGGAGTGCAGTACAGTGGCGTGATCATGGTGCACTGCAGCCTCAAACTCCTGGACTCAAGTCCTCCTCCTGCCTCTGCCCTCGGTAGCTAGAACTACAAGCAACCAAGCCTGGCTATTTTTTTCCTTTTGCAAGAGAGACAGGAGGATCTCACCATGCTGCCTAAGCTGGTCTCAAACTCATGGACCTAAGCATTCCTCTCACCTGGCCTTTAAAAGTCTTGGATTACAATCATGAGCCATCTCGTCTGTCCCAGAAAGTAAGTTGTTTAAAAAAAGCTGTGAGTTCATTTTTCCTGTGGATCTTGTGATGTAATTTTATCTCTTCCTGCTCCACCACCCTTCATAACACATATCACCTTGGAGTGATCGGCTGCAATAGTTGATTTTTAATAAATGTTCTCATTCATTAAATTGTAGGTTTCTTGAGGCAAGACCAATACAGTTTTACAGCATCAATACATATCATAATGCCTGGCAAATAGTAGGTGTTCAATAAATGTTGTTGGATGAATACACTCTTGGGGATAGCAGTGATAACCTGTGAGAATCAAAGGAGATACTGTAGGTAAATCACTTAGCACAGGATAATTGCTCAATAAATATACATATTACTGCATGAGATAATATAATTGCTCAATTTTGCTATTATGTTGTACAGCAGCACTTTGTAAACTGCAAAACAGCATGTTGATTTATGCTTTTGACCTACCTGGTTTCCATCGTAGAAACTAATCTTCTGAGAAATACCAGAAGTCCTGAGCCCGCGTGGGCCCCTTTCCACAAAGGGAGTGAGAAGGGCTCCGGGCCGGGCCTCAACTCTGTGCACAGGAAGCCATGTGGAATTACAATGTTACCCAGGTAGGAGGTAGACACGTGGTGTTGTTCCCACTACCCTTACACCCCCCGATTCTGGGATCAGCTATAGCATCCTTCCTGGTTCACCTGGCAGCGGCTCATCGTTCAGCTGCTTCCACATTGAGATTCCAGAGGTCTCCACACTGCCTCGGCAGTCATTCCCGGAGCCTCCACTAAGTACTCAGCTCCTCTCTCAGAACTCCTGTTCCTCGCACGTCAGCGGTGCCAATCCCTTTCCATCCATCCAATAAATACGTGTTTTCTCTTATGCCTGCTATGTACTTGACATTATTGTAGGTGCTGGAGATACGGCAGTAAACAAAACAGACACAAATTCCTCATGGAGCTTACATTTTAAGTAAAATAAATAAATAAAATACGTAGTGTTGGCGGTGATAGGCACTAAAGAAAAAAGTAGAGCAGAAAAGGCGGGTGGGGAATTTGGCAGGTTGGGGAGCGGGCTGCATGTGTTAAAAGGGTGGTCAGCTAAGATTTTATGGTGAAGGTGATATGTGCATAAAACCTCAAAGAGGAGAGGGATAGAGAGGGGCAGATACTGGAGGAAGAGCTCACCAGACGGAGGAAAGAGAACATGCAAAGGCCTGACAGGAGGGTGCCCATGACAGGGAGGAGTGAGCTGGGAGGACAGATGATGGCAGAGCTGTCCTTGGGACGGTGAATACTGAGTGTCAACTTGATTGGATTGAAGGATGCAAAGTACTGATCCTGGGTGTGTCTGTGAGGATGCTGCCAAAGGAGATTAACACTTGAGTTGGTGGGCTGGGAAAGGCAGACCCACCCTTACTCTGGTGGGCACAATCTAATCAGCTGTCAGCGAATATAAAGAAGGCAGAAAAACATAAAAAAGCCAGGCTGGCCTAGCCTCCCAGACTACATCTGTCTTCCGTGCTGGATGCTTCCTGCTCTCAAACATCAGACTCCGGGTTCTTCACTGTTGAGAGTAGGACTGGCTCTCCTTGGCCCTTAGGCTTGCAGGCAGCCTATTACGAGACTTGTGATCATGTAAGTTAATACTTAATAAATTCCCCTGTGTGTGTGTTTGTGTGTGTGTGTGTGTGTGTGTGTGTGTGTGTGTGTGTGTGTGTGTGTGTGTGTGCGTGTGTATCCTATTAGTTCTGTCCCTCCCGGGAACCCTGACTAATATAGATTTTGGTACCAGGAGTGGCTCTAAAGGAACAGAATATTAAGGATGGAGTTTATTGTCGGTTTTGGGGTCTCTGAAGTTGGTCGCTTAATATGATTAGACCCCAAAATGCTAAGGACTCTGCTTCTAATAGTATGGAGAAGACTGATAGTCCTTAACATGAACTGTTTAGAGAGTTATCCAAAATAAATATATTTGACATTCCTGATTCACCACTCGTGAGAGGTGAATGGGGATGTGTGGACGGACCCTGATGAAGCTGGGGACACTGAGTTAGTAAACTCTGATAAACCTTTTTTGCCAGAAAGAACAGCTTCCCCATCCCCAGTAGTGGCAACATCCCCTCCCTGACCCATGCTGCCACCAGACTTTCCACCTTTATCTGAGGACATAAACCCTGTGCTGCCTGAGACAACAGTGATGGCCTCTCCTGAGGCAGTTGCCAAGGAAAATAATGTTGATTCTCCTCAGGAGCCACCCCCAACACCCCTGTTTGCTTCTAGAACTATAACTAGATTAAAGTCCCTGCAGGCCCCTAGAGGTGAGGTTGAGAGTGTGACCCATGAGGAAGAGCACTACATTCTAGAAGAACTGCTTGAGTTCTTTACTTTATATAAACAGAAATCTGGAGAACAGGCATGGGAATGGATATTAAGGGTGTGGGATAGTGGTGGAAGGAACATAGAGTTAAATCAGACTGAATTTATTAATTTGGGCCCACTAAGTAGGTACTCTGCTTTTAGCTCAGAGAGTTAAAAAGGGTTCTAATAGTTTGTTTGCTTGGCTAGCTGAATATGGTTTAAAAGATGGCCTACTGTGAGTGAGCTGGAAATGCCTGATCTCTCTTGGTTTAATGTAGAGGAAGGAATCCAAAGGCTTAGGGAGATTGGGATGGTGGAGCGGATCAATCACTTTACTCATCCCAACTGGGAGGTCCAGAAAATATACCCTTAACCAATGCCTTGCAAAATAGATTTGTGAGGGCAGCACCTGCTCTTTGAAGAGCCTGTATTTGCTCTTCTCTGTATGTCAGATCTAACAGAGGGAACCACAGTCACTCAACTACAAAATTTAAATACAATGGGAATAATTGGATACCGAGGCAGCAGGGACCAAGTGGCAGCACTCGACCATCAAAGGCAAGGTGGGCATAGCTACCAGAATGGACAGCAGAGACAAAGGAGCAATCAGAATAGTCTGACTCGTGTAGTGCTCTGGCATTGGGTAATTAATCACGGTGTTCCTAGAAGTGAAAATGATATGAAGCCTACTGCATTCCTACTTAATTTATATAAGGAGAAAATTTCTAGGTAGAATGGACAAAAGACTACTTTAAATTATAAAAACAGAGAATCATGGCCCTCAATCAATTTCCAGACTTGAACCAGTTTATGGACCCAGAACCCCTTGAATGAAGGGGAGGCTAGTCACCTTGAGGAAGGACTGCACTACATTACTGACAATTTACACAGTGAATTTTTCTTTCATCCTTCCCCAAGGAGACCTCTGGCCTTTTACCAGGGTAACTGTGCACTGGGGAAAGGGAAGTGATCAGACATTTTGGCGACTACTGGACACTGACTCTGAGCTGACATTGATTCCAGGGGAACCAAAATGTCATTGTGGTCCTCCCATTGTAGGGGCTTAGGAAGGTCAGGTAATTAATGGAGTTTTAGCTCAGGTCCAACTTACAGTGGGTCCAGTGGGTCCCCAGACTCATCCTGTGGTCATTTCCCCAGTGCCAGAATGCATAATTGGCATAGACATACTTAGCAGCTGGCGGGATGCCCCCATTGGCTCCCTGACTGGTAAGGTGAGAGCTATTATAGGGGAAAAAGCCAAATGGAAGCCATTAAAGCTGCGTCTACCTAGAAAAATAGTAAATCAAAAACAGTATTGCATCCTCGGAGGGATTGCAGAGATTAGTGCCATCAAGGACTTGAAAGATGCAGGGGTGGTGAGTCCCACCACAGCCCTGTTCAACTCCCCCATTTGGCCTGTATGGAAGACAGATGGCTCTTGGAGAATGACAGTTGATTATCATAAGCTTAACCAAGTGGTGACTCCAATTGTAGCTGCTGTACCAGATCTGGTTTCATTCCTTAACAGATCTCCTGGTACCTGGTGTGTAGCCATTGATCTGGCAAATGCCTTTTTCTCTATTCCTGTCCATAAGGCCCACCAGAAGCAATTTGCCTTCAGCTGGCAAGGCCAGCAATATAACTTTACTGTCCTACATCAAGGATATATCAACTCTCCGGCTTTGTGTCATAGTCTTACTCAGAGAGACCTTGATCACTTTTCGCTTCCACAAGATATCACACTGTTCCATTACATTGATGACATTATGCTGATTGAATCCAGTAAGCAAGAAGTAGCAAACACACTGGGCTTATTGGTGAGACATTTGTGTGCCAGAGGATGGGAAATAAATCCAACTAACATTCAGGGACCTCCTACCTCAGTAAAATTTCTAAGGGTCCTGTGGTGTGGGGCCTTTTGAGGTATTCCTTCTAAGGTGGAGGATAAGCTGCTGCATTTGGCCCTGCCTACAACCAAGAAAGAGGCACAATGCCTTCTGGGCCTATTTGGATTTTGGTGGCAACACATTCCTCATTTGGATGTGTTATTCCAACCAATTTATGGAGTGACGTGAAAGGTTGCCAGTTTTGAGTGCGGTCTAGAAGGTGGGGGAAGGCTCTGTAACAGGTCCAGGCTGCTGTGCAGCGTGCTTTGCCACTTGGGCCATAGGACCCAGAAGATCCAATGGTGGATGAGGTGTCAGTGGCAGATAGGGATGCTGCTTGGAGCCTCTGAAAGGCCCCCATAGGTGAATCACAGTGGAGGCCTCTGGGATTTTGGAGCAAGGCCCTGTCATGTTCTGTAGATAACTACTCTCCTTTTAAGAGACAGCTCTTGGCCTGTTACTGGGCTTTGGTGGAAACCGAACATTTCACTATGGGTCATCAGATCGCCATGTGACCTGAACTGCCTAACATGAATTGGGTGCTTTCTCACCCATCTAGCCATAAAGTGGGGCATGTACAGCAGTGTTCCATCATCAGATGGAAGTGATATATATGTGATCAGGCTTGAGTAGGTCCTGAAGGCACAAGTGAGTTACATGAGGAAGTGGCTCAAATGCCCATGGTCTCCACTCCTGCCACCTGCCTTCTTTTCCCCAATCTGCACTGATGGCCTCATGGCAGGTTCCTTATGGTCAGTTGACAGGGAAAGAAAAGACTAGGCCCTGGGTCACCGATGGTTCTGCACCATACGCAGGCACCACCCTAAAGAGGACAGCTGCAGCACTACAGCCCCTTTCTAGGACATTCTTGAAGGACAGTGGTGAAGGGAAACCTTCCCAATGAGCAGAACTTCGTGCAGTGCACCTGGTTGTGCACTTTGCATGGAAGGAGAAACGGTCAAATGTGCGATTATATACAGATTCATGGGCTGTAGCCAATGGTTTGGCTGGATGGTCAGGAACTTGGAAGAAGCATGATTGGTGACAAAGAAATTTGGGGAAGAGGTATGCGGAGAGACCTCTCTGAGTGGTCACAGACTGTGAAGATATTTGTATCCCATGTGAGTGCTCACCAACGGGTGACCTCAGCAGAGGAGGATTTTAATAATCGAGTGGCTAGGATGACCTGTTCTGTGGACACCACTCAGCCTCTTTCCCCAGCCCACCCCATCATCATCCAATGGGCCTATGAAAAAAGTGGCCATGGTGGCAGATATGGATGTTACGCATGGGTTCAGCAACATGGACTTCCACTCACCAAGGCTGAACTGGGTACAGTCACTGCTGAGTGCCCAATTTGCCAGCAGCAGAGACCAACACTGAGCCCTCGATATGGCATCATTCCTCGGGGTGTGAGGTGGTGGCAGGTTGATTATATTGGACCTCTTCCATCATGGAAAGGGCAGAAGTTTGTCCTCACTGGAATAGACACTTACTCTGGATATGGGTTTGCCTATCATGCATGCAATTCTTCTGCCAAGAGTACCATCCATGGAATCACTGAATGCCTTAGTTCTAGAGGGAGGAATGCTGCCACCAGAAGACACAATAATGATCCCATTAAACTGGAAGTTAAGATTGCCACCTGAACACTTTGGGATCCTCCTACCTTTAAGTCAATAGGCTAAGACGGGAGCTACAGTGTTGGCTGGGGTGACTGACCCGGACTATCAAGATGAAATCAGTCTACTATTATATAACAGAGGTAAGGAAGAGTATGTATGGAGTACAGGAGATCCCACTGACATCTCTTAGTATTACCATGCCCTGTGATTAAGGTCAATAGGAAACCAAAACAACCCAGTCCAGGCAGAACTACAAATGACCCAGATCCCTCAGGAATGAAGGTTTGGGTCCTCCACCAGGAAAAAAAAAAGCACGACCTGCTGAGGTTCTTGCTGAAGGCAAAGGGAAAACAGAATGGATAGAAGGAGCCATCAATACCAGCTATGACCACATGACCAGCTGCAGAAATGAGGACTGTAATTGTCATAAGTATTTCGTCGTTCTTTTGTTAAAAACATGTTTGTGCATGTATACACTTGTACCAAGAAAATATCTTCATTTTATTTCCTTTTTTTTCTTTATCATATGACATAAAATGTATTGACTTAATATCAGCATTTAAGGATTGTTAACTTTAGGTAATAGTATTTCGGTTTTGGATTGGTGCATTCTGGTTGTACAAAGGATAGTTGTACTATGTTAGGCATAATTATTACCTTATTTATTGTCTTTATTTGAAGATTATGTATGATCTCAGGAGATGTGTATGGGTTCAAGTTGACAAGAGGTGGACATGTGATGATTAATACTGAGTGTCAACTTAATTAGATCGAAGGATGCAAAGTATTGATCCTGGGTGTGTCTGTGAGGGTGTTGCCAAAGGAGATTAACACTTGAGTCAGTGGGCTGGGGAAGGCAGACCCACCCTCAGTCCGGGTGGGCACCACCTAATCAGCTGCCAGCGAATATAAAGCAGGCAGAAAAACATGGCCTAGCCTCCCAGCCTACATTTTTCTCTTGTGCTGGATGCTTCCTGCCCTCAAACATCAGAGTCCAAGTTCTTCAGTTTTCAGAATCGGACTGGCTCTCCTTGCTCCTCAAGCTTGCAGACAGCCCATTGTAGGACCTTGTGATCATGTAAGTTAATACTTAATAAACTCCCCTTTATGTATGTGTGTGTCCTAATACAGTCCTGTCAGGCCTGTAGGCTCCATACGTATTTGATGTATTTGGCTTGGAGTCTGAGTGGGACTGGGAGCCAGTGGAAATAGAGAAGTGGTGTGGACTCACTCGTGACCTAACAGGGATCATGCCGGACCCCGGGGGGAAGGGAGGATGCCTGGACACAAAGAGGCCAGGCCAGGGGCTTTCACAGTAACCCAGGTAAGAGATGATGGGCCATGTGGTTATAGTGGAGGTGGCGAGACGCAGTCAGATTCTGAATATGTTTTTAAGGTAGAAAATGCAGGATGTGTTGACTGATTAAATGTGGGGATGAGAGAAAGAAGCACCCCAAAATGAAGGCCTCAAATGAGAACACTACCCTTTAGCTTCTTGCAGAGTTCTGAAATATCTGTTCCTCTCTGCCTTTGCCCTAAACCAAAGCCAATTTTCTAAATTTAGACCTTCCTTTGTAACCATCGCTCAAAGCATGCATTTCTTGAAAAATAAGTGTATGTAAAGTTTCCGAATCGTTTTACAGTACATAAAATATATGATGTGTGCTGATTCTCTGCCATGAATATCAATCTCTGAAACTCCTTGTTTCCCACAGAAATTCTATCAGCAAAATTAGAATTGCAATTGTATTCCTCCTCGGTTGTCTGATTAAGGTTTCATTTAAGCCTAGGGCTTATTTTTGAAAGCCCTGTAAACATTTTACACACCTACTCATATATTACCAAAGCTATTCTGAATGCAGCCTACAGTAAAATTAATTACTGTGTCATGATTCTGCCACATTTCAAGATAAATCATAAATATTTACTTAGACCTGATTCAATATCACTTTGAAATGAACCAATAATATTGGCAACAAATTTCTTTCTATTACAGTACATTCTTTAGTTGGAAATTCCCATGTAAACATATCCATAAAGTTTTTAGAAGGCCATTTTGTACATGCAGAGAAGATAATAAATCAACATTTATAACATTTCAAAAATCCATAGGCCCATAAAATCCACATGCTTTTGCAGTTCCTCAGGGCCTGTACCATGAGGCTGGTGGCAGCAGAACAGAAGCCAGGCCTGAGAGTGAGACAGACACTAAGCGGTTGGAACACTGATGAGACAGAGCTGCCATGACGGCAGGAAATGAAGTCCTTGCAGGTGAAGGCAGCACAGGCCTGATGGGCTTGAGCTGAGAAAGCCAGAATTTTAGTCCGATCTGTACCCTGAAATCAAAGCCAAAATTCACCCATGCGGTGGACCAAGAGGCAGGCTGTGTGGTGTCATGAAAGCACACTGGATGATGTGGGTTCAAATCCCAGCTCAGCCACTTGGATACTGTGTGACCTTTGGCAAGGGGGGGGGGGGAGTCTCTCTCTGCCTCAGTTTCCTCATCTGTTAAAAAGTAGCTACTTCGTGAGGTTGTGGTGAGGGTATAACATCAAGGGTTTAAAAGGGGCCTAATACACAGTGGTTATTCAATGTGCACACACACACACATTTATGTATATAGATGTATGCATAAATATGGTATCTATATTATATATACATATCACATATATATATATTAGTGAATATAGGGACTCACATGTACATAGTATGATGCGTATAATTAATTTAAGTCAAAAGAACTGACTTTTAGTCCCCAACTCTGTCACTGATTATCTTGTCTGTCTCCCTCAGTTTCTTGGGGATGTTAATGGCAATCTTGCCTGGAACTTGTGAGGATTAAATAAGGTAATGTGAAAGGATTCTGCAAAGTATTAAAAAGTCTAGACAAGTGTGGCCTATCATGGTAAGGATGTTTTCTATCCTGCTATTCTTTTCTTATTTTTCACCTCTCCATTCTGGTGAGTCTGATTCTTTCTGGGTGGTTTGGGTTTCACAGACCTAGGCCCTTGACCTGCCAGCAAAGCTGCTTGCCTCCAGCCGGCCAGCGCCCAGCCTGGGTCCTCATGTCTTTGTTCCGAGCTGCCTCTTCAGGGCTGTCTTGCAAGGAAGCACACCAGGCCTTGACGAGGCTAGAACTGTATTGTGTACCTTTGTGTTCTATGCTCGGATGACTAAAGTAATAGCTAAAAGAAGAGATGAAGAAGCTGCTGGGCCGGGCAAGCTAAAGAGGTTACATGCGGGGGAGGCAGCTCAGGGAAGCCAAATATATTCCTTGCGCCTCGCTTTCTGGTTTCACTGTCTTTAGCAGTAAGGGGATTCTGTGCCATTTCCATCCCTCCAAGGACAAGAAGACGAAGTTGTTAAATTAAGAGGAAAAAGACTTTAAGGTTGATGCATGCCTAAAAATCTGCATCAATAGAGAGCTGTAGAACCCTAGCAATTCTTTTCCATCCGTTTCCTAAGTTGAAGGAAGTGTGTTTCAGTCTTTTGTGTGTGTGTGGCGGGGCTGGGTCTGGCTTCTTTTTTTTGCCATACTTACAGCAGCTTCATAGATGTATAATTTACATACCATACAATTCCCCAATATAAATGCACATTTTGATGACTTTTAGTTTATTTATAGAATACTGCAACCATCACCACAATCCAGTTTAGAAGAGTTCCATTACTCCAGACTGAAAGGCTGCCTCCATGTCAATTTCCACTCCCACTCTAGCCCCAGGCAAGCACCAATCTGCCTTCCATCCACAGACATGTCTTTTCCTTAACTTTCATATAAATGGAATCATACACCATACGATATTTTGTATCTGGCTCCTTTCACTCTGCATGATCTTTTTGCGTATACCAGTGGCAGTTCCTTTCCATGACTACAAGGTATTCCATTATTATGGAATTTTATTTGGAATTTATCTATTTATTTTACTTGATTATTATCTGAAGACATTCTTTGTTAATCCTTACCAGCAGTAGTCTTTTGTCATGAGAGCTGAGAAACACGTTCTGCAGAGCCCCTGTGAGAACACAGCCTGTGTTTAACCCAAATGTTAAACTAGGAGAATCATTCACTTCCCAGTACTTGATGACTTGAAATAAAGAAATTTTCCAAGGGCCGGGCGCGGTGGCTCAAGCCTGTAATCCCAGCGCTTTGGGAGGCCGAGGCGGGTGGATCACGAGGTCAAGAGATCGAGACCATCCTGGTCAGCATGGTGAAACCCCGTCTCTACTAAAAATACAAAAAATCAGCTGGGCATGGTGGCGCGTGCCTGTAATCCCAGCTACTCAGGAGGCTGAGACAGGAGAATTGCCTGAACCCAGGAGACGGAGGTTGCGGTGAGCCGAGATCGTGCCATTGCACTCCAGCCTGGGCAACAAGAGCGAAACTCCGTCTCAAAAAAAAAAAAAAAGAAAAAGAAATTTTCCAGCTGGAGTAGATACATGGGGCTGACGACCTCCGCTGGGTTAAAACCTGCACAGAATGTTTGCAGGGCACAGTCGAACCCTGCTGACCACAGGAGGGACGAGGATAAGGAAAACCAGATGCCATGGGCCCTTTGCATCACTCCAGCAGCCACCCCAAAGGAGCAGCAGGACCCAAGGGGAGAGCCAAGAGTGTGGATCCCAGTCTCCCATCCTTCCTCCAGAAGGCAGAAGCTAAATCCCCCAAGACAGAGGCTAACTCTGTCTTGTCATTCTACTTTGTTCTTGACTCACACTTGAGTCCCTTCTCCTGGCAGGGGGCTTAGGAGAAGGGGTACTGTCAAAGAAAGCCTTGAGTTGTCTCTAGAGATTACAATGTGAAGCCAAAAGGTAGCTCACTAGAAACTCATCACTGGGATGTCCGTTTACCATCCTGGTAAAAGGATACATAGTTCTACTAATAGAAGACTCTTCACTCAGTCAGTTAATAAATACGCATGGGCTCTCCCATGTATGTGTCAGTCACCCTGCTGGGCACTGGAGTAGAGGGAGACAGAGTTGCTGGCCTCGATGAGCTCCCTGTCCAACAATAGAGGGCAACTGCTAAACAAGTGAATGCAATTCTTCGAAAAGGTAATCCCAGAGTCCTATCGAAAGCATCCTGAGAACGTGGAGATGAGGACTAGAGGAGTTACAGAATAACTGGCATTTCATCTGGGACTTAAAACTGGTAAGCTTTTCAGACGACAAGTGGTAAAGGAGAGAGCAGTCTTTACACAGGCATTTCAAGATGATTTCACATTGTCAGAGATAAAGCTGTGCTGAGCCAAACCAAAACCTGAATTTCCCCAGCAACCAAGCCATTGTGGTGGTTCTGAAGTCGCCAAGAAGCCCTAGGAGGCTGACTGCTGGCCGTTCATAGTCTGCTGGCCACTTTAACTACTTGTCCGTATGTTTGGTAAATGAAGCAGCTGGCAACAGAATAATGAAGGAAGGGATTTACTTTACAGCCAACCTGGCCAAATGACTCCTATCCCACTAAGGATGCTTACTTGGTGCATGATGCCTGACTTCTGGAAGTTCTTCAGGGAGACAGCCATAAAGAGCATTACTTAAAGGTTAGTTTGTATAGATTCCTCGTGCGTGCTGTGAACCAAAGCAGCAGTGGCTAGCCTGGGATGCAATGACCCAAGTTCCACAATCGGGAGGCTTTTCCCATCAGTCTCTTCTAAGCCCAAGAATTAACAGTGACTGCTCTGGGGAGCTTCTGGCTAGACACATGGTTTTATCTGTTTCCTACCAAAAGTCCACTAAGATGATAGTGTAGTATTTAAAAAACAGAATACAAAGGCAAGACACCAGGGAGGAAATTCGGCAGATAATAAATGTCTACAAAAATTGGGAAGCTGAGAAGCAGATGACTGGAGATAATTTGGAACAAAACCAGCAAGACAGGGAGGACGTCAAGAGGAAGCAAGTCTCTCTGTACTTTGGATCTCTGGAAAGGTTCAGGAATTGAAGATGCTATGTGCCTCAAAAAACAGAAGTACATATTGGGGCTTGAAAAAAGATACGTGGTCAAAAGACTGAACGAAGCAATGAGACCCATCTATCCCTCCTCTTGCCTTGCCTATCCAGACTCTTTACCCACTCAGTATTTTTTTTTTTTTTTGGGGGTCTGGCTCCTTTTTTTTCCGTACTTAGCAGGAGCAGTGATTTGATCTCTGGAGAAGTAAACCAGTCAGGCTCTTTGGGGAACTTGGTGAGACTAGGTCCAACTGAGGATGATTATTGGCCTCCCTACTGAAAGCAGGGATCAAATACAAACTTCTGAAGCTGATCAGGAATCAGAATGGTAACAGTCATCTCAACAACAGTGAAAGCCAGAAAGTAATAGAACTAAGCCCTCAAAATTCTGAAGGCAAATTATTTTCAACATAGAATTCTATGCCTATTCAAGTATAGATTCTATCTTCATTCTATCAATGAGGTGTGAGGGTAGAAAAAAGACATTTTCAGACATGCAAGGCCAAAAAAATTCACTTGCAGGCAGTCTTTCTCAGGAAGCTACTAGAAAATGTATTCCACCAAAATACAAATTGAAAAAAAAAGAAGAAATCAAGAAAGAAGAAAACATGGGATTCAGGTAGTAGGGGATGAACACACAGAAAGGAGGCAATTAACCCAGTGATAACAGAACAAAGGTGGAGGGGATAGGGCTAGGAGCAGCCAAACCTGCAAAGAGTGTGGCACTGAAGCTCAATCTCTAGGAAATTTCAAGGATGAAGGGAAGCTTGCCGGACACAGAGGAGGCCCTGAGGCCGTTTTATGCTGAAGGTACAGCATGGATGACTGCACAGAGGCATGAAAGGGCTGGGCAGGCCCGAGGTCAGTGAGAACGGCCTGGATTCCAGGTGTCGTCCTGACTTGCTGGGGCATTCAGCGCTCGCTGCCCTGGTGGCTATCCCAAATTCCCACTTCCTTCTGTATGCTCCTAATCCCCTTCTTTGATTCCTGGGGCTCCCTATTTCTGCTGGATTTGGCTATGTTCGTCTGCTTGGCTTTTGCCCACTCACCAAGTTTCTGATTCACAGCATCCCTTGACTTTTATACTAGCAGGTCCTAAATTTTTGGAAGGCCAAAAAATTTTTTTAACTTGGGATCCCTTAGGATCCCTGCTTCCCACCACTGTGCTGGGAAACATAATAGGTGCTTTAAAAATCATGGTGGTGAAGAAATTCAAAAAGAGAAAGAAAGAGGAAGGAGGGAAGGAAGGAAGGAAGGAAGGAAGGAAGGAAGGAAGGAAGGAAGGAAGAGAAGAGAAAGAAAGAAAGAAGAAAGAAAGATAGAAAGAAGGAAAGAAAGGGAGAGAGAGAGAGAGGGAAGGAGGGAGGGAGGGAGGGAGGGAGGGAGGAAGGAAGGAAGGAAAGAAAGAAGGAAAGTGAGAGAGGCAATTGAATTCCCACGGTATAGTCATGGAAATATTGGGAATCGCGCCTTTGCAGGCCTAGGGAAAAGCCAATTGAGATCTGAGCAACAGGGTTCAGTGGGGAGGAAGGAGAAAGAAAAGAACAGGCCGGAGGAACAGACAGAATACCCAAGACAGGTCAGTGTATTGAGACATTTTTCAGTGCTGTCAGAGTTTGGGGATTAATCCGTAATAGCCACTAGGCAGTAAACTAAGCAAACAAAGCATGGGATAATTTTTAATTCCCAAAAGGAACAAAAATGTGAATGAGAAAGGAAACATAATTGAAGTACACCATGTGATTCAGCAGTCATAATAATGTGAACTCTGAAATTTGTTTAAAGGGTGATTTAACAGTGTTGAGAAGACGGTGCAGAGGCAGTACTTATGAGAAGGAGCGTGAGAAAGCTAACTCTGCAAGTGTCATAATGAGTCAATAGCTAAAACTTAAAACAGAAAAAAACCCAAAAACAATAAAAGTATGTTTTTTAAAAAATGTGGAAGTGGAAGTAAGTACTAGATTAAACACTTAGTAGAGTTGAAAGTGGATGTGATGGTTAGTTTTATGCAGCAACTTGGCTGGGCCACAGTGTCCAGATATCTGGTCAAACATTATTCTGGATGTTTTTGTGAGGGTGTTTTAAAAATGAGATTAACATTTAAATTGGTGAACTTCGAGTAAAGCAGATTACTTTACATAATGTGGGTGGGCCCCATCCAATCTCTTGAAAGCCTCAGAGAACAAAGACTGACCTCCCCTAAAGCAAGAAGGAATTCTGCCATTCTGTCAACAGAAGGCCTCTGGTTTTGAGCTGCAATGCTGGCCCTTTCCTGGGTCCCCAGCCTGCCCACCTGCCCTGCAGACTGTGGACTTGCCAACCTCCATAATCGCATTAGCCAATTCCTCAAAATAAACGCCTCTCTCTCCCTTGCCTTCTGTATACACACGCCCCCCCACCCCCGCTTGGTTCTGCTTTTCTAGAAAACCCAGGCTAATACGGTGGAGGTCATCCTGAGGGGGAAAGGGGCTGAGGCACCAAGATTTTGTTATGAACCTGGTCATAGTTTTTGGTCTTCTAGGCTATGTGTATTTGTTACTCTGCAAAAAAAAAAAGACTGAATTTTAAAGACAATTAAAAAGAAAAAGATGATATGCTTTATAATCAAGTGGCCTTGGTTTAAATTCCATCCTTGCCCTTACTGGCTGTGACCCTTACATTTCTCTGAGCCTCAGTTTCCCCATGTGTCAGATGGGTCCTGATGGCTCAGCAAGAGAGTCAAACCGATGAATGTAGAATGAGGCTGGCGCAGAGTCGGTGCTGGATAAAGGGTAGGTATTTTCATGAGAAGATGCCTTTGCTTTCATCAACTCTCCCTTGCAGGGGCTTGGTGTTACTCTGATTTCGTCAGGATTATTGTTCCAATAAAATACACTGGCAGAAAAACTCATTCTCCTGGAAAAGAGTATGTGCCCTTTTAATATTTTATCCCTGATGGGCTTTACATGACAAAAACACTTCAGCGCTGTAATTAAAACTCCTTCCAGTGAAGCCGCCTTAGTCCAGGAGGGGAGGTCAATTCCACCCCGCTCTTCTGCATCGATCTGCTGTGCCGGCCACTTGCGCTGGGCTGCTGCCTCAGGCTCAGTGATTTCCTGCCCGTCACTTGCTGTGCACAAATGAAATCATTTCAGATGACCTAATGTACACTTCTGCCACTCAGAAAACTGAATGAAGAGGCAAAGAAGCAGCAGCATGAGAGGCCCAGAGAGAAGTGGTGCTCTTCGGGGCTGCATTTCTTGGGTGACTGAATTGGAGAAAATAGGAGGTTAGAAGGGCAATTGCAACAAAGGGATGGTGTCATGCTGCTGTCAGGACAGACCTGTCTGCATTCCCTGGAGATGATGCTTGGCTTGCTTGTAAAGCTATCGGATCCTGTCTTAAGAGTGGTCTTAATCTGGAGCATGTGCTTCAGAGAGGTCTGCAATCTCTCTGAAATTGGCTGATGTGAATGTGATCTGGGAAGCAGTCTACGGCTTCATTAGATTTTCAGAAGAGCCTCTACCCTTCAAAATGTTGAAAGGGCTGTCAGCATCTCCTCTGGGTTAACCTAAGCATATAAGTATCTGGAGCTGAGATGTCAGTGCTTGGAGTGGCCATGAGTCCTGGCCAATCCAATCTCCTAGAAGCCCAAGGCAGAAGGTGTCAGCCAGCCTCCTCTTGGTCTCCCTAGACTCCAACCATTCCATATTCTGTATGCTGGCTGTTCACAATCATTTCATTTGTAATTTCTCTGCTGAATTACATGTTCTCAGGCCTTTAAGCATTTGTATATCCTGTTTTCACTGTCCAGCGTTCTGTCTTATCCATGGTGGACTTGAGAAACACCTGCTTACCCTTCAACACTCAGCCCAAGCTTCTCCTGTGCTGTGAACCCTCCTCCTTGACCTCCCCTCCAACCTCCATCTCCCTCAATAACCCCTGGCTGTTTTAACTCCTTCCCTCTTTCTTTTCAGCTCCCAGAGCTCCGTGACACACACCCTTTCATTAAAGCATCGAGCATAATGGTTGTTTCTTTACCATCCTTTTCATTAAAATGAGAACTCTGTAAGATTTTCTCTTTTTCATCTCTGAAAACAGTGAGAAATCCTATGCATCCCTCACTCTAGCTATTCAGAACTGCTTATGATTCGCCAAATGCAATAAGCCCTCCAGGCCTCCTTGCCCGGTTCTGTGCTGTTGCCCTGAGCCCAACACAATGCCTGGTACATAGAGTGTGCTCAATTAAGGTGCTGGGGATGTTGGTTGTTAAAAGGATGGCTTGTTTCCTGAACTGCACAAAACCCTCCTAATCTCATTTCCTTGTCGTCCTTCTCAAAAATGTTCTGAGTGAGACATGACTTTTGGAAAGACAGTACATTAATTCCCGAAGCACTCTCTGTTGTTCCTGATGGGAGACAGGAAGAGGCAGAAGGATTACAGACACAAACCTCTCCAGCCCTCTTGCGGCAGCAGAGGAAGCAAGAATGAAAACAGGAGAACTCGCCTCTCAGGGAAATGTCCTCTAAAAGAAACGGCAAAGCAGATCAGACCAGATAGATTCCTGGATGTTTTGTGTTTTCCTGATGCAACTGGACAAAACAGCAGGTTTCCATCCTTACGGCACTCACCGCACTGGGTCTCTATTTACTGCTGGCTTCCTGGACATGTTTCTCTCTCCTCAAAAAGGAGATTTGCTGGAAGCTGGCTCCTTTTCCATTAAGGTCATCAGAGAGCAGCTGAACGCTGGGAAATAGTATCTTCAGCAAAATGTCAGGGAAGATTTAGTGAAAATGAACTCCACATCGTGCCCCTCGGTGAGGAGCAGAGCTGGCCAAGGCCACACACATGGCATTGGGGGCTGGATCACAAAGGTAAGGGCAGGCTGCCCCAGTCCTGGAAGACCGAGTCCTCCAGACAAGTAATAGTCTCCTGGGAGCTCCACCAAGTGAGACAGGCAGTGAGAGTCCATCTTGTGACCACCCCTATAACCAGCTCCCCAGTGACAGCAGGAGCCCCAGCCATTCTGTTTGTGCCCCAGAAATTACCCACAAAACCCAACTGTGATTTATTCGGTGATGGGAGAGGAGCAGTGGCAATTTGCAACATGGAGCACAATCTGAAATAGATTCTGCTCTGCGTAAGTAATTCCTCTGAAATATAGCTTCCCTTTGTCTGGAAAGCCAGAACTTCTACCTCAGAACCTTCCATTTTCAAAGGGACTTTTAAATCCTTACACCGGGAATATCCATGTGTCACTGAGGTTTTAGGCCACAGATAGACTAGACCACCCCTCTGGGCAGGTCATGCATAAGGGAGAGATTCAGAAAAGGAATTTAAATTTAAAGGACCAGGAGAAATCTAAGCTTCTGCTAAGGTGCCCAGAAATCAAGCTGGTAACTGAATTTTCTCTCCACATATATGGCTCCACATGTTACATCCAAATGCATAGATTCATATTAGATAAATCCAAGCCAATTCCCTCCTTCGTATTTTGGAAGGAGTTGTGACACACAACTCACTGTCTCTTGATCAGCCAATCACACAGCTCCCTGAGTGTTTCCCCAGCAACAAGGCATTGACCAGGTAATTGATGCCTCTTCTTCCTGTGGGACTGAGTGAGACTAGACATGAGCTTGAGTAAGTCCCTCTCTGGACCTCACTTTCGTCCTTCACACAGTAAGTGGCACTTGTGGTTCCCAGAGCACTTTCAACCCACTGACATTGTGAGTGTTGCGTATGTGACTAGGAGAAAATTTAGGGTTCAAACAACTTTCTTCCTTCTAGGTTTTAATAAAATAATAACTGTATTTGTTTTATTAAAATGATACAAATAAATTCACATAAAATAGAAGAGTACACAAAGCAAGTTTTTTGAAAAATATCTTAAAAACCATTATCTAGAAGAAACCACAATTAATATTAAACATCATTCTGGATGTCTCCTTATGCATATATTCAGACGCAAAGGTGGATAGATGGATGGAGCTAATTTTTTTTAAATTGGAAAATACTCTATATGTTATTTTTGGCAAATGTCAAATTTAATATTATTTTGGGCTTAATATAAAAAAGAAATTGAAGTAACACTGAAAATATTCTATCACAGAAAACAGGTAGTGACAGATGTAGTTGCAAAATTTGTTCACAAATGCATTGCCATTCCTTCAACTGAGAGATGCGCTCTATTTCTCTAGACCTTTGAATCTAGGCTGTGCTTGTCATTGCTTTAACCAACAGAATACAGCAGAAGTGATGCTGTTTCAATTCTGCATCTAGGCTTCAAGAAAACTGGCAGCTTCCCCTTCCTTCCTTCCTCACGAAAGCCAGCCACCATGCTGCAAGGAAGCCTGAGATGGTTTGGATGTCTGTCCTCTTCAAATTTCATGTTGAAATGTAATCCCCAATGTTGGAGGTGGGGCCTGGTGGGAACAGTTTGGGTCATGGAGGCGGATCCTTCATGAATGGCTTGGTGCTGTCCTTGAGATAGTTTAAAAGTATGTTGCACCTCCTCCATCTCTTGCCCTCACTCTCGCCATGTGAGACACATGCCCTTCCTTTGCCTTCTGCCCTGATTATAAGCTTCCTGAGGCCCTCACCGGAAGCAGATGCTGGCACCACACTTCTTGTACCGCCTGCAGAGCCATGAGCCAATGAAGCCTCTTTTCTTTATAAATTACCAGCCTCAGGTATTTCTTTATAACAGTGGGGTTAAAAAAAAAAAAAACAAACAAAAAACAAATAAAAAACCTAATACAAAATAGCTCCACAGAAACTCCAACAATGGGGGAGAATTGAGGCCCCTGGCCAACAGTCACAGCTGCACTCCCAGACAACAGCCATCATCAACTTCGCCGGCCACATGAGTAAGCCATCTTGGGAGTGGCTCCCCTGGCCCCAGCTGAAACACTTTTATTCTTCCTGTTATTGCTCTCCCTGTATACCATTACAGTGACCAGTTTACATGTTTTGTAATCTTTATGTTATGTTCTGATACAAAATCCCAGGGTTATTTAGTCTTCATTTCGTATTTAAATGGCAAAATATTTACCAGGAGATTTTTCACCATGTCTTCTTAATTCCTGATTTCTATTAATTTCGTTTCATCACTTGGTTAATGGTTTTTAACCTCAGGTATTCCCCAACCAAAAAGAGTTTATGGATGCTGTTTTTCCCTCATTCGCTGATGTTTAAGAATATCTAACTGTTATCTTTTTCCTTGGCTAATGACTTAGGTGAGTGTAATAGTCTTTTTTTTTTTTTTTTTTTTTTTTGAAGACATGATTTTGCTCTGTTGCCCAGGCTGGAGTGCAGTGACATGAACGCGACTCACAGCAGGCTCAACCTCCTGGGCTTAAGCGATTCTCCCACCTCCACATCCCAAGTAGCTGGACCACAGATGCACACCATCGCATTTGGCTAATTTTTTTAAATTTCCCACCGTGTTGCCCAGGTTGACTGTAATATTCCTGAGTCACAGTTTTCTTCAGTAATTATTGTTTCTTTGTTATTGGTATTCTTACGTTGTTTGAAGAGGACTGAGGCCAGCCTGATTTTCTTTCTCTTGAATTGATTTGCTTTATCTACCTAGTTGCCTGATGTTTGTTGGTTTTCCTTTATCTTTTGAATTCAACAATGCAGTCAGGATAGATCTAAGGTGAATGTTATATTTACATTACCTTCCCTGAAACATAGAAGCCTTTTCAGTCTCCACCTTTATTTATTCCTTTATTTCCTTTATTCCTTTATTTATTCCTTTATTTATACAATGCTGTTCCATTTCTTGGGTTTTCCACTTCAGAGACACAAATTTACGCATTTATTAGCTCACTTTACTTTATTCTCCAAATCAAATATTGCTTCTCTAATTGTTTTGATCTCCTTGTCTTTTTTTTTTTTTTCATTTACTGTTATCTCAAGTCTTCCCTTTCTGTCAACGTTTCCCAGTTGGTACATGGAGATAGAATTAAATAATATTGAATCACATATGAGAAAGTCACTTCCTTTTCACTCTCCCTCAGTTCTGTTTAAATAAAGGAGAAAGTCTCAATTTGGTGCTAGACTATCTTCAGCATCTTTCCAAACCTACCTAATTCTCCTTTTTAACAAAAAAAGAGTAGGCTTTAAGGTTTAGTGCCTTTCACAGGCAATAATGTATAGCTAAAATTTAATAACATTAATTTATTTTCTCTAGAATGAAGGAAATAAGAAAATAATTTATTTTCATTATATTTATTTTTATTCTATTTTTGACAAGTTATATTGGTTTTCCATGAACTGCTGATACAAAGTTTCCCTTTGAAATAAATTTCTTAGATTAAAAAAGCAAGCTGATTTAAAGAAAATGTTACTTATGTAATAGAACAAGTAGCACTTAAATACGTCAAAAATTAAGTCTGTGATACATGAATCCATGGCCTTTAGGAAAAACTGTTCTTTATCTTGTTAAAGCATCCAGACTCTGACCTCTATTTAGAGATTTCATCAAAAATCTCGACCACATCTGCAGTCTACCCAGCTGGTGGATCCTAGCACTGGTTGGGGGAATCCTAGGACTTACACTTCAAGGTCAACCCCAAATTACTCACTTCCACACTTCACTCACCTGTCTTCCCAACCATATCTTTCCACCCCCTGCCAAGTGAGAAGACAGGAGGGGAAGGAGGCAAGGGTGCCTGTGAGGTCGCCCTGTTGTTAATAGTTCACACATGAGGGAGAGGAACTTGGTCTCAGTTTCCCAGCGCCTCTTCTGTCTGGCTTCCTGATCCCCCCGGTATCTTGTCTTATTTATTTTCTCTTTTGCCCTCAGTAATGTTAAGTTCCTGCTCCTTGCTGAAGAGAACTAGCTGTCTGTGGTTATGACTGTCCTGACTTCTCTCTCCATTTTTCTCTCAGGCTAGAAAGATCACATAGCTAAACTTGGAGTCTCTCCGTCTCCACTGAGCTCTCCTCTTCACTCTCTAAGTCAACTTTTGTCCAGAGAGGACTATCTAATGAGGAAACTGAGTCAAAGGCATGTGAAAGATATCTAAAGCCTTTGATTTGGAGTCATTCCAAGGCAGGGGTGACTGATCCTGCTGCAGCTAGTCACTTTCAGTGAATGCCTGTGATTTTATGTTACCAAGGCATCCATTCTGAATATAAGTTGGACTTTCTCACACCAGAAACAGGGTGATCTTTGTTAGTTATCCATGTCAGTTTCCAGTTCTCCACCTATTCCCAGTTCCTCAATGTGACTGACCAGATATCTGCTTTATACAACCGCCTCCTGGTGACCAACCCCTTTTGACACAGGCACAACCTGCTTGATGCACCCCACTGATCCCCACACCCCACTGACCCCCACACCCCACTGATCCCCACACCACACTGACCCCCACACCCCACTGACCCCCACACCCCACTGGCCCCCACACCCCACTGATCCCCACACCCCACTGATCCCCACACCCCACAAGGATTTCACAGATGTGCCACAGTGGCCACTCTCAGTCACAGCATGGTGCGTGGAACTCGTGCCTGCTTACTCTAAACCCATCAGTTAGAACTTCTCACGGGAAACCTGCGTCGATAGTGTTGCAGACTCCAATAAAGTCTTTGGCCCTCAGGTCCTTTGTGTCCTTTCTCTTGCTTCCCGCCCACTGGTTGAGTGTGTGTGTCTTGGTCTGATCCCTTCCTATCTGTCCTGTGAGGCGGGGCTGCCCTTTTCTTTCTGGGATCTGTAAATAATAAACTGCTTGTGATATTTCATGTGTTTTGTTGTGTCACCTCTTCTGTTTGTTACCAGACTGATACACCTGAACGTAACTTCATTCCTGGTCAGGGCTAGCCTAGAGAGTGGCTATCTTGATAAAAGCAAACTAGACACAGTCAGACAAGAACTACAAAGGTATCTACCAGTATAGACAAGTCTCCTGTGAGGGGGACACCTGGTCACAAATCGGACATGCAGTCATTAGGCTGTGCACCAGGATAAAGGAGTGTCCTGGGAAAAGTCAGTTCTAAGCACCCATGACCAAGTCCTCTGGAGCCCTATCAGCACAGGGCTAGAGTTTATAGGAAATCTCCTGAGGCAGACCTCAAGACCAAATAAGGAAAAAAAAATCAGCTCTTTGATTGTTTTTAAGTTCTCTAAGACAAACACACACATATTCTTACACATATGCACACATTCACACATAAATGTACACACACATAGAAGCCCTCACAAACATACACACAAATATACATGTTCACACTTACTTTCACATGCGTGCAGACACACACACACATATCTACACACACCCTCCCAGACATACACACATTTGCACATGTACACATATATTCACATACATACTTATCAGAGGCACATCCTTAAACTTGCACATAGTGGAGACAAAAGTGACTCCATCTTGGATGCCAGTCCTCCATGTTAACTTCTGATTACCCCAGGCCCATGGATGCCTCCTGATTCCTGCTTTATCTACTGTCCCTAGTGTAAGAACATGTCAACCTTTGTGTTATAGACTACGACACATGGGGTCTTCTTGCCTGTTCTGGAGGGTTGCCATTGATTATCTTGCTGGACCACTGACACCTTTCCCTGTGGCACATAAGTCTTGGATCTGGGGAATAACAGTGCAGAGATCTACCTGTCTTATTGCTGCCCAGGACCACATTTCCATCAGTTAAGTTCCCCAAATAAATCACCCTATTCCAACAAACTGAATTTGTCTGCCTTGTTCTTTGTTTGCTGGGCTCCTTCTGTGTTTGGGAGTTGCTTTGCATATACAGCCTTTCCATGTAACATACACACATGCACCCACACACATGCATACCCTCACTAACTCATATACACATTCCTGTTAAACTCTCATCTTTATTAAAAGAAAAAAAATTATTCCCATTCTTTTGCATCAAGAAATGATATCTCCAAGATTGGGCATGGTAGCTCATGCCTATAATCCCAGCACTTTGGAAGGTCGAGGCAGGCCGATGACTTGAGGTCAGGAGTTTAAGACCAGCCTGGCCAACATGGTGAAACCCTGTCTCTACTTAAAAATACAAAAATTAGCTGGGTATGGTGATGGGCACCTGTAGTCCCAGCTACTTGGGAGGCTGTGGCAGGAGAATCGCTCGAACCCAAGAGGCAGAGGTTGCAGTGAGCCGAGATCATGCCACTGCACTCCAGCCTGGGCAACAGAGTGAGACTCTGTTTCAAGAAAAAAAAAAAAAGAAATGGTATTTCCAAAGCCATAGAAATACTCTGCAATGTTATCTTATTTGTTTTAACAGTGACCTGGAAAGTAGCCAATCAAATTTAAATGCAGAGACTGCCAACTCCAGAGGTCAAACAAACCAAGGGGTGAGGAGAGTAACTGATTGCATTCATCCTTTCTTACCAAAACAACTAAAACTATAGTCTACTGAAAATATTTGAATCAGTACAAAGCCAAATCCCAAATTTTTTATTTCCGCTTTGCAAGTTTCAAAAATGATCTTTTTCTCAGCTAGTAGAAGCTGAGTTCACTAAAAATGCTTGTTAACCTAGTCAGGTGACTGAGTTAAGTATGCATTCTAAGTTGGAGGACTGTGAGTGAGCAGACAGGTGGGTGTAGGTGGCTTAGATTCCCTGAGATCTGCCGCTGCTGGTGATTTATTTTAAAAGCTGCATCTTTAAGTATGAATAGCATATGATTTATTATGTGCCTAACCTGCTGTTACCAAGCATCATTGTGCTCAAAGAACCCTGAAGTTCTGTGAACTAAATGGCAATGAGTCCATGTTACTTGGCAGACACACTAGGTGTTGCCTTCTTACTCCACATATTAGTCCGTTTTCACACTGCTGATAAAGACATACCCGAGACTGGGTAATTTATAAGGAAAAAGAGGTTTAATGGACTCACAGTTCCATGTGGCTGGAGAGGCCTCACAATCATGGTGGAAGGCAAAAGGCACGTTTTACATGGCAGCAGGCAAGAGAGAATGAAAGCCTGTGCATGGAAACTCCCCTTTATAAAAACATTAGAGCTCATGAGACTTATTCACTTCACGAGAACAGCAAAAGAAAGACCTGGCCCAAGATTCAATTAACTCCCACCAAGTCCCTCACACAACACATGGGAATTGTGGGAACTACAGTTCAAGATGAGATTTGGGTGGGGACACAGCCAAACCATATCACTCCGTAATGTCTTCCGCTCCACTTAGTTGCTTTTTATAGTGGTGACTGTGCTGTGTGACCACATGCTCTTGGAGTCTCAGGAGGGATGCTGCTTAAGCTAGTAGATACATAGCAATCCTGGGTGACCCCAACCAGGTTGCTATTGCAGATTTATGGGCTGATAGCCCTGTGGGTGTCTTTTACACAAGCTGATATGCATGGTAGCAGGTGATTCCCTGGGGCCAGAGGTACTAACAGAGCAGAGAAAAGGAAGGAAAGGGCAATTTCTGTCCCTGTCACAATCACCTCTCCTTGGCTGGCTCTGCCCACTGCACAGGCTAATCAATTACATTTGACCTCTGACGGATGGGGGTAGGATGCAAAGCCAAAGGAGCAGCTTTCGTGAAAGTCTAAGGGAGATTATGGGCACCACTGTGACTAGAAGAGGGGTCATTGCTCTTGCTCTGGTGCCACAATGTAGCAGCAGGGTCCGACAGGGTCTGTAAGACCAGAAAGAGCTGTAGTATGACTGGTATGATTCTCCTGGAACAGTGACGGAGGACCTTGTCTCATGGAGGTCACCAGCAGCAACAGCAGAGGTCAGTGGCCTCCCCTGAGGGCTTGTGTGCCATGGGTTTTCATAAGAACATCAAGCAAAAGAACTTAAGGAGACTCATTCCTGAGTACTTAGGAGTCCCTGGAGACTCACGGAAATATTACAGGCAAACTTTGAATAGCTGGTGGTTGAAATCCTATTTTCTCCATGAGAGGGTTCTATGTCAATGTCAATAGTATCTCTTTCATTCCATCAGACTAGTGAAATGGAAACATTCAGATGTACACACTCCATAATCAGTACATAAATTGTTACTATGCTCACACACACACAGACACACACACACACACACACACACACACACCCCTCTGTGCTGCTGAGAAAGGCTCACTGGCTCCTGGGAATGCTACATGTCCCTGAGACTACATGACCCAGCATCCCTTGCAGTCAGGTGTGTCTGTGTGACAGAGCCCTGGCAAATGGAATGTAAAAGCAGGAAGAATATGTGCCTCTTCCAAAGCAGGTTCATCATAATCTCTCACTTGTTACCACCTATCCCTGTTTTCATCCCTCAGTTGAAAGGAGAGGATTCCTAGGAACTTAAGGAGGTCAGAGCCGAAAGATTCTGGAAGTAGCCTAGCACCAAAATTTTCTATTATTATCATTATTATTATTAAGCCCCTAGGCTCAAGCTATCCTCCCACTTCTGCCTCTCTTAGTGCTGGGATTACAGGTATGAGCCACCGCACCTGGCCTAGCACCTGAATTTTCTACATGGAAAATGACCAGACCAAAAATACCCACATTGGTGGAATGAAAGCAAAGAAATTTTACTGAGATTCTGGAATTGTTTATCATAAAAGTTAGTGTGGCTAACCTTCCCTATTATACCAGAAAAGCATTATTATTTCCCAAACTTCAAATGTGGAAATTAAAGCTCACAGGGGTACAGTTAGTCATTCTCAACCAGCATAAATTTTGCTCCCCGGAGGACATTTGGCAATGTTTGGAGACATTTTTGATTGTCACAACCAAACGGGAAGTGTTGCTGCTGGTATGTAGAGGCCAGAAACGCTACTAAATTCTCCAGTGTACAGGACCAGACCCTACAACAAAGAATTTTCCAACCTAAAACATTAACATTCCTGAAGTTGAGAAACCCAGTGGGGTTGAGGGTTCAGAGATTTGTCTAAAGCCACTGAACTAGAACTGGTAGGTGGCTCATAACCTTAGTCCTTTCTTTGTATTAGGTTCTCTGTCTGGAAACTTGTGAGTAAGCTGCCATGTGACAGTGCTCACACCCCCATGTCACTTCTGGTAGGGGGAGTCCCCTTCTGGGGCCAAAAGAATCAAGTCAAGAAATAATAAATGCACATACATACAAGTTTTAATGAGTTTCAGAGAAGACTGATATAATTAGGCTTTGTGTCCCCACCCAAATCTCATCTTGAATTGTAATCCCGTAATCCCCACATGTTAAAGGAGAAACCAAGAGGAGGTAATTGGATCATGAGATGGTTTCCCCCATGCTGTTCTTGTGATAGTGAGTTCTCACAAGATCTAATGGATTTATAAGCCTCTGACATTTTCCCTGCTTGCACTTCTCCCTCCTGCTGCCATGTAAAGAAGGTGCCTTGCTTCCCCTCCGCTTTCCATCATGATTGTACGTTTCCTCAGGCCTCCCCAGCCATGTGGAACTGTGAGTAAATTAAACCTCTTGTCTTTATAAACTACCCAGTCTTGGGCAGTTCTTTATAACAATGTGAAAATTGACACTGATTTTTCCTACTGACTTAACAGAGACAAGAACATTGTTTGTAAGTTAGCGGCTGGGCACGGTGGCTCACACCTGTAACCCAAGCACTTTGGAGGCCAAGGCGGGCAGATCACCTGAGGTCGGGAGTTCATTACCAGCCTGATCAACATGGTGAAACCCCGTCTTAAAAATAAAGTTAGTAAACATGTTTGCAGTCCCAACAAGATGTCAGGCCTTAGAAACCTCATTTAGGGAGAAGGTATTTTCATCTCACTGCTAGGGTCCTTGTAGCCTTTTACATGAGCAAAACAAAAAGCTAGCAATATTTTCTGCTTCCAAAAGTAATATATTTGTCATTTTTAAGACATTAATAGAAAAATAGAAAATAGGCCAGGCACAGTGGCTCATGCCTGTAATCCCAGCACTTTGGGAGGCCAAGGCAGGTGGATCATTTGAGGTCAGGAGTTTGAGACCAGTCTGGCCGACATGGTGAAACCCCGTCTCTACTAAAAATACAAAATTAGCCAGGCGTGGTGGCTCATGCCTGTAATCCCAGCTACTTGGGAGGCTGAGGCAGGAGAATTGCTTGAACCCAGGAGGAGGAGGTTGCAGTGAGCTGAGATTGCACTATTAGACTGCAACCTGGGTGACAGAGCAAGACCGTCTCAAAGAAAACAAAAAAAATAGAAAATAAATTGTTTTCTATGTTCCGTCTTCCTGAGAAAGTCATGATAAGTAATTTTGTTTATATTATTCCATATTTGTTTCTCTGCATGTCCTAACATTTCTATTTTTAATTGACATATATACATACACAAATATGTCTGTGTATATATATCAGAGACTTTAGAGTAAAATTCGTGTTCTCTTCCTCCTGAGAACACATCTAGAATATATTTCCCAGCCTGCCTTGCAGTTAGATAGGATCATGTGACTAAGTCTAGCCCATGGAGCATAAGTAGAAGTAACGTACATTTCTTCTATCCCTGGTTATGAAAACCTCCTACACATGCTACTCTAAGATCTTTTCTCTTTGTATCTCATTGGGATGAAGACGGTACATGTCAAAGATGATGGAGCATCCTTCAGCCTGAGCTCTGCATAATCGCTTGAGGAAAGTAGCCCCAAGAACCTGTTTACTGGCTCTAGATTGTAATATGAACAACAAATGTACATTTATGTATGAGCTAGCAATATTGCTCTGCAACTTGTTTCTTTCACTTAAAAATATATCTGGCATGTTTTTCTATGTCAGTAGCTATCCTGTATTTCTCATAAGATGTACTTTTTCCCTACAATTTAACTTTTCTGAAATTTGGAGACATATCATATTTGAGAAGTATGGTTGCCAAAAAGTTTCCATTAAATGATTGAGGCATCTCAGAATCAAGAAAATATCACAAATATTATTTTTAGGGCCTTAAAATTAATATGAATTTATTGTTGCTGTTAAAAATCAAAATAGTACCACCAGATTTTAAAGGAAAAGGAAAACTCTGCAGTATAGGATAAATGTTCAGACAGGACAGCACTTCACTTAATATACAAACTGAAATAATTTTGCTAATGAAGGAGCAGAAGGCTCACAATTAAAAGTGCTGAGGCTAAAGAAGTCTCTGAGATACTCAATCTAAATAAGCAAGGAAAGCATTGGTATAGAAACAGGCTGATTGCATCCAGGTTTTGTTTTTTTGTTTGTTTGTTTGTTTGAGACAGAGCGTCACTCTGTCACCAGGCTGGAGTACAGTGGTGCGATCTTGGCTCACTGCAACCTCTGCCTCTTCCCAGGTTCAAGCGATTCTCCTGCCTCAGCCTCCTGAGCAGCTGGGATTACAGGCGAGCACCACCATGACCAGCTATTTTTTTGTATTTTTAGTTGAGACGGGGTTTCACCATGTTGGCCAGGATGGTCTTGATCTTTTGACCTTGTGATCTGCCTGCCTTGGCCTCCCAAAGAGCTGGGATTACAGGCATGAGCCACTGCACCCGGCCAGGCATCCAGGTTTAATCTTGTAAACTACTCAGAATATATTCAACAATTATAATAAATATAGAAAAACATTATTATATTAAGAGGACTATCAAAACAAAATTAACTTGAAAAATATTAGAAATCTGTTCTAAGAAGGAGTTAAGTGGCAAGGCATTAGACAGAGATAAGAAATCAACCAACTGGGTGTACCATCTCCAAAAGACTGAGAATGCCTATTTTGAATGCCATATTTTATTCATGTTTAAGAAGAACTACCATATTCTTACCTTCTTATCTGTTGTCAAACTTTCCACTTTCAATAGACTTTTAAAAATTATGAGCACATTTAGCATCATATGAGAAATGGAATGTTAGACCTAGATTTGTGGGTTGGAAATGACTTATCACTTTTTTGAAGGTTTTAGAAATATTATGCACTTAAGAAAAGCTTTCTTTTCGCAGAATGAGCTCCATAAAACATTAAACATGAGAAAATAAGCAAGATGTGCTGAGGGAAAACTTGACATCTTAAAATTAATTTTCCTTATAAAATGCATTGGCTGTTTTCTCTGTAAAGCAATGAGGAGTTTTGTGGCCACTACAGAACTCTGTTTTGCCTCTTTTGATGGTTTCTGAGGTCCCTGGACTCTCTAAATTATTCTCTCTGAAATATGTTCCCTTTGGCAGAGTGGAATTTTTTTCTCACGGAAAGAGTTGGTGGTTTAAAAATACCCTTTTTGGGCACAGAATAAAATATTCATCAAACCCTGCCTCCTGATTCCCAACATCTATTTATGAAAACTTGCCATTAAATGTCTTATGGTGACCAGAAAAAAATTCCAAGGTGACAGCACAAATAACTGATTTATATTATAATTTTATACTCCCAGTCCAGCCCTTAAACATTCCACAAATCTTTATGTTTGTATAGAAAATGACCTCTGGAGTTTTCTTCCTTCTCAATTACTATTTATGCCATAAGCACACAATATTCAAGAACTGATGAGTCTTGGACTAGAATTCACTGCAGAGAGTAGTTTAGGATATAGCTTGCAAGATTTCATAGAGTAAATCCCAGAAGCTCTCCATCCAATGTCATTCCTGACAAATGAAGAAAATATAGGTTCTTTGGAAGAAGAAGATATGATTTGTAAAGATAGCTGAGCCAACATCTTCAAAGCAGGAGAGACAGCCAGCAACTCACTATTCATAGGCATATTCTATACCCTTGAATCGTGTGGTTTCTCTGCTGGTGAGTAATGAAAGCCTTTTGGTTTTTCTGTCCAAGTAATAACAAGTCTTGTTCAAGGAAACTAGTTTTATTTAAAGCTTTGAGATTGTTTTTCTTGTTTTCTAGGCTAAAAAGAATTCAGCATTGAAAGACTCTTACTTCTTTCTTTACTACAAAAAGAAGAAAACTGCTTATTCCTCCTGAGTCCTCTGTGGAACTTGTATTCATGTAGAAAGAAATTTGCATTCCTATGCCAAAGTCTAGCTTGTTTTTAAATTCTTTTTACTTAGCAAACATTTATATATAGTGTCTGCATCAAGCACTTTAAACTTATGAACTCCATTAATTCTTAGAATACTCAGATGAGATTTTCTTGCTAATTTCTTCTCTTTCCCAAAATTCAAGGTAGCAGTATTTGTTTGCTGTGGATAGGACTGCGATTCAATTTAAGCCTTTTTGTCTTTTAGAATTATCCCAAGCAGATAGAAATGAAGAAAAGCAGAGTAAACCTCTAAAATATGATTTGGGGATCAATGTCAGCAGAGAAATAACAGACCAAAGCATCTAAAAAAAGGAAATATTTAACTTTGATAGCGCTTGTAGTTTCAGAAATTTATATAAAAACAGACTAACTCTCAACCATATAAGCTAACCGGCAGGCATTTATTGTAGGAAAACTCCAGAAAGTTTTGTCATAAATATACCATGAAAGGCAATGCTACAGATCACATACTAGAGTTAATAGAGTGGAATTAATGCTGTTTTCACAATGCTTATTAAAGCGTTTAGAGAAAATATCACCATGTCATAGAATACTGCCCTACATGATAGAAGACCAAAGTCCTAATTTGATCTTTCAAGTTATTATACATGTCTTTTTAATAGATATTTAAAAGTTTGTCTTTTAAATACCTATGTGTCTTTTAAATACATCTTTTTAAGTTGTGTCACTTAAATACAGAGATAGAGATAATAACATCTCCCTTAATGAAAATTCGGGGCTTGGCAGAAGAATCCCTGGAGTTTCTGCAGTATGATCTAACATCTTACCACTCAACTTACGCATCAGTGTAACCTCATCTAGCACAGCATTCCCCAAAGTGCGATTCACAGAATGCTAGATTTACACAAAAATAAAGCATTCCAGGATACACACGATTCAGAAATGCTTCATATTATGTGGTCCCCTTGGAGATGCACAACACAGTTAGGCTCTGAGAAGCCCTGCAATAAATGGCCTTGCATGATTTATTTAGCCTAGGCTTAGTGTTCTGAGAATGTGGCTGGACCACTGGTTTATCTAATGAACTCTGGATAGTCTGCTTCACGATATGAGGATAAGACATTGCAGAGAATAGAGTTAGAACCTGCATGTAGGAGCAGGTGAGGATATTTTCTGTGGTGGAGTTGTTCTAGTTTGGTTCTTAGGTGCAGAGATTGGGTTTCTCATACTTCTCAGTTCATGACCCATTTTCATGATGGTCAAAGCAAGGCTCCTCTCTGCTATTTTTTAAATTCAGCCCTGTTTTAAAATATACATGAATTTGTCTTAATCAAATATGGTAAGACATATAGACACAGAAATGACCAGTATAAGGAGGGAGTTCTTACACTCACAAATCCATGGCCACGTGGGGAGACAGCAGGGCTGGTAGGGAGGCAGAGAGAATGGGGGTGAGGGAATGTAGATGTAAGGCCTTATTGAGGTTCTTGCAGGAAAGGAAGGCAAGACAAGGTAGGTATGTTTAAGACTGGCCACTTTGAGTTAGTTCAGTTGGCTCTGGGGCTTAGGAGCTATAGATGGCCATGGGGTGATTAGGGCAGGTGGGCAGTGGCCCAAGGAGTAAGTTCCCTAAGAGTGCTCAAGAAAGGAGGTAGTTTGCACTAAGGGCTCCGAGTTACTTGGCCTACATATGAGAGGTGTACTCCCTGGCAAGTTATTTGCTATCTATGGGAGTTAGCCAGCCCTGGGAGAGGCAATCTCTCTGGGGTCAGCAAGGCCTCAGATGTCAAAATCTACAAGAATAAAAAGATATGCTTAATGGAATTCCTAATTTCCACTCTCATGCTCCTCCCCACAATACAAGCATTCTAAAGTGTGTGTGTGTGTGTGTGTGTGTGTGTGTGTATACATATATATATATATACATATATATATATATTTGAAAATGTAAATATATATCCTTGGAAATATAAACATCTTTGCAAAATATGAAGTCAGTTTTATGCACATATGTGATTTTAATTTGTGTAAGTAGTATTATGCTATATAGCTCATTCTGTTTCTTACTTTTTTCATTCAACACTTTTGAAGATCCAGCCACATTGCAGGATAACTATCTAGTTTTGGCATGTACCATTTAGCTGAGGTGTAATTTTTTTTAAGGCTGTATTTGATTTATCCATCCCTTAAAAGAAGACTCTTGGTTGCTTCCAACTCCTTACCAGGAACAATGCTTTAATGTTTCCTTATTTGAGAACTTCTGTGGATTGTAACTACCGTGTCAAAGGGGAGATGCACACTTAATATGCACACATACTGCAACTTTGCTTTCCAGAATGGCCAAGCCAATTTATACCCAAGCCAGTCATACCTAAGGGTTCTCATTTCCCCATATGCCCTGATGTGGCTGATCTCATATTATCATAGAGCACCCATGTGATTCCAGCTTTAAATCTTTGTACCAGACATAGGCAGCACAAGATCAGCTGCCCTGCATTGGGTTCCCCTCTTAGATTGTCTCAAATTGCCCTCCATGCCAAGAGATTGAATTATGAAAGCACCAAACTTAACTTCATGTGTCCTCACCACAGGCTCAAAAGGCTCATTGTGATCTCAAGTTGGGTCTGCTTTCTTGGTGACATAAACTCCAACTATGGCTTGGGATTTCAGAGAACAAAACTATGGTTTCACCCTTAAAAGGATAATAGAGTTTATTAATGAAGGAACCAAGAGGAATGGAGGACCATATTTTAAAGATAATGAAGCATCTTCTTGGGTTAGGTTTAAAAAAAATAGTGAAACTATTACAACCCCCCCAAACAGAAACGTAATGTAAGGCCTGTGCATGGAATAGTCTGACTTTAGGAATTGTATTCGCTCAGGAAATCAAGAAAAAACTGGAGTAATTTGAAAAATATGACTCATTCTTACACTTAGGATGTGAGCAGTTGAAGAATATAAAGAAAAGTAAAAATCAATTAATCTGTAGAAGGAGGCAGATTTCCTTTGCAGGAAATTGAGATCTCAGATGACAGGTTGGGCTGATTTAGAAGACGATAATGGAAAGGATGACGTTTTGCACATTACTACATCGGAAAGAATGAATTGGGCCCAGTGAAATCTAACAGAAAAAGCAAGGTAAGATTGAAGAAAGATGGCTGGAAAGACTTCCCAGAAATAGCTATAATCTAGGAAATGCCTGGGAAGTGCCCTCTTAACCCTGAAGATAAAAGGTCTGTAGTAAAGACTGCTGGGGGAACCACCCTTGTAGACTGGAACCACTGTCACCAAGGAGCTGGGCAAATCTGGATGGATATAAAGTAGAAGACTATGAATTCATGTCAAGTACTGAGTTCCAGGATGATTCGGCCATTATGGGGTGAGATGTGATAGGGCTCATGTCCTGAGAGAGTGCATATATCAGTTTATGGAATTGCTATTCATGGGACTCTATGGGAAGGAGAGTCCCATGAATAGCTGCAAAGATGAGACCAACAACAGGAGCGTGGTAGAGGTCAGTAACAGACTGAGACCAGCCCTGCATTGGATGCTGGTGTGATGGGAGCTGTCTTCTAGCGGGGATGATCTGACACAGGAAACTGGGGATGGTGATGACTGGTGTACAATGGACGCTTTGGGCACACTCAAACCTCATTCATTTCCTCTAAGAGACAAAAATCAAGGGAAATGAGTACTTTTAAATGTCTGTGACAGAAACCAAAGAAAAAGGAAAAGGGAGGAAAACATTTAACTGCAGCAGTGAGTGTACGTCCTAGATGGTTAGAGAAGGAAGTACATGCTTGGGATACAGGTTAAACTGTTAGAAACTCACTGAGCCTTCCTGAGAGGAGTGGGAGAACAGAAAAGCAAATGAGACACCAACAGCAGATCGCACCTCTATTTAAAAATGTGGAGCAGAAAGAAACGCTGTAACACACAAACTCTGGGGAAAGATGGGACTGAAGATGAGGCCCTGTGTGGCCCAGAGCACTGGGATGTCCAGGTGTGGACTCACTGGGCCAGACTTACATGGTCATGGGCCCTGGGGCACTGACTTGAGAAAATCAACCACAGCTTCAGTTGATTAATCTGCTAAAGGTTGAAACAAATGTGGATATGAAGAGAAAAATCTTCCCTAGCAATGTGCCTTGGCACTCAAATATTTACCAACTCCAACACCCACGGGAGGGCCTGAGAGCGCCCCTCAACACCTCATCATCATGGTGCTCAGCAGGACTGAGCCCACCAAGCCCTAACCCTGTCTGCTTCAGCCATCACATAAGACCAGAGCCCTGGGTCACCCTAAGCACCCAACTCTCACCTCCCCTGTGGCACATGAAACACTCTTTCATTCCCTTCCCTCACTCCCCATCTGGGTCTCCCCTCAGCAAACAACCCTAGTTCCTGACCCTCTTCCCTGAACAGCCCCCTCACCTTCCCACTGTGATGGGCACCTGGCTTTCTCTTGGGGACCCGGCCTCCCCAGCAAGCCTCCAGCTGGGTGTAGGGGAGAAGCAGGAGTCCTCCTCACTCCTCGCCAAAATTTCCAAATCACTGTTCCCCAACCCCTCCCTAAAACTCCCAGTTCCTGTGACTGTCATGCCGGATAAACCATGCAGTGACTCCTCCCACCCAGACTTCCCAGTTGTCCATTCTTCAGAGCTCAGCCCTGCGCTCACAGTCTTTCTGTCCACCCACTCTTCCCATCGTTATTCCTAGAGATTCCCTTCTAAACCCTGGCCTCTCAGCTCTTTGGCCTCCTCCCCTGCACTGGCCTCCTCCTCTGCCACACTGCAGCCGCCCATGCCCCTGGCTGCAGTCCTTGTAGCGACTGATGATTGCACCCCTCCATGCTCATGATTGCAAGCATTCTCATCCTTTGCCTTAGGAATTTCCATGAACATAAACATGTCATCTGTGAATAAAAATAATTTATTTCTTCCTTTCCAATCTATATGCCTCTTAGTTATTTTTCTTTTTTTACTGCCTGATTTGGAACTCCAGTACAATGTTGAACGCTTTATGTTGAACAGTACGCTTTCTGCTTCCTGTGTTTCCAGATCATCCACTCTAATAACCCAGGGAGAGGAAGAGCGAGAGACAGAGGATTACCATTAACAGGAATGAAAGAGGTGACATCACTATAGATCCAAAGGCATTAAAAGATAATAAGGAAATATTATGAATAACTTTTGCCGATAAATTTGATTACTTAGATAAAATGGAAAAAAATTCTTGAGAGATCCAAATTATCAAAATGACATGAGGAAAAATAGAAAATGTGAAAATATCTATATGAACTTAAAAAAATATAACTCACAATTTAAAATCTTCTTGCAATGAAGGTCCAGATGGTGAATTCTTTCAAATACTTGAGAAAGAAATTATGCCTATGCACACAAGAAAAGGGGGTAGAAACAGTTCTTTTTTATTTGTATTTTTGAGACAGAGTCTCACTCTGTCACCCAGGTTGGAGTGCAGTGGGTGATCTCTGCTCACTGCAACCTCCGCCTCCCAGGTTCAAGCGATTCTCCTGCCTTAGCTTCCTGAGTAGCTGGGACTACAGTCACGCACTACTATGCCTGGATAATGTTTTGTATTTTTAGTAAAGACGGGGTTTCACTGTGTTAGCCAGGATCGTCTCAATTTCCTGACCTCATGATCTGCCCACCGTGGCCTCCCAAAGTGCTGGGATTACAGGTGTGAGCCACCGGACCTGGTCCAGTTCTTATTTTTTGAAGCCAACATTACCTTGATATATTAGAAACAGAAAAAGACCGTTAATAAAACCATACGCCAATATCCATCCAAAATTCTTAATAAAATCCAAAGTAGGCTAGGCGCAGTGGCTCATGCCTGTAATCCCAGCACTTTGGGAGGCTGAGGGGGACTGATCACCTCAGGTCAGGAGTTCAAGACCAGCCTGGCCAACATGGTGAAACCTCGTCTCTACTACAAAAAAAAAAAAAAAAAAAAAAAAAAAATTAGCCAGGCATGGTGGTGCATCCTTGTAGTACCAGCTACTCAGGAGGCTGAGGCAGGAGAATTGTTTGAACCCAGGAGGCAGAGGTTGCAGTGAGCCAAGATGGCATGCCACTGCATTCCAGCCTGAGCAGCAGAGTGAGACCCTATCTTAAAATAAAATAAATGTAATCTAATCCAACAATAAAAAAGGATAATACACCATGACCAAATGGAGCTTATCCTAGGAAGGCAAAATCAGTTTAATATTCAAAAATCAAATTATGCAATTTACCACATTGATGGAGTTACAGAAAATACATATGATCATCTTCATAGATACAGTAAAAGCATTTGGCAAAATTCAATACCCACACATAATTTAAAAAAGAAAATTCTCAGCAAGCTAGGAATAGAAGAAAACTTCTGCCTGATAAAGGACACTTATGAAAAACTGAGGCTAACGTAATGCTCAGCAGTGAAAGACTAAATACTTTCTCTCAAATGTCTGAAACAAGACAAAGAAGTCCACTCTTGTCCAACATGGTACTGGAATTCCAAATCAGGACAATAAAGAAAGAAAAATAATTAACAGGCATATAGATTGGAAAAAATGAAATAAGTTATTTTTATTCACAGATGACATATTCATGTACATGGAAAATCCTAAGAAACCTACCCAAATAAAAAAGGTTCCCGGAGCTAATATGTGAGTTTAGCAACGTTGCAGCATGTGAGACAAATATTCAAAAATTAACTGTACAATATTCCTATAAATAGCAATGAACACCTGGAAATTGGAAGTTTAAGTTTACCATTTGCAACAGCATCAAAAGTATAAAATACTAGGATATGCATTTAACAAAATATCTATAAGACCTGTATACTGAAAACTACAGAACACAACTGGGAGAAATTTTAAAAGAGCTAAATAACTGGAGAGAATTCCTATATCCATGGATCAGAAGACTCAATATTAAGATGTCACATCTCCCTAAATTGAGCTATAGAGTCAATGCATCAGAATTTTTTTAAAGCAGGATTTTTTTGATAAAAAAGGATAACTTGATTCGAAAATTTATTTGGAAACGCAAGACCTGCAATGGCCAAAGGAATTTGGAAAAAGAGGAACAAAGTTGGAGGACACGCACTATCAGATTTCAAGGCTCACAGTAATTAGGACAATGTGCTTTAGCTATTGGCACAGGATAGACATATAGAATGATAGAACATAGCCGGGCGCGGTGGCTCAAGCCTGTAATCCCAGTACTTTGGGAGGCCGAGGCAGGTGGATCACGAGGTCAAGAGATCGAGACCATCCTGGTCAACACGGTGAAACCCCGTCTCTACTAAAAATACAAAAAATTAGCTGGGCATGGTGGCGCACGCCTGTAATCCCAGCTACTCAGGAGGCTGAGGCAGGAGGATTGCCTGAACCCAGGAGGTGGAGGTTGCAGTGAGCCGAGATCGCGCCATTGCACTCCAGCCTGGGTAACAAGAGCGAAACTCCGTCCCCAAAAAAAAAAAAAAGAAAAAAAAAAAAAAGAATGATAGAACATGATAGAATCTAGAAGTAGAATTTCAACCAAGTTGGTAAGGTCATTTAATGGGGAAAAGACAGTCTTTTCAACAAAACATGCTGGAACTAGTGGATACCCATATGAGCTTCATATAATCTTGTACTCTCCGCACTTAGAGCAAAACAAGGCATGGTGCAAACTGCTTGTTGAATAAATAAATAAATAAAAGAACAAATAGCTATATGAAGATGAGTTTAGGCTGTGTTTATGCAATGTGGCCTCTCTCCAGGCAGAGGGGCAATGAGCACCAGTCCCATGGAGTGCAGGAAAGTCACGAGGCATATGCTACTCAACTAACATGCGGAAGAGTACATTGCTGACTGGCAGTTCTTTATACCCCTAGCAGCAGAAAGGGCCCCTCTACATTTAAAGCTACTTCTACCTTACAGACACTTCCATGGGGCCTAGGAACAGAGGACCACTGGGAGCACCAGCGGTGGCTAGAGAAAAAATATTCACTTGCTGCAAATTCCCCCAAGAACTTCAAAATATGCCCACTTGTCTCTTGGCTCACCATTATACAGGTACCCCAAGATACCATGGGGCCTAATTTAGCTGATCTCTCTACCTCAGACAGTTATGTGAACTTGAACATTCAAAGTGACTTACTCTAAGGCAGCGGTCCCCAACGCTCCAGCCACAGACTGGTACCAGGACCATCCCATGGCCTGTTAGGAATGGGGCCACACAGCCGGAGGTGAGCTGTGGGCAAGCAAGCGAAGCTTCATCTGTATTTACAGCTGCTCCCCATCACTCATATTACCGCCTAAGCTCTGCCTCCTGTCACATCAGTGGCGGCATTCAATTCTCATAGGAGCACGAACTGTATTGTAACTACACATGCACAGGATCTAAGTTGAATGTTCCTTATGGCAATCTAACGCCTGATGATCTGCCACTGTCTCCCGTCACCCCTAGATAGGACCATCTAGTTGCAGGAAAATAAGTTCAGGCCTCCCACTTATGGTGAGTTGTATAATTCTTTCATCACATAGTACAATGTAATAATAATAATAGAAATAAAGTTAACAATAAATGTAATGGGCTTGAATCATCCCAAAAGTATCCCTCCTACCTCAATTTGTAAAAAAAATTGTCTTCCAAGAAACCAGTCCCTGGTGCCAGAAAGGTGGGGACTGCTGCTGTAGGGTGCTATTACTCTGATTTCCAAAGTCACACTCAATAGCATTTGGAAAACTAATTCTTGTTTGTTAACTGATGCGGAAATGAGAGGAGAAATGGTCATTTCAGCTGAACAGAACAGGAGTTGGAGACACTCTAATCATCCCAGATAATTTCTGTTGTACATTTATAATTTTGTCTTTTCTATAATTAGATTTGTTCAGTAATAGCAATGAAGTCCCCTAATTCTTCAGTTAGTTAGTACTTTTAACCCCCATGGATATTAAGATATCAAAAAGCTGAATTTGAAATGCAGATCTGAGCTATAATGTTTGCATCCCAGCATGCTGTGCAATTTTGCATTTATGTCTTTTGTTGAGTGCATGATGTTGTGTGGGTAACAATGCAGATGAAATCTTAGTGCCAAAACCTTGTATATATAACAATCTTTCCCTCTCTCTTTTAAATTAATCATGGAAGTGCTAAAGCCAACTTTTTCTGCATTTCTGAAAAGAGACTGATGATCCTCAACAGAGGCACACAGAAGATACAAACACACACGTAAATACATCCACATTTAGAGAAAATTTGTAAAAACCAATTGAAGGTCATTTTTTTTTGCTGTGGCAAAAGGAATGCTTTCTGGAGAATTCCTTAAAATAACATTAAAAATTGCATTTATTTTGTATTAAAGTAACAAAAGTTCAATTTATATGCAAGGCCTTAAGGATACACTGACATGTAAAGACAGATACGCTAGTAAAGATTCAACAATTACTCCTGTATATGGCATCATAATTTTTGCCATAATAACAGTATAATTTCTAGGAAGAGTCCATTCAGAGGGCCACCTGAGCCCCAGTCTCCTTTCCAATTCTGCAATGAGCCCATACGTTTGCCGATTACCCCGCAGGTCTTGGGTCCAATTTAACATTTGGTTGGTGGCAGTTGTAGAGGAAAATGTGGCACAGCAGATTGGAAATTTGCAAACCTCCTGGAAAAGCTATTTGCTAAGCTTGTGTCAAATATGCCTGAGTAGGCTGTGGCAGCTGCAAAATCTAGGCGCCCAGGGTGCAGATGGTGTTCCTGTCACGTGGCCAAGGGTTGGCTGGATCCTTCACATTACAGAGCCCCTCAGCCAGCAGGAATGGGCCCTTCCTGTAGAGCACCTGCATCCCACTCCATCCACTGCCACTGCCACCCAAGGCTGTGATGCTGATACAGGCATGGTGGCAGAGAAGGGTACAGGAGGTCAGGCTCCTTGTGCCCCTGCCTTTACTGCAACAAGCTATGACATGGGCTTGGAAGGAGCATGCGCTCCCAGCAGCACCTACAATACTTAGAAAACTCTTAGTTACTACCCAGAATAGACACTTCCCTCCAGCAATGCAAATCCTTCCCCATCCCACTCAAAAGGTATCAACTATCCAATCTGGCACCTCTGACTTCTGCCAATCTGGATTGTCTGCCTTCCTAATCCTGCACAGAACTTCAGCTTCCAGCAAGCCTTTCTGGCTTCTACGCACAGCTCATAATATTCTTCTACACTGTGGCTTGTCAGTACTCACAGGCTCTCTGATTTATTCAATCAGCCATTGACATTGATTCACATATTCATTCCATAAATATTTACTGAGCATCTACCATACGCCAGGTGCTGGTGAGGCAATGATGAGAAGGCCCTACAATGGTAAATAAGATAAACAAGGTCCTGCGTTTAAAACTTTCCATCTAATCAGGAAGATCAGTAAACAGACACGTAAGGGAAAAGATAAAGAAGTGAAGATGTTACAGGGGAAAACAGTAAGATTCTTTGGCAGACTTGAAAGTCAGAGAGGCTTCGTGGAAGAGCTACTGTCTAAACTGAAGTCTAAAAGGTGAGTGGGCCTTAGGCAGGTCCAGAGTAACATGGTGATGGTGGGTTTGAGTAGGGAGTGGACCTTAGGGAGGCCAGGGGCTCCAGAGACCATATTCCAGCGAACTAGAACAAGCTTCAGAGAGGTGGGGGGACTCTACTAGTGTGTGTCTTTTTTCATTTTGTTTTGTGTGTGCTTTTGAATTTGTCTGCCTTCTATCTCATATATTGTTTAATACTCCATACAAGAGCCAATTCTTAACACAGGGCTTAGTAAGCACAGGTAATGCTCCATGGCATGTTGGTGAATACATTACAGCTATTTGCTAATTTGTTGAGGCAGAGCAATCTTTCTATAGCTCCCCATGTGCTGTCTGTCAGTCTGCCTGGCAGCAAAGGACTCAGCCTGGGTACCCGGTTGCAGAAGGGACTATCTTGTGCTTAGAGAATGATGTCCAAATGGTGGCTACATCCTTTCTTCTGGAATAACTCTGTCTTGAAGAAAGGATATTCCCATCTCCCCTGACTTTTAGGGAAGTAGCAATAATTCACACTCTAGTGCAATAGAGAAGAAATGGAAAGGAGTTGATTGGTGGGCATTTAATAATTCATTGATGGACATTGCTCAGATCTCAGTTTTCTAGGCCTCTGGGCAGGATTCAACATCCAAACCACTCCTTCATCCTCAAAGCACCCTTCCCTCTTGGCCTCTGAAAGCCAAAAAACACCCTTCTATACCTCCTCTTGCTGTTCCTTATCAGCCGTCTTTGAAGGTTCGTCTTCTTCCACGCAGCCTTCAAATGCTAGGAGGTCTCAAGGCTCCTTCCCAGATCACCTTCTTGTCTCACTCAGTGTTTTCTTCCTTGGAAATTTCTTAAACCCCATCTTTCCAGTGATCAGCTCATGGCTGATTACTACCAAATGAGGAGCTCCAGCTGAAGAAGGCTCAGGCAGTTGTCATGTTTTGGTTCCTTAGCAGCCAAACTCTTTTCTATTCACAGAGAATTCCTCTTCTTGCAAGTCTTCATAGGGAGCAGAGCTCCATTCCACAATAGGAGCTGGGGGTGTTGTGCAATAATAGCTTCCACAGCACACAGCGCAGCTAGGACATAAGCAAGAAGCCCAGGCTCAGCCAATCATAGGTTAATTTAGAGACTCAGTCTAAATCTGTCCAGGTGACAAAGTAAGGATGACAGCTGGGACCATAGCCCCCACAGACCAGTGCTGGGGTGTCTGTGATGTAAGATGCCACATCCTGTGTTCAAGAGCAGCTGCAGAGGAAATAGCAGTGTCTTCCTGTCACCTGACTGCTTCCAAGGCGAGCTATTGGCTCAGGTTCTGGACGTACAGCCTCCTTTTGATTCTTCCTGCCCACTTTACAAGTGTGGCTCTTTTGGCCCCCTGGTAATTCAGTGAGCTACCAAATATCTGTTCGGTAAATCCCTATTCTGCTTAAATAAGCCAAAATCAGCATCCATTCTAGTGATGGTGGCCCAACTCAGAGACGTTTCCAGCTGGCTCTGTTCTGTTCCATCTTCACACCCAGTTACCCCACATCAGTTGTTTTTAAGATGTACTCCCATCTTACCCCATTTTTTACTACTATGCCAGAGTACCACAGACTGGCTATAAAGAAAAGATATTTCTTTATAGAAAAAGAAGAACATCTCTGGGTATAAGGAGATTTCTTTTATAAAGAAGAGAGACTTACTTGACTCAAGGTTCTGGAGGCTGGCAATTCCAAGATCAAAGGGCTACATCTGGTGAGGACCTTCATGTTTCCTCACAGCATGGCAGAAGGCATCCCATGAGAAAAGGCAAGGGAGGGCGAAAGCACATGACACACTCTGAGAGAGGGAGAAATAGGAGCAGACCTCATCCTTTTATCCAGAGCACACTCCTGCAATAACGAACGCACTCCCATGATAATGGCATTAATCTCTGCATGAGGGCAGAGCCCTCATCGCCCAATCACCTCTTAAAGCCCCCACCTCCTAATATTATTACATTGGCAATTAGATTTCCACACAAGTTTTGCGAGGGACATTTAAATAGCAGGTCCCCAGGCACCTGGGGGTTGCTGAGGCACTCTCAGGAGGTCTGCAAAGTCAGAATGATTTTCATTAAATTCATAAAATTACTAAGACATTATTTGTCTTTTTCATAGTATTGAATTTTCAGCAAGGTCCAAACAGTAGTGTGAGGCTGTGGCATGGAGCTGTAACCACAGCATCCCGCTCTTCACCATCGTGCCCTTGGAGAAAAAAAAAAAAAAGACAGTTTTGTTTAGGAATAACCTTTTTGAAACAGTAAGGAATATTAATTTTATTAAATTTTGACTCTTAAATACACAAAAAGTGTGAGTGCTGCTGCCTCACATTCTGCCCAAGGCCCCCAGCATCTGTTCACAGAGCTTATGAGTCTCCACTACTGTGGGCCGTGGGTAGCGCCCTGGCTCAGTGAGGGCCCACACCATAGACAGTTCTGTGTTTTCCACTCCTTCTCCTCCCATCTAAGTTGCCTTTTCACCTTTTGCTCACTCTTCCTGACACTGGTCCTAACTAGCTCTTGAGAGCAGAAAGCCTCACTCAGCAGACACTCAACAAACATCCTTATCTAGGCCTAAGCTTTGCTGCATCTTTGAGTTACTGTTTCTATTTGGGGTGGGCTGGAGGAAGAGAAACCACTACATGGGACCCAAAAGCAGAGAGGTAGGAAAACGCACAGAAAGCAGATCAGTATTTCACACAACACTTAGCTGCACTTGCGATTCAGAACCCTGACTGTTCAGATGGTCTGTGGACGCTCCTCTCAGCCCCTGACCCACATCCAACCTACCCTGGATCCGCCTCCTACCTAGAACATTCCCCTCACTTGATGCTTAACTATCTCCTGCTTTTAACTCAAATCCCATTGAGCTTAAAAGCCACTTTCTGTTTTTTTTTCCCATTTATTTATTTTATTGCATTTTAGGTTTTGGGGTACATGTGAAGAACATGCAAGATTGTTGCATAGGTACACACATGGCAGCGTGATTTGCTGCCTTCCTCCCCATCACCTATATCTGACATTTCTCCCCATGCTATCTCTCCCCAACTCCCCACCCCCCCACCGTCCCTCCCCTATTTCCCCCCACCTGGCCCCAGTGTGTAGTGCTCCCCTCCCTGTGTCCATGTGTTCTCATTGTTCAACACCCGCCTATGAGTGAGAACATGCGGTGTTTGACCTTCTGCTCTTCTGTCAGTTTGCTGAGAATGATGGTTTCCAGGTTCATCCATGTCCCTACAAAGAACCCAAACTCATCGTTTTTGATGGCTGCATAATATGCCATAGTGTATATGTGCCACATTCTCCCTATCCAGTCTATCGTCGATGGGCATTTGGGTTGGTTCCAGGTCCTTGCTATTGTAAACAGTGAAAAGCCACTTTCTTAAAGAGGTTTTCTTCCATGTTTCAATCTAAATTAGGTCACCTCCCCTGCTCTACTACCCTGTCCTTTCGCTTCATAGATAGCATTTACCATAATTTTACTTTCATGTGTATCTGTGTTTGTTTATTACTTGTCTCTCTCAGTAGATCACGGCCACCAGGAGGGCAGGCCCATGTGTGTTCTGCTCAGCGCTACATACCCAACAAAGAAGTGCTCAATATTAATTTATTTTAAAACTTAAGGAGAATGGGGCCATAACTAGTACTCTTTTTGACTTTTCTTTTTTTCTAAAGTACGCATTTAAAGCCACAAAATTCCCTCTAAGCACTGCTTTCGCTGCATTCTATAAATGTTGATAGGCTGATAAATTGTATTTGCATTATCATTTCAGTTTAAATACTTTCTAACTTCACTCCTGACTCCCTTAGCGATACATAGATTATTTAGAGGTATATGGTTTAATTTCAATATATTGAGTTTCTAAATTTTATATTGTTGTTGATTTCTAATATAAATACATGGTGGTCAGAGAACATACTCTATATAATTTCAATTATTTGACATTTATTGAGACTTGTTTTATGTTTTATGGCCCAGCATATGGGCTGTATTGGTGAACACAGCATACACACCTGAAAAGAATATAGATTCTGCAGTTGTAAGACGTAATGTTCTATATCATTAGGTCAAGGTGGTTGATTGTGTTGTTCAGATCATTTTCAACTTTATTGCTTTTCTGTCTAATTGTTCTATCAGTCGCTGAGAGAGGGGTTTGTACTTCATGTATTTTGAAGCTCTGTTATTAGGCACATCCACATCCACATTTGTTGTGTCTCCCTGGTGAATCGATCTGATCATTATGAAATGTCTCTTTTTTATCTCTGGCAATACCTTTTGTCTTAAAGTTTGTTAGTATGTTCCTCTCTCTTAAGCTGATGTAAAATAGCACCATTTAAACTGCAGCTTTTCTACGTTTCTCCCTCAATTTTTGCCTCTATCTTATTTTCTAACCTCAGTGCTGAGCTGCAATAAATTAGAAATGTGGCATGAACCAAAAAGATTATTTTCTCTAATGGTGAAAGGAGGGTGTAGCCAAGAGGCTGGTCCAGCTCCCATTTTCATCTCTGATGCAGCCATCACTCGCCAAAGAGATAAGCCACACACCCTCCCTATTCCCCAGGCTTTCCTCTGAAGGTTTTTCCCATGGATCATGAAAAGCAACTCTACCCATTTCTAACATTTTTATGTGTTTGACTTTATTAAACTTGGGGCTTTCAATAATGCATGAAAAGCAAATCATTTCATGGCTACTAAAGCGGTTGGAAGACAAACTTTTTGACTAGAGCATCTAACCCTGAACACAATTGATGCAACTTCAACAAGCGTTTCAGTCTAGTATAGATTCAAGGGAGACTTTCATAGCACTCTGAGGAAATCAGGTGCAAGGTTAACTGTGATTTTTCTTCCATTTGAACTTTTCAAAACATCTTCTATTCCTGTTATGAGAAACAGCGGGCAATATCAATTTTTAGATGATAACATAGAAGACTCACAGAAGTTCTCCTAAACATTCTGGTTAATGAAAACTTGGGGGTTTTATTTTTTCACTAAATACTATGGTTTGATTGCTGGAGGAACCTATTGCTACTCTTAGATTGTTTTCAATCTTCTTGAAAATCTCCAATGCCAATACTGGATGACTAATGTCATTAAAAATAAATCCAAACCAATTTCCACATGGCATGGACTTTAAATATCATATCCCATCATCATAGGTACTTTCATGAATGTTTATGACAGGCAGCTACCTAGATGATGGCATTTGAGAAGGCCACAAAAGCCCTAACACAGTAGCAAACTGTCCCTCATCAGTTACTCTTTTGAGTAAGACATTTTCCTCAGAAGGCTCCTGTTACAGCTCACCTGGCACCTCTGCACCAGTAACATTAAAATGTACTAACACAATGGTGTGTTTGTCTATCTGATCAGTTAGTGGTTCGCTACGCTTGGGTCCCCATCACACTGCAAAGAATTTTTGCCTGTAAACTCCTCTCTCTAGTGTTTTGCTCATTTCTCTAGGTACCTCTGTGGTTTCCATTCTCACCACAAAACAGAAAATGTGAAAATGCCAAATATACATTTCCAGCCCTGGTCTCTTTTTCTAAATAATGCATTCCCATCTATGGCTTCCAGATGGTTATTCTCACTGAACTACAGTGGAACCTAACTGCAATGGTTAGCTGGAACCTAACTGCAATGGCTAACTCTGTGTCAACTTGACTAGGCTAAAAGATGCCCAGATAGCTGGTGAAACACTATTTCTGGGTGTGTTTCTAAGGGTGTTTCTAGAGAATATTTGTATTTTAATTGGCAGACTGAGTAAAGCAGGTGGCCCTTACCAAAGTGGGTGGACATCATCCAATCCATGGGGGACCCTAATAGTACAAAAACAGGGAGGAGGGGGTGAATCCTCTCTCTCTCCTTAGTTAGGACATCCATCTCCTTCTACCACCAGACATCAGAGCTCCTGGTTCTCAGGCCTTCAGATTTTGGGACTTAGACTAGTGGTCCCCCTGGGTTCTCAGGTCTTTGTCCTTGGACTGAATTACGCCACCAGCTTTCCTGGTTCTGCAGCTTGCAGATCACATATCTTGGGTCCTCTTAGCTGCTGTAATCACATAAGCCATAATAAATCTTCTATCTATCTATCTATCTAGCCATCCATCCATCCATCCCATTGGTTCTGTTTATCTAGGTAACTCTGGTTAAAAAACTAACTTTCCGAAACAAAATTCATTATCACTTCCACACTAATAAGCCCTAATTTATTCAGTGAATTATCACTTTTTCAGCCACAATAGGACTCCCCTCCTCCTCTCTCACTGAAGAAGCCACAAAACTCCATTTCTTCCTTTCCCAGTCTAGTATCCCCCAACAATAAGAAAGCAGGAGACCTGAGGGACAGGTTGTGAGTGGACAAGAAGTCAGTAAACATGAGAAATGCCTTCTATGGGCCGGACATCATATCAGGCATGAAGATCCAGAAGGCTTATGACCATAGAGAATGACCAGTAAATCCACAAGTAGATTTGGGGTGCCAGCAACTGAGCTGCAGAGAAAGCTTCCGTAACCTGAAGGAAGTGATGCTTCCGTTAAGGGCTGAAGGCAGGATAGGAATTAGCCTGCTGAACCGAGGCATGGAGGCACCTTACACAAAGGAACAGCATGAGCAAAGGCATGAAGGCAAAATCATGATGGCAGCATATTTCTGAATCTTAAAGATCAGGTTGTGGAGTGGACGATGTGGCCATGTGAAGGTGGCGGGAAGTGAGACTGATGAAGCAGCTGGTGGCCAAATTGTGAAGGACCTATTGAGACACCCTTGCAATTTTCTTACAAAAACAAAGTTTTAAGTAATAAAATTACAAATTCATAGTGGCATTTTGGATAGATACTTCTGTGAAGCAGGGTGAGGTGAACAAGACTGGAGGCAGGGAAACCATGTGTGATAGACTGAATTATTAGTCCTAATTCTTCACTATTGTAACATTACACATCCACTCCTATTCCATGGCCTCATGGTGGGTGCCATGCATTTCCCACATGTTGACTTTGGACTCAATTTGGCCAATAGGATATTAGCAGGTATGGCACAAGTAGAGATTTGAAATGTACCTGCATGTTTGAGCTAACGCACTTGTGCTCCTGCCTTCCAGAATGAGAAGAACATGTCTCTGCATGTCTCTGGTGTCCATAGTTCCAGAAGGAATGCAAACAAATGGGGCAAACTTAAACCCAACATGCAGTTGGGACTTGAGGCAACTCTAGCCAAGCCCAGTCCAAGGTCACTGAACCACAGCTAACTTGTAGGGACTCAGATGAGAAATAAATGTTTGTCATTGTAAATTCCTGGGTTTGGGGTTGGTTGGTTTCAAGAATTATTGCTTCAATAACTAATTTACATACCAGTTTAGAAGGTAGTGAAAGAGAAACAAAAAGAAAAAAAAAAAAAAAAAAGAAGGGATTGGCAGGGTGCGGGGGCTCACGCCTGTGATCCCAGCACTTTGGGAGGCCGAGGCGGGCAGATCACCTGAGGTCAGGAGTTCAAGACCAGCCTGGCCAACATGGTGAAACCCCACCTCTAAAAAAAAAGGGGGGGGATTGAAAGAACTCAATAAGAAGATGATAAGTACTTGAAATAGTGTAATGGCAATAAAGATAAAAAAGAAGTAAATTGATGAAACACTTAAGAGGTAGAATAAAAGACCAGGTGGGCTGGGCGAGGTGGTTCACGCCTGTAATCCCAGCACTTTGGGAGGCTGAGGCAAGTGGATCATGAGGTCAGGAGTTCGAGACCAGCCTCACTAACATGGTGCAACCCTGTCTCCACTAAAAATACAAAAATTAGCTGGGCATAGTGGTGCATACCTGTAATCCCAGCTTCTTGGGAGGCTGAGGCAGGATAATTGCTTGAACCTGGAGGCAGAGGTCTCAGTGAGCTGAGATTGCGCCACTGCACTCCAGCCTGGTGACAGACCAAGACTCTGTCTTGGGAAAACAAATAAATAAATAATAAAAGACAAGATAACTGATTGGATATGGAAAGTAAGTCTAGGAAGCCTCATGGGATCCTCACGGAGACAACTGAATGGAACCAACTGAGTTGAGGGATGTAAGACGGGTGAGGAAGGAGCATCTCTGGTTAGAAGACAATGACTCTAATTTTGATATGGGGAGCTTGAGCAGCCTGTCAGGTATCCAAGTGGAGATAGCTGGAAGTCAATTAGAAAAGAGGGAGAGGGATGTAATGAGCTTGGTTTGGTTTGGTTTCTGCTCTGCATCTTATGAACCTGCTTTATATGTTGGAGACTCTCCCAACTGTATGAATTTGGTGGGAGACAACATCCCCACTAATTCTCCAAAAGTCCAAGAGGCTAGGTACTTACTCTCCATGACACCTGAGGTCATGAGTCACATGACCCAGGTATTGCCAACCAGCTAATTCTGCTCAATGCTTTGTTTCACTTGTGAAACAAAAAAGCAGGGGATAGTTGAAATGTCGTTCAAATGACTCCAGTGGTAACATCCAGCATCCTGTGTTGGTCCAAGCAGGGGTGTCTGCCTCCTGCAGGGGTGGTGATAGCATACCCCACCCCACCCTACCCTGGCTCCCGCTCATTTTCTAAACCTGGTTCTCCAGCCCCCCTGCAGGCTTTGTGAGCTATCCAATATCCTCCCTAAATCAATTCCTTTTCTGATTAAGTCATCCAAAATGGGTTACTGATGTTTACACTCAAGAACCCCAACTAGTAAAGAAATTTACAACAGGACAGAGGTGCAGTGAAACGGAGGGTTTGCTAGCAGATTGGTTATAATCTAGTCAGAATACTAAAATCCAGTTAATGTTCAGGTAATCTAGCAGTGTGTGGTTCACAGCGGTAAACTGATGAAATTAAATGCTCACTTACAGTCACCTGGAGTGAAGAACTCATTAAGGCAAACTTCGAAGACCATATTGCTACTTGCATAGAATGAAATGAAGAGCTTCAGTCGTACAGACTCTCGTGAATGTAGCTCTTCCCGAGAGACCTGGGCAGTAAGGAAAAAAAAGAAATGGCAAGCTTAAATCTCTAAATATCCGACACAAAGACCTTGCAATGATCTGTTAAAATGATACCTTATTTATAGTCTTTCAAGGTTAACATAGTTGAAAGCCAAGCACAGAAGTGCATTGCCAAATTTCAACGTATGCCGAGTTGACATATTGAAGCAGCTACATCGTCTGGCATATATACCCTGTGGTTCATCACCTCTCACCAGGAAAATTTAGGACAGGGACATCCACGAGGAATTTAGGAGCAGAGGTTTAATAAGCAGAAGAGAAGAGAAAGAGAAACAGTGGGGTGGGGGGGAGAGAGAGAAGGAGAGAGAGAGAGAGAGAAGGAGAGAGAGAGAGAAGGAGAGAGAGAGAGACAGAGACAGAGAGAGACAGAGAGAAGGAGAGAGAGAGAGAGAGAAAACCTCCCAGTTGAAAACGACCAGCTGGTGGAGGATGCACTGGATGTTATAGCCCAGCTTGAGGAGATGGCGTCTGATTTACCTAGGGCTCACAGACTGGGTGGATCGTGTATGGTGTTTACATAGCCCTGGGGAAGGCTGGCCACCCTGCCCTAATTTAATTATGTAAATGAACTCTCCTGCTGACCGGTGCCATCTTGTCTGCTTTTTATGGTACAAGTGGCTGATAAAGAGAAGGGAAGATGGGGCGGCCATTTTGAACATGATTGCACAGCTGCCGGCATCTAGCAGCATGATTTTATAGGCTGTTCTTTGTTGGAAGGGAAAAAGATTTGGGGCTGCTTTTCATTAAAAGGAAAACCTTACTGAGGACTTCCCTACCCTGTCTGCCTAAGTAATTTCTTAAGCCCTGTATCGAAACTCCCTAAGTATGTTTTATAAAGGTTAGGGCATTGTTCAGGAAGGACTGTGGCCCCTAGTGGGGCACGATGGCTCGCACCTGTAAAATCACACTTTGGGAGGTTGAGGCAAGAGAACCACTTGAGCTCAGGAGTTTAAGACAAGCCTGGGCGATATATGAGACCTTGTCTCCACAAAACAATTAACTGAGCATGGTGATGCACACCTGTAGTCTCAGCTATTTCGAAGTGAGAGGATTGCTCAGCCTGGGAGGTTGAGGCTGCAGTGAGCCAAGATTGCACCACGCACTCCATCCTGGATGACAGAGAAAAATCCTGCCCCCCACCAAAAAGAAGACTGCGACCCCCAAAATTGTAATAAGGACATTTGGGAAGATCTGGGAGCCTTATGGAACACCACACATGGAACCCTTTGGGTCTCTCTTACCAGCTGAAATGCATGCCCCTCCATTATCTGATGAGGCTGCTCCTGCGTGGTTTGAAGATGCTCTAACTCTGTGCATAGACTTCCTCGCAGAAAGAAGCCAGCTCTGCTCATGCCTTTTTCCTCCACCCCGTGGCTCATTGCTCATAGGTCTATAAATACAGTCAGATTCTCACATGACCTGGAAGCAGGAAGTGGAGCTTTTGATTACTTAAAAAGTTAAATCCCCATCAAAAGACTTTCAGATAAGCAGATTCTAAGATGGAGATTAGCATGCAAGACCTCGATCAGGAAGTGAGCTTGAGACCATGCCTGTGGAGCAGAAGGGACAGACATGGGACAGCCCTGGGCAAGGGAACAGTTGTGCTGTGTGCACCACTCGCACAGCTCTGGAACTAGACGGTCATTGAGAGCTCTTCTGAGTTGGAGCCAAGGAGCCAGGCTTTGTTAGCCCAACTTTGTCCAGTTGTCAGATGTGGCTGCTTCATGAAGGGGACATGACATGGCTGAGGGCCCAGTCCCAGCAGCTGGAAGAGTAAGTCCTTCATTCCTGAGAGGGATCCAGTGCATGCCACAGTGTCTAACACCATGTATTATTTTAAATCAGCCTGAAATTAATCAGGAGTATGCTCACCAGGAATCAGGAGGCAGTGTGCGATCCCCAGCCATTGTAAGTGGCCCTAATTGCTGTGTCAGTTGTTGTTTTGAAATGTGGACTCAACAATGGCTCATGTGAAATGAAATTCCATGAAAACAATGGAAGAAATAATCCAAAACTTTTGGGATATAGAAATGCTGGAGAGGATTTATCGTGTGTCACCTGCCCATACATCTGCTAATTCTCAAGAGGGCCCACACTGGTGAGGGAGTACCTCCATCTCTGAGAAGCAGCCTTGTGACTGATTTCCATAAGCTGAAGATGCACTTATAAGCCGTTGAAATGGGATCCCTGATTTTAATGGAAAAGAAAAGATACCAGAATAGCAGAAGCTGATTTCAGGCACTTTACTACAAAGGACAAGATGATCATGGTAGTTTCAATAGACAAGAGGGCTAGAATGGTAATTAAAATGGTCGGACCCGACTTGGTGGGAGCTGACTGACATTCAAAAGTCTGGGTAGAAATTGAAGTTCTCCATCAATATCCACCATCTTGTTCTCTCTGATCAATGCTGCCTATCCCAGCCTCCTTTTAGCTGATATAGTTATATGACTAGCTCTGGCCAATGAGATGAAAGAAGAAACTTGAGCTCTCTTCTTCCACTGTGCTGCTATGACAAAATACCTGAGACTGGGTAACTTGTAAAGAACAGGAAATTTATTTATCACAGTTTTGGAGGCTGGAAGTTCAAGATCAAGACACCAGCAGGTTTGCTGTCAGTGAGGGCTACTCTCTGCTTCCAGGATGGTGCCTTGTGGTGCCATCCTCCAGAGGGGACAATTGCTATGTCCTCACATGACAGAAGAGCAAAGAGGGGCCAGACTCTCTTTGGAGGCTCTTTTGTGAAGGCCTTAATCCTATTCACAGAGGAGGAGCCCTCATGATCTAAGCACCTCCCTCAAGTCCCCGCCTCTTGATACCACCACCATGAGGATTGAGTTTCAATATGTACATGTTGGAGGGGACACCATCACTCAAACCATAACATGGGTCATCTCCAGGACATGCCCTTAAAGCGGGCGGGGAGAACACCGTTTTCACTTCCTTCCTCCATCCTACTATGTGGAATAGGAACATGGGGGAAAGTCACATTTGGTGTGGGGACACCTGAGGAACAGCAGAGTAACCAGACAGAGTCTGGGTTCCTGGACAATTCTGGAATGCGGAGCTGCCGCCCCAGCCTTAGACTGTCTTCCTTCAGACCGTGACATGAAAGCTGGGTCTCTTCTATCTAAGTCATTGCTGTTTGGGGTCTTTGTTATTCCCAGCAAAATCTAAGTTATCCAGGTGTTGGCAGCCAAAAGTGTGGCACTGAGGTAGCAGATGGCAGAAAAGAATCATTGTGGGCTAGAAAACGGTGACGCTTGTTTCCCAGGGAAAACATTCGGTCACAGAGTCATCTACAATACATTGGGAGGTATGAACCAAGCCTGCAGTTGTGCAGGAAGTGATTAAGACAAAAATAAGAACACTGGCGTATTTCGGGTGCTCTCTGCTCTCTGTAGACAAACCCAGTGAGCTGAGTGTGGTGGCGTGTGCCTGTAATCTCAGCTACTTGGAAGGCTGAGGCAGGAGGATTGCTTGAGCCCAGGAGTTCAAGACCAGCCTGGGAACAGAGTAAGACCCCCATTTCAATAAACAATGATGATAATTGTCACATTAGTAATAACCCCAGGAAGAGAAGATGCTGGGGAGAACCAGCCAGTCTGCGAAGGCGGGTGGAAGGGGGAACAGCTTTGCCGGGACGTCCCTTTCTCTGCCTGCAACCCACAATCTAAGTTGCCGAAGAGTCAAAGATGGGGCTTTGTGGGTTAAAAAAGCTAAACTAACTGCTTCTAGTGACTAAACTAAGCATTTGTAAGTTAAGAGCCAGGCTTGTAGCAGGAAATAAGTCTGTGGCTGTGGCGCTCACCCTTTCTCAACCTTCCCAGCAGCCAAGAACGAATTAAGGGTGTTGACTTCCCTTCCAAGCCTGTCGTTTCCGCTGGCCTCGAGGTAACCACCGTTAAATTGGGAGTGGGGTGAGGAACGAGTGGAGCACAAAGGTCAGTGAGCAAGTGGCCAGAGCCTTCAGGCCTAAAAATCTATGTTTAGACAAGACGGTTTGCCATTGTTACTTGCACTTAGAACTGACCAGAAGCAAAAAAAAAAAATTAATAAACAGAGGGCCAAAGATACACAGCCTGGCCTGAAAAATCTTGTGACATCAACCACCAAGTCTGTGGCCATTCAACCCTTTTACTTAAAAGGGGGTTGGGACGGCTCTGTTGAAAGGGGCAGCTGGTAACTATCTTGGGCTTTGTGGGCCCCATGCCTCTGAACCCACTTCCTGTGTTTGTACCTGTCATTGTGTGAATCATGGTGAGAAGAGGGGCCCTTCCTCCACTAAGACAAATACTTACTGCCCCTCCCCCTGGGAGCCACAACACGGGCAGGGGACCTACATGTGACCTGGCTCTTGGGCAAGTAACACCAAGAAGCAGGGAAGTTCGAATTCCCTCAGGCAGCTCAGTGGTGTGGCCTGTGCCCAGCGGCAGTGGTGCCAACAGCAGCGTCTGTGCCCTCAGAGGGTTCAGTAGGTCTCAGTCAGGTTGCTCTGTGGTGTGACCCTGGAGGACCATGGCTCCCCCGCACTCTGGCGCATTTTCTCGTCAGCTTTCTTGTCCGTTCATGAGAAACCTAATATCTTTCCGATAAATTCTCCTTCCTGCTTAAGTTCATCAGTCTTCTGTCATTCTTCTTGCCGTTGTTTGAAGCCAAGAAGCATGATTGTTAGTTGCAGATAACTATTTGTGGCCACCAACACAAAAGTAGCAGCTAAATCTGTGAGATGGTTTGAAACTGCTCTCAATGAGAGAAAGAGAAATAAATGAGGTGGAATCTCTGGGAACAGAAACATTTAAGGGAGGGAGAGAAAGTGATCTACAAAAGGGGAGTGGTCGAGAATGGAACAAGTACAAAGTGTAAAGAGATGTACAGAGACTGAGCCCCAAGTTCAGTCTGTGGAGTGGGAGTTGTTCTATGTGTAAATAAGACACAAAGTGGGTTGGTGACATTCACAGATACCACCAAGGGCTATAAGCCATTAAAGGGTCATTGACATGAACATGGAGGTCACATTTTTCAGAGTGAACTTTAGTCCAATTTAAGTAATTTATTAATTTGTTTGAGGCAGAGTCTCCCTCTGCTGCCCAGGCTAGAGTGCAGTGGCATGAACTCGGCTCACTGCAACCTCCACCTCCCAGGCTCAAGCGACTCTCCTGCCTGAGCCTCCTGAGCAGTTGGGATTACAGGCGCATGCCACCATGCCCAGTTAATTTTTATATTTTTTGTAGAGATGGAGTTTCACCATGTTGCCCAGGCTAGTCTTGAACTTCTGGCCTCAAGTGATTTCCCCCAGCTCAGCCTCCCAAAGTACTAGGATTACAGGCATGAGCCACCGCTCCTGGCCCTATTTATTTGTTATTTTTTTTTAGAGACAGGGTCTGACTGTTCCACTCAGGCCGGAGAACAGTGGCGCAATCACGGCTCACTACAGCCTCTAACTCCTGGGATCAAGGGATCCTCCAGTCTCAGCCCCCAAAGTGCTGGGATTACAGGCATGAGCCACAGTGCCTGGCCCAATTTAATTTCTTTATTTTATTTTTTGAGATGGAGTCCGTCTCTGTGTTCCAGGCTGGAGTACAGTGGCGCAATCTCGGCTCACTGTAACTTCTGCCCCCTGTGTTGAAACAATTCTCCTGCCTCAGCCCCCCTAGTAGCTGGGATTACAGGCATGCATTACCACACCCGGCTAATTCTTGCATTTTTAGTAGGGATGGGGTTTCACCATGTTGGCCAGGCTGTTCTCAAACTCCTAACCTCAAGTGATCTGCCCACCTTGGCCTCCAAATGTGCTGGGATTACAGGCATGAGCCACCACGCCTATCCCCAGTTTAATTTCCTTTTTTATTTTTATTTTTTGAGATGGAGTCTCACTCTGTGGCCCAGGCTGGAGTGCAGTGGGGCGATCTCCGCTCACTGCAAACTCCGCCTCCAGGTTCAAGAGGTTCTCTTGCCTCAGCCTCCTGAATAGCTGGGATTACAGGCATGCACCACCACGCCCAGATAATTTTTGTATTTTTAGTAGAGATGAGGTTTCACTATGTTGGCCAGGCTGGTCTTCAACTCCTGACCTCATGATCCACCCTCCTTGGGCTCCCAAAGTGCTGGGATTACAGGCGCGAGTCACCGTGCCTGGCCCCAATTTAATTTTTTAATCCATTTTCCATACTGTGGAGTTAAACCGTTTCCAATTTTCTCCATTTTTTTCATTTTTATATTATTGAAATTATTCTCATTGGCAATAATTTTTGTCATTTAAATTCTAAGATGATTCATCATCAGTTTTTGGCCCATGGATTCTACCAATTACGGTATCTGCAATTGGGAATTTTCTTTTGTAACTATTTTTTTTTCCAATCAAGTTTTGTAAATTTGGTCAAGTAGATTTATTCTGTTAATTTTTACTCAGTGACAAATTTTATCCAGTGCAATTTCCACCACTGTCAGTTTCATTTAGTGATATTTAGCATGAATTGAATACACTCTGAGAATTTGCATCTATTTGTATTTATTCCTTGGTTAACCCATGAGAAAAACTGTGAATGGTTTTATGATACAGAGAGAAGCAGAGATGGGAGAGACAGGGGCAGGGAGGGGAAGGGAGGAAACAAGAGGGCAAGGGAAGTCGAGTGAGACCCAGAGGTAGGAGGGGAAGGCACTCTCTGTCCTGTCTTTAATTACCAAGTATTTAACCACCAGCATTAGGAGTCACTGCTTGGGCACTTAGTAGAGTTGCATCTCTGGGCAGCCAGGAGGCTGAAAGGGTGGAGACTCATGCTCAGGCAGGGAGTTGCGAGCCAAGCCCACCTGCCCCCTGGGCCAGAGCCTGCAGTCGCTAACGGGACCCTCCAGAGCTCTCTGGCCTCTGACCCAGCACCCAGCAATGTCCCACAACTGGCGGCCCCATTAGTCTGGGCCTCCAAGCAATCACAGCACAGAGCAGAGTGATGTACATATTCCATGTTTATGGGAAATAAACCATGACTGGTTTAACGCAAGCCACTGGAATATGGGGGCTATTTATAATAGCAGCATAACCTACTTATTTCAATTGATATTGAGAGCTGTGTGGCTTTGCTCAAGTCTTTAACCTCTCTGATTACCAGTTTTCTCATGTAGAAAATAGAGAAAACAGTACTTAACTTGCTTGTTGTCAGAATTTATTAAATTTAGGCTGGGTACGATAGCTCATGTGTGTAATCTCAGTACCTTGGGAGGCCGAGGAGGGTGGATCATTTGAGGTCAGGAGTTCGAGAGCAGCCTGGGCAACATGGCGAAACCCCATCTCTACAAAAAATACAAAACAAAAAAAACTTAGCCAGGCATGGTGGCACATGCTTGTAATGCCAGCTACCCAGGGAATCGCTTGAACCCGGGAGGTGGAGGCTGCAGTGAACCGAGATCGCACCAGTGCACTCCAGCCTGGGCAACAGAGTGAGACTCCATCTCAAAAAACCAAAAACAAAATTAAAAAAAAAAAAAAGAATAGCAAGAATTAATTGAATTTAAAGTGTCCAGTGTCTAGCAGACATAAATAGAGCTTTTTAAATTAATAGAGCAGCTTAGTATGAATTTTACTCCGGTTTAATTCAGAAATAACTGTCCTGTTTTCTTCTGTCTTAGGATTCCGCCCACTCCAAGGCAGGAAGGCGCACGTGTATGCTCCTCACCTCCAGGGCGTTTAAAGACGCAGCCCTCCCCTCCCTGGGGTAACGGAGAACCCATTCTTGGATGCCGTAGATTTGGGATCGGGTCTTCTGGGCCATCAAGACCTCCTGTGAAAGCAACAGGCGACCAGCGCTGGTGGTGGGAGGCTCTGGGGAAAGAACAGAGCGAATGGAGGCAGATGTTGAGCCACTAGATGAGGCCTGCACAGGATGAGCCGGGCCTCCGGCGACCCACCGGGGTGATGGACTGAGACGCCGGTGGGGAGTAAACCAGGGCTGGCTCACTGTGGTTCTGACGCCTGGAAAGTTGCCTACCAAGGGCACCGCACTGCCCGAGAGCCAAGGAGGCAGGTCAAGCAAAGACCTCTGCCGGGAGCCTTCCCCGAGAATGCCCTTCCTCCCCCGGCAGGGGCGGCCTGCAGGAGAGGCCTGCGCTCCGCTGGCTCCCGCGCCTCCGAAGCCACCTGCCCTGCCGGCGGGACGCGCAGCCAGACCCTCCCTGGGCTCCCTCCCCGCCTCCGTCCCCTCCCTCCTGGCCCGCGGCCCCCAGGGAGTGACGGCGGCGGGAGGGAAGAGGCTGGGAAGAGGGCCGGGCCACCCTCCACGCCCGCCCTTCATTCCCCACCTCCTTCCAGATTCCTCTCCGGGCTCTGACAGAATAGACCGAGGAACGGCGCGTTCGACCTGTTTAACAAATGCTTTTGATACCCGTGAAACAAAGAGAAACATGTGCCATGGCCGCAGGGGATTATTGCACGTTGTAGCTTAGCAGGAGAGAACCGGGCAGAAAGAAACCCGATCACCGGCCTCCAAAACCGGCGCAGACCTCGGGCGACCGCGTCGCTCGACTCCACCAGTCCGTGCCGCCTGCAGCGCCCCCAGCGGCCTCGCCGCCATCGCGCCTCGGCGGCGCCGCGGCGTCCCGCTCGGCAGTGTCCACCAGAGGGCGCCAGCGCTCCTCCGAAGAGGGACGGCGACGCCAGCGCTCGCGGGTGCAGCCCGGAACTGCTCGGCAGCTGCGGAAGGCCGCGCCAGCAGCGTGCGCGATGGCGCCTTCCTTCAAGAGCGTGGGTTTACCCGAACTTGCAGCTCGGGGATTTTTATATTGAAACCACCGCACATCCCCTGGGGCAGGCAGCTCCTCTCCGAGGGTTACAATCGTAATGCTAATCACGGTCATGATCGTTGTGGTAATGGCCCCTTGCCCTGAGGGTCTTCTGGCCCGGGACGTCCTGGCCTGGCTGCTCAGGACAGGTGATTACCTTTTGAGGGCCTGAGCTAATACTCTTCCGCTGGTATTTGCAAAACTTTAATTGCCCACGTCTTGTTTAGATTTTCAGAACCATCCCATTTAGCTCTCACAGAAATTAACTTTTTAAGGATAAATAGACTTGGAGAGGTCATTATTACTGTTGTTGGAAATAACACTTGAACTTGGGTTCTCAAATTCCAATTCCCCCAGCTTTTTGTCTCCCCAAATTTGCTGTGTGTGTATGTGTGTGTGTGTGTGTGTGAGAGAGAGAGAGAGAGAGAGCACACACCTCCCAAGTTCTTTGCTTACGGGCTTGCTGATGCCTCACAGGCCGCTATTTGCACTTCCTTTCTTTGACACTTTCCTTGCGAAAGTGTACCAGTCACACATTTACACATGGATGGGCATGGATAGCACCAGATCCTTTCCCCACTACCCCCTGCTGGGGTCCCAGCAGGTATAGGAGGAGGGGACTTGGTGGCAAGCGCTTCAGACCAGTGTCTGGAGATGTGTGTTCTGGACCTGGGCCTGCCACCACCTGTGCAACCCTGGGCAAGGCACTAGCCCTGGGCACCTCTCCTGAGGAGGCGACTGACCATGTCTCTGGGGTCTTGCACAGCTCTGATGTTTCTGGACTGTGATTGTGCAGAAAGCAGAAGTGCTGCCGGCAAGAAGAAGGCACCATGTGCTGTGTTGGGGTTGACAGGGTGTGAGTGTTGCCGTGGACAGGCAACCCAGGCACCGAGCTTCCACCTAAACCAGCTCTGAGCTCCATCCCACTCCTCTCCCCATCGTGGCCTGAACGTCCCATCTCGGGAGCCGCATTCTCCAAGCCCAAAACTGAGAGGTGTGGTCTGATGATTTCTTAAGAGAACGTCATCTTCGAATGACCCACCATAGGAACCCCAAAGCAGAGTCTGCAGGCAGCCACTCAGCCTCAGGCCCTGAATATGTTCCTGATGCTGCCCTGCTCTGCCAGCTCCATTAATATTACATCAGCCTCTCTCTCCGCAGAGCCTCACACTGTGGGCGAGCTCCCGGCTTCCTTTCTTTGACTTCTCCCCAGGTGCCACGTCTGAGGACTTGTAAATAGAATAAATGAATCCACTGTAATTACCAGATTAATTACAAAATGGCCATTTTACTAAAGAAATAGAGAAGACCCTATGGAATTTCTGGGAAACTACCTAATAACAGACTCCCCACTAAAGGAAAGAGTACCTATTTCAAGATCCAATACTATTTGCATTTTACTGGTACATGTGGGTGTGGTTCAAAGGCTTCAGTCAGGTGACTTTCAAATGTGCTCATTTATTATTTTTTTCTGACAACTGTAGCCACTCTAATGTGTTCCATTCACATCGTGTCCTTCATCCGCCATCTCAAATGTTCTTCCTTTCTGATTCCTGAGTGCTGTTTGTCAAAGTTGCTTTGGTTCTGTTTGCCCTTCAGGGATGGTTCCCCTGTGCCTATGCCTGAGACTTGTCTCTCCTGAAAACTCACGATGAAGGTGGACTTGAAGGTCCGGAGGCTCAGAGCCTGAAGGCTGGGGTCAGGGCAGAGGCAGACACGGCAAGGTGAGAGGATGGGTTGGGCAGGCACAGGTCAATTGGCCAGTCTTCAGCAGGCTCCCAGGCTCCTGTGGGAAAGGTCGGGGTGCCTGCAGGCCATGCCTGACTGCCTTGAGTGGGAGGCCCATCTTGTGGGCTGGGCACCGAGCGTCCCCACCAGACTGAAACAAGACAGGCTGAGCACTGGGATCATGGCCAAATGGTGATCTGCATGGCTGCCATTCCAGAGGTGCTGCCAGCCACAGGAGCAGTGCCTGCTCTCTGCCCCCAGGCCCAACCATTCCGAAGCCGCCCAGTGCTGACTTGCAACAACCTAAGATTTAGGTTTCAGTTAAGCTGCTTGAAGGAGCATAGAGAGTTATAGACTAACCCAGGACCCTAGCGTTCCAAGCCCTGGAGCTGGGTCGGGAGGAGTGGCTCTTGGGACCAGCAAAGCACTCCACCGTGCTCAGGGGCCAGCCCCTCCCCGCACATCTACTCCGTTCCTCAGACTCAGACTCGCTGCCGCTTCCTTCACTCTCCCTTATTTTCTCTGCCCTATAGCTTCTGCCTCCAGGTAGTTTCTATCTCCTTGTAACTTCAGCCTGCCAAGACCCTCACTCAACTTCTTGGTCTTGCCCCACAGCGGGATCCTTCAGCTTCAGTTCCATGCTGTGTGATTGTCTCCAAGTTTACAAATTCCAATGCCTATCTTAGACCAAATAGCCTCAGGCCCCCAGGGACAAATGTGGGGTGACCTGACAAAGCCAGGTTTATTGACTTGTTGCAATGAAAGAGCCACACACCAGAGGAACCATGAGGCATCTTACCAACTGCAGGAGATTGATTACAGTATTATGCAATGTTGGGGAAAGTGGAGTTTTGGTGACATTTAAATGGTCAGTGTCTTACTAGGCTCACAGCAAGGCAAAGCTGAGTGTGAAGGGGCAATGTCGCGTCTGGAACGCAAAGTGAATCCAGGGACCTCTGAACTCGGAATCTAAAGTTAGGATATATGTAAAATGCTGTGTCCAGAAACCCCTTACCTGAGGCTCTCTGCACATGGACTGTAAATTAAGGCTATTTCTCTGTGTCAGTGACTGAGGTCCTCCAAGCAACAGCGAGGTGTTTTATTCTTACACATGTAATTTCAAACAGTGAAACTTCCGATAGTCTATATTTTAGAGAACAAAGTTTCTCAGTGAGTGAGAAAACAGTAGTCACTCAAAGAAGGGAATTACAGCGTTTTACAGCTGCACCATGTCCGTGGGGAATATAATGTTTTCTGTGAACTTTGCAGCTCACTTCATCCATGTCGTTATTCCAGCACAGTAGTCGGCTGGCAAATTCTTTCTTTCTCATGCTCAAGAGGAGCATCTGAGGCCGGGCGAGGTGGCTCACGCCTGTAATCCCAACACTTTGGAAGGCCAAGGTGAGCAGGTCATGAGGTTAGGAGTTCGAGACCAGCCTGACCAACATGGTGAAACCCTGTCTCTACTAAAAATACAAAAATTAGCTGGGCATGTTGGCACGTGCCTGTAATCCCAGTTACTCAGGAAGCTGAGGCAAGAGAATCGCTTGACCCCAGGAGGAGGAGGTTGCAGTGAGCTGAGACTGCGCCACTGCACTGCACTCCAGCCTGAGTGATAGAACAAGACTTCAGCTCAAAAAAAAAAAAAAAAAAAAAAAGAAGAGCATCTGCTCAGCCCAGCCTACCTTTGCAGCTCAGGCACTGGGTGTCTGAGTTGCAGCCAAACAACCTTGGGTTGTGCTTTCCCCCAGCCCCAGTCTTATCAGTGAATGGCGCTGCAGGGAGGTCTCTGTCCTCACCCCTTTTAGCCCCAAGGGAGGGAGAAGAGAACACGCTGCTTGGAGGAGGCTGGGAAGAGCCCTAGAGGCTCTGACTCAGGCTGGCCACTCTCCTGCAGGAGCTGTGGACGGGAGCCAGTGTCGTGCTGAACGAATTCCACATGAAAATGGAAGCTCCAGCTCCAGAGCTGGGAAAAGTCCCTCAGTGAGTCCACCTGGTCGGGGAGGAAGCATCCTGCAATCCCCACCCACCACTCCTTGCTCCACTCTGCCTTTCCATGTGGAAGCCTGTGTCCTCGGGTACAGGATAAACTGCTTAAACAAGAAAGAAGGAAGCTTCTCTCCAGGTGGCAGCCCAGAGGTAGACGAGCGGGGCCAGTGCTGTGTGGCTCTGCCACCCTCAGGAGCGGCTTCCATTCGCAGGTGCAGATGCTTAGTACAGGCCTTGCCAATGCCCAGCTAGCAGGCCAGGGAAAGACCCAGGGGAGCACACACTCGGCCCTCTTAAATGCAAGAATACAACATCCTGGGAACTAGGGTGTGTGATTTCAGCTCATTCCTGTCGGCAGGACTTGCTCTTAGGTAAGGGAGGCTGAGAAAGACACTTGGCTCAGTGGCCACATGCAGGAGCTGTCAGCCCTCTCCTAGCTCGCCACTTAGAGACAGTGCCCTTCTTGTTGGCTAGCCTCTTCCATCCACAAGCAAAGGCTTCCTTTCTTCCTTTGTCCTGTTCTAGTCTCTAAAAGAACCAGAGATTTTAACACCTGAGCCTCCACTGCGTGCAGACCAGTGGGACAGAGCTGCAGATCCTGGCAGGGGTCTCCATGCTGATGGTAAGGAGAGATTGTCTGTGGACCTTGCTCCACCAGAGACCTCCCTGCAGCGCCCTTCACCACACAGCCTTCTTGCCCAACCGTGTCATTTGGTGCTGCTTCAGATGCCTGCCCATCCCCTGCCTTGCTCCAAAGAGCTTTAGGAGGTAGAGGAGGCACTGCTCCAGGGCCCCAGGAGCACGGGAGTATCCTGGGGCCAGCCGGTGCCTCCAGGGCTCTTCCCAGCCTCCTCCAAGCAGCGTTCTCTTCTCCCTCCCTTGGGGCTAAAAGGGGTGGGGGCAGTTGAGGGTGGAGGACACTGAGGTTGTGCTGACCTTTGTGCCCAGAACAGAAGGTTTCATGCTCAAATCACATCAGGGTCACCATCTGCGACATTGACCATCACCTGCAGTGGTCTGTCCTGCAGTCCCTGACAACAACGGATAAATAAATGCACTCTCACACCTGGTTCAGTGATTCAAGTGGGCTAGGGATGGCCATCAGCTGTTTTCAGAGGGAGAAATGCAGTCAATCAACCAAGACCCCCTGTACATCCACACATTTATTCAGGAAAGATTTCATAACAGAGGTTCTAAGTCAACATGCTTGTGGATAATTAACATGGTTAGAAGAGTGGTTTTACGAACAATAAAAGATTAGGGTCCGGGCCCAGAGTATACACTATTAACGAGTAATTCCCCTTTGATTTCCCCATGAGAGGGCCATCCAGCACAAAGTTTGCATGAGTAAACAGAGTGGAGACAAAAGGATGTGGGGTAAACAGATTTAAACTGGGAAAGCCTTTTATTGCCCCATCTCTTCCCTAGTAATAGACCAGCCGTCTTAGGTCCATTAAAACCTTTCCACCTTCCAAAAGGTTTGAGACTAATTTATAACTTTCCCTAATATTTTGCCAGCCACCTAGAGTGAATCTCAACACCCAGCACCCTCCATCCACAGCCACGCACCTGTGCCACTCTCTTGGCTTGTTGACCGGCCAGGCCAGGGACGTGGTTTTCTAACGTGTCCAGAGCAAGGCAGTAGAAGACAGGCCAGCACTGCTAGCATGAGCCCACGCGTCCCGGCATCTCTGAGCTCCCAGGTGCACACTCGGCCACACCTCAGCCACTGGCTCCTGGGCCCCAGCGAGTGCCACATGTCTGATGTGGTGGATGCTGTCCCAACTCATGTCAGACCAGGCACAAAGGCAATGGGAACTGATGGACAAGATGGATCACCGCCTCTCCACCTACACAATTATTGTAGACAGCCCACCCGAAAGCTTGTTCTAAAGTTGCCGTGGAAGAATGCCCCAGAGGAAGGAATTCATACCAAAGTCATAGTGACTTCATGTACCAAACAGCAGGGAAGCATAGCACTTAAGTACCTAGACTTGAAGTCAAGTTAACTACATTTAAATCTGAGGTCTACCACTTCCCGGCAACTGGGACCTTCAGCAAATTACTTAATTCCACTAAACCTCAGCTTCTTCATTTCTAAAATGAGACTAATAATGGTAGCCCACTTTATAATCATCAGAGAAGATTAAAACAATTGTCGCACTAAAAGTGCTTAAAACAGTACCTAGCACAAAATGAGCATTTTATAAATGTTGGCATTGTTACCCTTCTGGACGTTGTTTGGATTCAGTGAATCATAATGACAATACATGACCTTGTGGAAAGACACTAATGGTGGTCTCCCACACATCAAGTCATAGAAGTGGGGGACATAGTTTTAGGGAATCAGGAAAGCTGGTGTTGCCCACAGGGAACTGGCCAATGTAGAAAAGGACTTTCCTGGGACTGTGAAGTCAGAAAAACGAGGTCAAAATCAGGCTGGTTGCTGTTAACATGTCAGAGGCGTGCAGCCTGCAGAGACAAGGCTTCTGGGGTCTCCTGACCACCACTACGTGAAGCCCCGTTACTCTCCAGCACTCCTGTGACAGTCCCACCCCGCAAGCAACAAGGATGCTTGCGCTGATGTAAACCTGGGGTGGGAAAAGTGAGACCAATTTGTTGGCTAAAGGTGTGAGGACATTTAAGCCCTTGCTATGCATGAGGTTAGGAAAATTGCAGTCATTTCTGTTTATAGTAATGCCTAGCTGTGACTGGGAAGAGCCCTTTGTTGAGGGTGCAAACAAGACCATGAGCTTCTTGAGGTAGGTGTGGATCTAGTTGATTGCCTGGCACACAGATGATGCTCAGTAAATGTTGGCTGGATGCAGTCAGGAAACCTGTGTCCCAGTCCCTGCTCTGTAGGGAGCCACCAGTGTCCCCTGGTCAGTATGCCTCTCCACCAGGATTGCTGTTTCCTCATCTGCCTCTGGACTTTGATATCTGAGATTCCATTGAAAAATAAGATTCTGTTCTCAGCCTAGGAGCTTGCTGCCCACCTAAGGAGACCGTCTTGTGGTGAGACCGTCAGGTCTTGCCCTCCTTGGCCTCAGCAGGGAGACTGCCCACCTGAGCTGGAGATGGCATGTATGGTGGAAGGGCAGGGCTCCATGTTTCTTTCCTTTGGACTGCTTGACAGTGGAGCCTCAGACCCCTTGCAAGAGGAATGAGTCGGTGTGGGGAGCTGAAATTGGCAGAAGGAGGAGAATAGATGCAAAGGAAGTCAGGGCAACCAGCTCCCTGGGGAGAGGCTGAGAGGCAGCAAGGTAGGGGCCGGGCCAGAGATGATGGGAGAGGGCCCAGCAGCAGCACTGAACAGCAGTGTGGCTGGGGAAGAGCAGATGGGGCTGGCAGATGGGAGCTGACAGGCTGCATGGGCTGGCAGGCAGCTCAGCAGTCCTCAAGAGGCAGCTCCACTGAGCAGCCAAGGGGAGAGGGGGAAGGCTGAGCTATCAAACCCCTTCTTCTTCCCAGTCATGTCTTTATCTAGGAGACCTACAGGAGAGGACTGGGCCTAAGAAGTCAGGGTTGCTACCCACAACTAATGATAAAATTTCAGTTTGAAATCAGTAATTTAATGGAATGAGATTTCTTTTCACCTGAATTGGGAAGCATTCATTAAATACCTACTCGGCGGCAGACCCTCAGTAGGACCTCTCTGCCCTGCAGGGGAAGAAGCTCAGTAAGGCAAGACCTCAGCCTCCAGGCAGACAGTACCACAGTACAGGTGGGCAGTGGACCTGACGTTAGGGAGGAGGAGGCTCCCTGGAACTGGGAGGGGATGGAAGATGGGAGGGCTTGGAGAAGGCAGCAGCATGCAGAAACTCTCCGCATTCACACGGAGGAGGTAAGGCCTTCTGATCATGTGAGTCAGTTTGCATGAATGCACAAAAGCCAGCCTGAAATATAAAGAAATATTAAGATGTGCAAGGCCATCTGTGGTTTTCCTTTAGTCTGGTTTGCTTAAGGGAAGCTTTCTTCTTCCAAAATAGAACACGGGGGTAAGTAAGAAGCAAATCCTACCACTGTGCTCTGATCCCGTCTCCCACACATCTCCTGGCTGACCCCACCCTAGGACACTTGCTCCGCTGATTATCCCTGCTCTCTTCAGTCTCGAATTTCTCCTCTGTTGGTCCCTCATAGCATCTTCGAACTGGATCAACTATCTCATTAAAAAACAAACTATCCCCCTTCATACTTCCTTCTTCTCTCTCTCTTCCTCATTATGGCTAAATATCTTTAATATTGTCTCTATTGTCTGAGACTTAGTTCTGCTGCTGCCTTTGTTGCTGAAGAATGGGAGCAGAAGATGCAGGCTCTGCGTGGCCGGAAAGAAGGGCCCGGCCACAGACAGCCTTGCCTTTCTGTGCACTGACCAGTCAGGGATCACAGGCCTCACTCGTGCTGATCCCGTCCAGGTTTTAGGACAGAAAAATTCCAAATTGTCAAGCCCCTCGAAGGATCACAAACTGCACCATTTTCAATGGCTTGTTTAACCAAGCTTGAGAACTGTTCTTGACCCCACAACCGGGTATTGTCACAGAAAGTTTTACCCAAACACCTGGGACTGCTGTCTTTCACCTCTCAGATTTGGAAGAGGATGAAGAGGAGGTACCACTGTATACTTCAGCAGCCATTTCAGTGGAACAGAAGCATTCAGTGGCCAAGCAACCCTAGGCACCCTCTCACTACCCACGCTTCAGGATGGGAGCTGGTTACTACTGCAGCCTCAAACCCAGGACAGTGTCTGTCATAGACAACCGAGCCTTTTCCCTCCTCGCCTCCTATGAAATAGTGTATGTCTCCGAAATCACTCAGGTTGCCGCAAGCTCAGTCTCCTTTTATAATTCTGGGAGAAGTTGTCATAGCAGTTTGCTTATCACAGTTATAAATTCTCCTGCCAGGTACTACAATTCAGCATGGCTGAATCCACAAAATGTATGGTTTAAGACTTTCACGAAATCCGCCAGACGTGGGCCAGCTGAAGAGGAGTTTAGCAGACGGATGAAGACATTAGAGAAAGCTGGAGTGCTAGAGTCCTGATGCTCAGGAGAATGGAAGCTGCCAAGATGTGGTGGCTTACCTCTGTAATCTCAGCACTTTGGGAGGTCAAGGTGGGCATGACACTTAAGCCCAGGAGTTTGAGACCAGCCTGGGCAACATAGTGACATCCCATCTTTACAAAAGAAACCTGAAAAATTACCCAGGAGTGGTGATGCATGCCTGCAGTCCCAGCTACTCGAGAGGCTGAGGTGGGAGAATCCCTTGAGCCCATGAGATTGAGGCTGCGGTGAGCCATGGTCATGCCACTACACTCCAGCCTGGGCAACAGAGTGCGACCTTGTCTCAAAATAAAAAATAAAAATAAATGCAGGTAGCAGTTTATTGGGTGAATTGAAAAGGAATCAGCCTTCCAGTCATGAGGGGTAGCTTCTGACCTCCACCATGTACACCCCCAGCAAAATTAGGTAGGCATCTTGTAGGACTGGGATGCAGCAGTTACATGACCTCTTGTGCAAATTAACATACGAAAAGTTATGCGCTGACCGAAACATCTGTTCTGGTCTGATTTGAGAGAAAAGAAATGTGGCAAAAACTTCCTGCATATGGAAGTGGAGGAATGGACACGGAATCTAATGAGGCACTAGAGGATGAGATCTGGTGAAGGGAGAGACTGTGTATGAAAGAAAGGTCCATGAGTCTATGGAACCAGCAAAGAGTGAAAGTTTTAAGTCACTTCATCAGTTGGGTTTTCTTGCCTTGGAAAAGAGGGAATAGAAAATGATTTGGTAACTATTCCCTCTTTTACTTTCTTTGGAAGGGATTGGGTAAAGTATTATTTCTTCCTCATATAAGTAGAATTCGTTTTTTAGGATTTTTTTTTTTTTGAGACGGAGTATCACTCTGTCACCCAGGCTAAAGTGCAACAACACAATCTCAGCTCACTGCAACCTCTGCCTCCCGAATTCAAGCGATTCTCCTGTCTCAGCCTCCTGAGGAGCTGGAATTATAGGCGCCTGCCACCATGTCCAGCTAATTTTTGTATTTTTATTAGAGACGGGTTTCACCATGTTGGCAAGGCTAGTCTTGAACCCCTGACCTCAGGTGATCTGCCCGCCTTGGCCTCCCAAAGTGCTGGGATTACAGGTGTGAGCCACAGCATCCAGCCTAGAATTAGTTTAGAAAGCCACTTATCCTAAAAAGGGCATATGATAATATCATGTCTAGACTTAATTCCCTTGACTACTTAAAATCTTTTGCAAGCTCAAAATAACTGCTCTAGACTCGTTCTGGGAAAAGCGATAGTAGTTACTTTGTGCTATAGTTCGGTAGCTAAGGTTTTACACTTTCACATTAGGGGCCTCGGTTTAGTTCCTGGCTTTGGCAATAAGCCCTTTCTGTGCTGATAGTTGTGGGACTTTTGCCATTTATTATTTCCCCCTCCATGGAGAGCTGTTGATTTTCTGTCCTGAATTGCTTATATATCAGATCTTTAACCAAAAATAAAGGTTGCTAAGGGTTAACATTGTAACATGTACTTCAGATTACTGGAGGAAGTTTTACATGCACGGTGTATAAGGAAAGTAGAATGTGCTTTCGGCAAAAGGCTGTAAGAAGGTATGAAAATGTGGTTTTTGTTGTAGAAGTGTAATTTTTTCTAGTTCAGAGGTTAAGGATTGTCCTAACCTAAAAGGGTAATAAGACAAACTTAAAGCTTTAAACAAGTTGTAAAAGATTTGTGAAAGACTGATCTTATAAAAAAATTCTGTGGATATGAGCAAGTTGGCTAAGATTTGAAGGGGATTACTTTGTTATTCCATAATTTAAACATAAAAGCACACCGATGCAGGGCCAGAACCTGAGCCAATGTGTTCAAATAACAATGTGTAGTTGAGAGTCGGCCTACTGTTTAACAGAGAATTGAAAAGGATTATAGAAGGCTTATAAAAATTTTACAGTATAAGGTGCTTTTTTTCTTTTTATCATTTTTTCTTTCTTTTTTAGGTTTTTAATTTCTTTTTCTTCTTTGCTATTTGAGCTGTTTTGGAATAAGGTTTTAATAAAAATTGGGTTTAACATTAGCAGGATACTAATGCAAAGGTGAAATTTGGCTTGCTTTCTCTCTCTCGTTTTTTTTTCACTACCCCAGGCTGGAGTACAGGCTGGTGTGATCTCAGCTCACTGCAATCTCCACGTCCTGGGTTCCAGTGGTTCTCATGCCTCAGCCACCCAAGTAGTTGAGATGACAGGCATGTGCCACCACACCCAGATAATTTTTGTATTTTTAGTAAAGATGGATGTGAAAGGAAAATAAATCTTGGGGCCTCGAAATCACTAAGCTAAAGGGAAAAGCAAATCTGGGGAACTGCTTAGGGCAAACTTGCCTCCCAATTTATTTAATATTCAAAGTCATTCCTCTGCTCACTGAGATAAATGCATATCTTACTGCCTCCTTTGGAAAGGCTAATAAGAAACTCAAAAGAATGAAACTGTTTGTCTCTCACCTCCCTGTGACCTGGAAGCCTCCTCCCTGCTTGAGTTGTCCCATGTTTCTAGATGGAATCAATGTACATCTTATATATATTGGGTGATATCTCCTATCTCCCTAAAATGTATAAAACCAAGCTGTGCCCGACCACCTTGGGCACATGTCATCAGGAACTTCTGAGGCTGTATTATGGGTGCATATCCTCAATCTTGGCAAAATAAACTTTCTAAATTAACTGAGACCTGTCTCAGATATTCGGGGTTCACATCTTGACAACCACAGAGATTCTGAGGGGAGGTGCCCCTTGACAAGTATCCTATCAGTACTTGGTAACAGCTTGAGCTATCTTTTTGGCTCAAACCAATAGGACAATTTGCTGAGGCCGGGAAGCATCACCTCCAGAGAATCCCTGATCTCCCACAATCTAAACTTTATTTTGCTGTACAATTCCTTTTTTGGGGGCCAAGGGTGGGGGTGGGGACGGGAAGTGTATTTGCTTCCAACACAGGGAAGGCAAGTTTTTCCTGTTTCCATGACAATGGAAGGCAGGTTACTCCTTTATGGAGTTTGAGCTCGCTCCCAACAGGGAAGATGAATTTGAGTTTTTTTCGTGCTTCTAGGATGGTAGAATGCAGCCTTTAGCCTGAGACCCATCGCTAGGTAAGTAACTGAATTGGAGTTTGTCTTGGCTAAGGTTAAGATTAATAACCAGCAGGTGTTAATTTCTCCTTACCATTAGAGCACTCAGTGATCATATAAGTTGTGCCATCATTTGTTTTGCCTAACTGTTTTTTTGTTGCTGGTGGTGTGTGTTTCTGTTTTTGCTGTTGTTTCTTTTTCCCATTGGGTTTGAACAACTCTATTTAACTTGATCAAATCTGAAGGAAAGTTCCAAATTATGAGGAACAAGGCCTCTGAAGTGGCTAAAGTCCATGTCCCCAGTCCCCCTCCCCCACCAAAGGTGGTGTGGTAGGGGGAGAAAAACAGCCAGCAAAAGGGGGGAAAAAAGGAAAGATTTTTGCTTTTGACTTCTTAAGGGGCTTTATTTACATAACAAGGCCATGTTTTTGTTAGCCAGGCCAAACTGAAAGAGCAATGGATTTTGCCCCATGCTAAAGTTCCATAGCTAAGAGTTCTGTCTTCTTTTTTCCCACCATGAAAACTTGGGTTTGGATCCTAAATCAAACCCTTGCAAGTTTGATACTTGGTATTTCTTTTTCTTTTTTCAAAGCTACTGCAAATCAAGATACTTGGTATTTCTTAAATATTAATAGCAGCAATTTGCCCTAGCTGAAATATGGTAATGAGATTTTAAAATATTTTTTAAAGGAGCTCAGTGGTAAAAAGTCAGCTTGATTAAAAGCTAACATTCAAGATGTGTATGTATATGTGTGCATGTGTGTGTTTGTATTTAAAAGGTCTTCATGTTTGTTTTTTTTTTCCTTCTAGGACCTTGTCTTTTTTTCTTTTCTGAGCAGAAGTTTTTCTTAGTTGATTGAATTCTGTTTTCTTCATTTACTTCTGCTGTCTCGCCTTTCTCTTCAACCCCCTGCTGCATGGGGGACCCAAAATAACTTATAATAGCCTGAAGTTCCTTAAAGAAAATGGAGAAAGTGCCAGACTCCCTTTGAGGGAGAAACCTGTTTTTCCTTACGAAACTCCAGGAGTGTAAACAGACAGGTTTATCTCAGCTCTTAAGCTGCTTGCTTTTGTATTGTGTTACCTGATTTATGACTAAAATAGTTATTGCAACAGAGACTACTCTTGGATTTTTAAGGAAGAGTATAATTTAGACACTTAGAAATGTCTTTTGTTTTGTTTGTTTTTTGTTTTCTTTGAGACGGAGTTTCGCTCTTGTTACCCAGGCTGGAGTGCAATGGCGCGATCTCGGCTCACAGCAATTTCCGCCTCCTGGGTTCAGGCAATTCTCCTGCCTCAACCTCCTGAGTAGCTGGGATTACAGGCACGCGCCACCATGCCCAGCTAATGTTTTGTATTTTTAGTAGAGACGGGGTTTCACCATGTTGACTAGGATGGTCTTGATCTCTTGACTTCGTGATCCACCCGCCTCGGCCTCCCAAAGTGCTGGGATTACAGGCTTGAGCCACCGCGCCCGGCAGAAACGTCTTTGTTGAAAAAAAATTTTTTAATGCACTGTGAAAGCATCATGTGGTCTAGCCTCATAATAATTCTTTTTGGAGACCAAGGATTCAATGTAAACTCTGCCCACAGCTCAGAGAACCAGTTAGAAGACAGGTAGTCCCTATCTAAATAAAATTGGTCTTCTCATACAATCTTATGATAGAGGTCTATAATGTTTGATTGGCATCCATCTTTAATCTCCCTCTAGCATCACCAAACATTTTCTCTCTGTACCTTGAGATGTAAATTTTGCTATCTGATTTTTCATCTAAGAGTTGCTTCCTCCAATATGGAGATTTACAGCTATTTTGCTGACAACTGCCAGGGTAATGAAACAGGTTATCAAGAGTTTGCAAGTCTAAGGTAGGAAAAAAAAGTGGTCTTAGGAATCTATAAGATGTATTTCTATCAATATGCCTAATATGGCTATGTATTTATGTATTGTGTACACAATGCTTCACTTCTAAAAATAGAGAAAAGAGGTCTAATTAATTGACTCAAAGAAAATAAAAGTGCTTAAATCAAATACTTTATCAAAAAAAGCAAAGACTAATCAAATGCTCTTTCAAGTTTATGTGACTTAAATCTTTAATAATTAAGCTAGCTTTAAAATTGTTGGTAATGTTAGAAATGTCTTAAGAATTGCCAGCATACATTTTTGTTTGCATTTATTGATCAAGCAATACTATACTTATCCCTGGCAAATATCATAAGGTGTCAAAATTTAGCACAGGGGTTATGAAACTATAAGTCCAGCCCAAAACAGAATGATCTTTGCTTGTATAATTTTTTTTTTTTGAGACAGTTTCACTTTTGTTGCCCAGGCTGGAGTACAATGGCATGATCTCAGCTCACTGCAAACTCCACCTCCCAGATTAAAGCAATTCTTCTGCCTCAGCCTCCCAAATACCTGGGATTACAGGCATGCACAACCACACTCAGTTAATTTTGTATTTTTGGTAGAGATGGGGTTTCTCCATGTTGGTCAGTCTGGTCTCGAACTCCAAACCTCAGATGATCTGCCCGCCTTGGCCTCCCAAAGTGCTGGGATTATGGGCATGAGCTACTGCACCTGGATCCTTGTGTAATTTTTAATAAATAAGACACTGATACTGGTTTAATGAACACAGCTACATCTTGAATTATTTAGTAAAATTACCATAACTTCTAATCTTATGGTTTTAGGCAATCTAGTCCACAGGCAGTAAGGTGGTTTGTTTGGGGAAGGACTGTTATCATCTTTGTTTTAAAAAAACCTAAACTATAAACTATGTTTCTCCCAAAGTGAATTTGACATATGCTCAGGAATGAACAAGGACAACTTGGAGGTTAGAAGCAAGATGGACTCAGTTAGGTCATGTCTTTTTCACTGACTCAGTTATAATTTTGCAATGGCAAGTTTCACAACTTTTTTTTTGACGGAGTCTCACTCTGTTGCCCAGGCTGGAGTGCAGTGGCGCAATCTTGGTTCATTGCAACATCCACCTCCAGGTTCAAGTGATTCTCCTGCCTCAACCTCCCAAGTAACTGGGATTACAGGCATGTGCCACCACGCCCAGCTAATTTTTGTATTTTTAGTAGAGATGGGGTTTAACTATGTTGGTCAGGCTGGCCTCAAACTCCTGACCTCTTGATCTGCGTGCCTTGGCCTCCCAAAGTGCTGGAATTACAGGCGTGAGCCACCAAGCCCAGCCCCAAGTTTCAGAACTTTAAATGATGACTATCACAGTTTTCATAAATAATCTAGGTAAATAATTAAAATAAAATAATTAAGTAAATGTAATGGGATAAATACTTGTAGACAAACTCATAATTTTGCATCTAAAGGTATATTAAATTAAATAATAGCTATTTCAATACAAATATATATTGTAGGAAAACATTCTTTCTTTAAAAAAAAAAAGTGCCCTTTTGGCCAGGCGCAGTGAATCAAGCCTGTAATTCCAGCACTTTGGGAGGCTGAGGCGGGCGGATCATGAGGTCAGGGGTTTGAGACCAGCCTGGCCAACATAGTGAAACCCCATCACTACTAAAAAAACAAAAATTAGCCAGATGTGGTGGCACTCTCCTGTAATCCCAGCTACTCGAGAGGCTGAGACAGGAAAATCACTTGAACCTGGTAGGTGGAGGTTGCAGTAAGCTGAGACCGCACCATTGCACTCCAGCCTCAGTGACAGAGTAAGACTCTGTCTCAAAACAAAAAGGTATCTTTTTTCAAAAGGTGAACAATTTGTGTCTAATTCCAAGTTTATTTAAAGGTATGTATAAAACAAGGTAAAAGGAACCCGAGATATAAAGAAACTTATGGAAATAAAGAGGTATTTTTTCGTAAGAAAACTTAAAAAGAAATAATTTTATATGAGAAAGAATCTTTCATGGTAAATTCAGTCCTAGAATAAAATGACTGTTTAAGAAAGAGGGATGTTTATGACAATTAAGTCCAAGTATGTTATGAATGGTCTGTGTAAGTCACAATAGGAGGATTTCTCAAACAAAAAAATTATGATCAAGTTGTCTATAATTAAAGGCAAATTACAATGGTCTTTCTAGAGATTGGGTTTGATGTTAAAAAACCACTTATACACTAAAGAATTGATTAGAACAATAAAATTTTCTTAAGAGATTGATTCACTCTTAAATTATAAGTGATTTTAGTTTTTGTAATCTTAAAGTTCAACTTTTATTACATCTCACCATTTTTGGTTTTCTTTCCCTTTTAAAAGGCATGAAATAGAAATGCTCTCCTTCAATTCATTTTCAGCTCATACAATTTTTTGTTCCTCAAGTTATGTTTGTTGTGGCCTGATATTAACAATGTTTTCTTAAAGGTTTAAAGGAAATATTTTCTTCCAACATAATATTCTGTACATTGCAGAAGGTCTTTTCTTTTGACTTTTGGTAACTGGCCTAACAGATTTTATGTTGTATCAAAATATTTTCTATGCCATTATTATTAAGTTTTGGTTTACTTAGAAAAAAACTGAGATTTTTTTTTTAATTAAGGTTATTGCATCCATGTATCTTTGTATACTTTTAAACTCGTTGTGACATTCAGTGACTTCTGGATCTAAAAAGGACACCAAGTTCTGCTAAATCTTAAACCCTGACAGTAATTAAAGCCTCATCTCTAGGCATGGTAGAAGGTGCCAATCAATATAAACTGCATTCCTGCAACACAGGGTCAGAAATTAAAGCTATTCAACTCCTCAGGTCTCAGGGACTATTGCAGAAGAGGTGGGCATGAGACATTGTGAGGGCCAATTTGAGATATAAAGTAAGTTCAGTTTCTCTATAAATGATTGATTGATGTCAAAGGCACACTGATGCAAGACCAGCAGATGGGCTCCTGTGTAATATTAACAAAGTTTCCTTGAAGTGAATTAATGAAGTTTTCTCCATTAACCAACTCCTTAATAAAGGTTATAAAGTTTATAAAAGGCTTATGGAAGTTATATCTTATGGTCAAGATTAAATTTTATAGATTGTTTATAAAATTTTGGAAAGAAAATTTAATTGGTTTCATGCTGTTTTTATTACAGCTTGTTTAGAAAATTAAGTCTCCTCTCTGAAAGAATGAAAGTTTTTGTCTTTTTTTGAAATCCTTACCTCTTTGATTAAATGACTTCTTTTACAATGATCTCTGATCCTATTTTGTGATTTAAGTGTTTTAAACATTTGATATTTGACAAACTTTCCAAAATCAAATTATAAATTATATCTTTTTCTGACCTAATTAATCCTTTAAGATATTAGGTGCCCTAAAGCCCAAAAGTGATATATTTGGCTTATGTGGTATAAACATTACAAAGAAAGAATTGTTAAATTTGAAATGATGTTTGGTTTTCTTTGGGCCATATTTGTATATATATTATTGGTATGTGTTCCAAAATTATGGGAAACTCCTATAATTCTGATATGACTTAGTGTACATTATCAATTATTATAATTATGTTAAATTATTGTGTGCCACAGAGGCAAAAAAATTTTGTTGTCAATTGTGTCTTGACTATGGCTGCCCTAAAACTTTTTGTCATCCACAAACAATTGTTATCTTGTTTGGGTCCTCTTTAGAAGGCAGTTTTATAATAAGCTCTAAAACTCTAACAGGAGGTCTTGAATGCAGGTTTCTGACAACTTTGAAGATTGTGACATCAGATTAGATGAAAAACTTCTGGACTGATGGAGAGCTGAAATGTTCATGAATATCAAGCAGAACAGGAATTAACTGCACGGATTGAGGTAAAAGAAAACTGAAGCAATTTTTTTGACTTTTCTTAAAACGTTGCTGATCCTTTTTTCAGAGTCAAGGAAACTTTTTATTGACAGCTTTTAACAATTATACTCCTATGGAAAAAAAATTGAAGCATATTTGTTTCTCTCTACCTGATTTCTCCAGAATTTGGAAACTATTTGTGAGCGTTCTTAACTGATGACAATATAGTTATTTGTGTAAGTGCAACAGGAATCTTTTCATTTGTAAATGAAATAGGACACAATTGGAGAAACTGGTTATTTTAACAAGGCTTTGACTGGAATGGTGTACTTTCCTATAAGGAATCAAACTTGACAGGCCGGGCGCGGTGGCTCAAGCCTGTAATCCCAGCACTTTGGGAGGCCGAGGCGGGTGGATCACGAGGTCAAGAGATCGAGACCATCCTGGTCAACATGATGAAACCCCGTCTCTACTAAAAATACAAAAAATTAGCTGGGCATGGTGGTGCGTGCCTGTAATCCCAGCTACTCAGGAGGCTGAGGCAGGAGAATTGCCTGAACCCAGGAGGCAGAGGTTGCGGTGAGCCGAGATCGCGCCATTGCACTCCAGCCTGGGTAACAAGAGCAAAACTCCGTCTCAAAAAAAAAAAAAAAAAAAAAAGGAATCAAACTTGACTTATAGAGCCAATAAAATTGCCTTTGGGAAATCTGGCCTCATATCTTGTCTGCACAGTCCCTGTAGAGGGTTCCTGGCCTGTGGTAGGTAAAGAATGTCACTTTCTGATAGGCCTAGGAGCCCCAAGTTATCTTGGGACCTCAAGAAGAGAAGAATTCATCCAACTCATGGATTTGATGGTACAAATCCATGGCTGGGATTGGCTTTAAAAAGTCTTATCTGAGATTCCATGGAACAAAGTTCCATCAAAGCCAATTTTAAAAGCCTATATAAAAAATAATTATTCTTGGCCAGGTGCAGTGGCTCACGCCTGTAATCCCAGCACTTTGGGAGGCTGTGGTGGGTGGATCACGAGGTCAGGAGTTAAAGACCAGCCTGGCCAACACAGTGAAACCCCATCACTACTAAAAATACAAAAAATTAGTCTGGCATGGTGGCATGTGCCTGCAGTACCAGCTACTTGGGAGGCTGAGGCAGGAGAACCTGGGAAGCAGAGGTTGCAGTGAGCCGAGACCATGCCATTGCACTCCAGCCTGGCTGACAGAGCAAAATTCCGTCTCAAAAAAAAATTATTCTTGCTGCATTTTATACAAATAATCTGGCCAACTATAATAAAGCAAATTGGTCCTACTATGATTTCTCTTTAGTGAAAATTGGAAACTAGAGAAATATTATGATTCAAAAACTATAATACAACTATTGTTAGATTATAGTCTTGCCTAATGTTTTTCAGTTTTTATTATTTTCCACAGTATGGGCTGAATTCTAATTTTTCCTGGATACAAGTCTCCAAAACAATGTTTTCATTTTTTTTCTCCTTTCTTTTCCTTCACCTCCCCCCCATTTTTCCTAATTTTAAATCTCTGATAACTACACTATGCTTTCTTAAATCCCTGCAGACCAAATCTAGACAACTTAAACTTCAAAAGAAAATAACAGCACCTATTTACATACATAAGCCACTTTCATACCTGCCTACTGATATATGGACTTCAGAGTAATGTGGCCTATATTGATTTTCCAGGATTGTTCTCTTGTTTGTTGTTTTTCTCCTTTCCTGCCCCTATTTTCTCTTCATGGGACATAAGACTTCTCAACCTGCTGAAAATGAGCTTTCCTAATAACTCTAAGAATAAACCATTCTAGTCATGAGAGATCATACAAAACCTGAGACCAGCCGGGCGTGGTGGCTCAAGCCTGTAATCCCAGCACTTTGGGAGGCCGAGGCGGGTGGATCACGAGGTCAAGAGATCGAGACCATCCTGGTCAACATGGTGAAACCCCGTCTCTACTAAAACTACAAAAAATTAGCTGGGCATGGTGGCGCGTGCCTGTAATCCCAGCTACTCAGGAGGCTGAGGCAGGAGAATTGCCTGAACCCAGGAGGCGGAGGTTGCGGTGAGCCGAGATTGCGCCATTGCACTCCAGCCTGGGTAACATGAGTGAAACTCTGTCTCAAAAAAAAAAAAAAAAAACCTGAGACCAAAGGTTCATTTTCTTATAAAATGTTTTCTCCAAAATATTTTTTAAAAGGGGGAAAATGTGAAAGGAAAATAAATCTTGGGGCCCCCAAATCATTAAGCTAAAGGGAAAGTCAAGCTGGGAACTGCTTAGGGCAAATTTGCCTCCCATTTTGTTTAATATTCAAAGTCATCCCTCTGGTCATTGAGATAAACGCATATCTCATTGTCTCCTTTGGAAAGGCCAATCCGAAACTCAAAAGAATGCAATCATTTTTCTCCCACCTACCTGTGACCTGGAAGCCTCCTCCCTGCTTGAGTTGTCCAACCTTCTGGATGGAACCAATGTACATCTTACATATATTGATCGATGCCTCATGTCTCCCTAAAATGTACAAAACCAAGCTGTTCCTGACCACCTTGGGCACATGCTGTCAGGACCCTCAGGCTGTGTCATGGGTGCACATCCTCAACCTTAGCAAAGTAAACTTTTGAAATTTACTGAGGCCTGTCTCAGATATTCAGAGTTCACACAAAGTTTTGCCATATTGGCCAGGCTGATCTCAAACTCCCGGCCATAAGTGATCTGCCCTTCTCCACCTTCCAAAGTGCTGGGATTACAGGTGTGAGCCACCGCACCCAGCCAGCTTTCTCTTTTGAACAGGATTTTCATGTAATATTAAAGGATTAAAAAAAGCTTTTTATTTGCCTTTTGAACAAGTGACAGAAAAAAAGGGGGTAGGGGAAAAAGAATAGAGACAGATTCAGTTGGCCTCATGCTGTCTTTATTGGGTTTTGTTTGGAAAGTTGAATCTTCCTTGGAGAAATGTCCATTCAGATCTTTTGTGCATTTTTAATGGGGTTATTTGACTTTTAATTATTGAGTTTTAAGAGTTCTTTAGATATTCTGAATACAAGTCCTTATCAGATATATGACTTCCAAATATTTTCTTCCTTTCTGTGGGATGAGTATTTCTGGACTTTCCACTCTATTCCATTGATCTATTTCTGTCCTTGTGCCACTGTTACATTGTCTTAATTGTTGTTGTGTAGTAAATCTTAACACTGGGAAGAAAGTGTTAAGTCTTTTTTTTTAAAGAATGTTTTACTATTCTGGGTCTCTTACAATTCCATATGGACTTTTGAATCAGCTTGTTAATTTCTACAAAGTCTGCTGGGATTTGGATAGGGATTACACTGAATCTTTATATCAGTTTGAGTATTGATCCATGAACACAATATATTTTTCCAAATATTTATATTTTCTTAACTTCTTTCAGTAATGCTTTGCAGTTTTCAGAGTATAAATTTTACACCTCTTTTGTTAAACTATTTCTATTCTAATCTTTTTGATGCCATTGTAAATGAAATTATTTTTCTAATTCCATTTTCAGTTGGTTTATTGCAAGTGTGTAGAAATAAGATTGATCTTGTATCCTGAATCTCAAATTCATTTATTAGTTCTAATAGTTTTTAGTGGATTCTTTGAAACTCTCTAGATATAAGACCATGTCTGCAAATATATAGCTTTATATTTTCCTTTCTCCTTTTTTTGAGACTTTGCTCTGTCACTCAGGCTGGAGTACACTGGTGCAATCTTGGCTCACTGCAACCTCTGCCCCCAGGCTCAAGCGATTCTCATGCCTCAGCCACTCAGCAGCTGGGATTACAGGAACGTGGCGCCACATCTAACTACTTTTTGTATTTTTAGTAGAGATGGGGTCTCGCCATGTTGCCCAGGCTGGTCTCAAACTCCTGTCCTTAAGTGATCCGCCTGCTTTGACTTCTCAAAGTGTAGGGATTACAGGCATGAGCCACTGCACCCAGACTGTTTTATGAACTTCTTTTAAGTAAATTCAGATTGTCTATTTCCTCAAGTCACTTTCAATGGTTTGTGTGTTTCTAAGAATTTATACATGTCATCTAGGTTGTCTCATACATTGTCATACAATTGTTCATTTTATTCTCATAATACTTTTATTTCTATAATGTCTTACCATTCATTTCTGATTATAGTAATGAGTCTTCTTTTTCTTGGTCTAGCTAAATGTTTGTCATATTTGTTGATCTTTTCAAAGAACCAGCTTTGGTTTTCTTGGTTTTCTCTATTTCATTAATTTCAGCCCCTATTTATATTTCCTTCCTTCTTCTTCCATTATCTTAAGAAGGAATGTTAGGTTATTTTAACTCTTTCCTAACATAGGTATCTACGGCTGTAAATATCCCTATAAGCTGGGCTTTAGCTGAAGTTCTGTTACATTGTGTCTTCATTTTCATTCATCTAACTGTATTTTCTGATTTTCCTTCATTTCTTCTCTGACTCATTACTTACTTAGGAGTATTTTGCTTAATAATTTCACATATTTCCAAGTATCCCAAACTTCTTCCTGCTATTGATTTCTCATTTCATTCCATTGTACTTGGAGAACATACTTTGTATTATTTCTGTATTTTTAAACTTGAGGTTTCACAGCCTAACATATAAACCTATCCTAGAGAACATTCCACTAAGCACTTGAAAAGACTATATCCTCTTGTTTGTTAAGAGTATTCTACAGATGTCTGTTAGGTAAGTTGGTTTACTGTGTGGTTCAAGTCTTTTGTTTCCTTACTGATCTTCTGTTTGTTCTATCCATTATTGAAAGCAGAGTACTGAAGTCTCCAACCACTAACTGCTGAAGTGTCGATTTCTCTGTTTCTGCTTCATGTATTTTGGTGTTCCATTATTAGGTGCATGTTTATAATTATTATATCTCCCTGAGGGATTAACCTTATCATAAAATGTCCCATCACATAATTTTTTTGTTCTATAGTCCATTTTCTAAGTATAGTCACTCTAGTTTTCTATAGTTGCTATTTGCATATTTTATTCTATCCCTTTACTTTCATTAATCTGTTACTATTTTGAATCTAAACTGTGTCTCTTGTACATAGTATACAGTTGGATCAGGGTTTCAACATCATTAATGACCAGGGAAATGCAAATCAAAACCACAATGCAATACCACCTTACTCCTGCAAGAATGGCTATAATAAAAAAATAATAGATACTGGCATGGATGCAGTGAAAAGGGAACACTTCTACACTGCTGGTGGGAATGTCAGCTGGTACAGCCACTATGGAAAACAGTGTGGAGATTCCTTAAAGAACTAAAAGTAGAACTACAATTTGATCTAGCAATCCCACTACTGGGATCTACCCAGAGGAAAAGAAATCATTATACAAAAAAGATAGTTGCACAAGCATGTTTATAGCAGCACAATTCTCAACGGCAAAAATATGGAACCAGCGCAAATGCCCATCAGTTAACAAGTGGATGAAGCAATTGTGATATATATATGATGAACTACTACTCAGCCATAAAAAGGTATAAATTAATGGCATTCACAGTAACGTGGATGGAACTGAAGACTATTATTCTAAGTGAAGTAATTCAGGAATGGAAAACCAAACATTGTATATTCTCACTAGTAAGTGAGAGCTAAGCTATGAGGATGCAAAGGTGTAAGAATTATACAATGAACTTTGGGGGACTGGAGTGGGGGGAAGGGTGGGAGGGTGGTGAAGAATAAAAGACTACAAATTGGGTTCAATGTATACTGCTTGGTGAAAATGGTACATCAAAATTTCACATATAACCACTAAAAAACTTACTCTTGTAACCAAATACCACCTGTTCTCCAATACCCTATGGAAATTAAAAAAACAAAAACAAAAACAGAGAAAAGATTTTCAAAAAATTCAGCCTCTGTCTTTTGATTGGATTGTTCATCATATTAAACATTACTGATTTGTTAGATATATGTCCTTTTTAGTTTTCCATGTCTTATTCTTCTTTTTTATGACTATGTTCTAATATAGTATTTTCATTTCTTTTTTTTTTTTTTTTGAGACAGAGTCTTGCTCTGCCACCAGGCTGGAGTGCAGTGGTGCGATTTTGGCTCACTGCAACCCTGCCTCCTGAGTTCAAGCAAGTCTCCTGCCTCAGCCTCCTGAGTAGCTGGGACTACAGGCGCCCGCCACCATGCCTGGTTAATTTTTGTACTTTTAGTGGAGACTGGGGTTCACCATGTTGGCCAGGCTGGCCCTGAACTGCTGACCTCAAGTGATCCGCCCATCTTGGCCTTCCAAAGTGCTGGGATTACAGCCGTGAGCCACCTCACCTGGCCCGGTTTTCTTTTTAACTCATAAAAACTGGTATCATCGTTACTTTAAAATTTTTGCCTTTCAGAGATGGGGTCTCACTATGTTGCCCAGGCTGGTCTTGAACTCCTGGCCTCAAGGGATCCTCCCACCTCGACACTCCCAAAGTGATGGGATTATAGGCGAGTCGCCACAACCAGCCTCATTATTACTTTAATTTACCGTCCTTCGCCACTTTTTTTTTTTTGAGACAGGGTTTTGCTCTTGTTGCTCAGGCTGGAGTGCAGTGGTACAATCTCAGCTTGAACTCTGCCTCCTGGGTTCAAGTGATACTTCTGCCTCAGCCTCACAAGTAGCTGGGATTACAGGAAAGCACCACTATGCCTAATTTTTGTGCATTTATTAGGGGTGGGGTTTCACCATATTGACCAGGCTGGTCTTGAACTCCTATCCTGAAGGGATCCATCTGCCTCGGCCTCCCAAATTGCAGGGATTACAGATATGAGCCACCGTGACTGGCATTATTTGCCACTTTCCTTGCTCGCCATCTCTTCTTAGGTCTTACATTTTATTTCTGATCTTATTTTCTGTTTCCTGGAATAAACTTTCAAAGTTCATTTAATGAGGACATGTTGATAGTAAGCTCTTTTTAACCAAAATGTTACTGGCCTGTTTTCCTGATAGTTTTGTTCAATACAGAATTCTAGATTGACACTTCAACACATAAAATATATACCACTCTCTTCTGTTTTTCATTGTTATTATCAAGTAGCTGTCACACTAACTGCTGTTACTTTGTAGATAATGCTTTCTTTCTGTTACTCTTTTAGAGATTATTTTTGGTGGTTTGCTTATCAAGTTTCGCTCTGGTCTCCCACTTTGTCTATTATCTACAAATTAGCTGAATGGGTCTAGAGATTGATTTGTTTCCTTGATTCTCCAAATGCAAGGATGACTTTAATCAAATTGGAAAATTTATCAGCTAAAATACCCTCAAATATCATCCCAAACCACTGTATCATCTATTTCTGGTAGTCTATTAGATGTTCATTGTCCTTTCAAAATGTCCCTGTTGTTGAGTTTTCATACTTTCTAAATAATTTCATCTTGGTCTTTGGGTTCATTTTATCCATTTGCTTTTCATGTCTAGATATTTCACTGTTTTCAAATCTTATTTTTCTTGTCATAGGCTCTGACAAGAGCCTCCATTCCCATCATTTTTTGTCTTATTCCTTCTCAATTTTTGGATAATCTTTAATTCCTTATACATACTGTATTTCAATAATTCTAAGCCATCAAGTACTGAAAAACACATCATTTTGTGCCAATTTAACGCTGTACTGCCATCCAAATTTTAGAGATGTTAAAAGAAATTTTGTGTATTTTCAAATACACTAATCCAATAATTCCAATATCTGCAGTCTTTGCAGGTGAGATTCTGTTCTAATTTGTTCACAATGACTTTTCAAAACTTTGTAAATTTGAGTCCAAAATTATTAGAACACTACCTATGAAACACTACCTATTTGAGATTGTTTAAAATATCTTAAGAATGCATTAACATTTGCTTCTGTTAAGTGCCCAGAATAACTTCAAACCTGACCATGTTAAATTCTTAATTTTTTCTTCTTTTTTTTGCGACAGGGTCTTGCTGTGTCACCCAGGCTGTAGTGCAGCGGTGTGATTACGGCTCACTGCAGCATTGTCTCCCCAGGCTCAAGCAGTCCTCCCACCTCAGCATCCCAAGTAGCTAGGGCTACAGCTGTGCACTTTTTTGTTAAAAATGGTATGACTGGCCTAATTAAAAAAAATTTTTTTTTTTAGAGACACGGTCCCACTATGTTGCCCAGGCTAGTCTCCAACTCCTAGGCTCAAGCGATCCTCTTGTGTTGGTCTCCTAAAGTTCTTAATTTTTCAAACCACATGGGTAGTATGAGTTTGGCTCTAAACTGATTTGCCAGCTTCTGGGTACAAACCATCAGGTGATTTTTTTTTCTTCTCTCCATCCAGTGTTCTTACTTTCCTCTCTGAGGTAGCATATTCTGGTGCATTCTTTCACTCAGTGTATCGTCTTCTGAGGTTCCAGGTTTTGGAAAAGTGTCTCACTCTGAGTTCATATTAATGTTGGCCACTAGGCTTTCTCTTTTAGAGCTTAGCTCATTCCAACATCATCAAGAACAGAGACTGGGATAACTGTCAGGGAAAATGTCTCCTTTAATATTGTTATTTCTCTGGATTCATGCTTTTTTGTTCAATTCCACACTAAGCCTTTTATTTTTAAATTTCCCAAGTCTATAAAGAAGTTGAAACAACAGCAAAATACACGTTTACCTTAAACTAAGATTCACCAGCTGTTATTCTGCTGCATTTGCACTATCTCACAAATGCTTTACACACCCACAACAGTTTTACCTACTGGAAAACAGCAAAAAGAATACTTCATCCCTCATCATTCCAGCATGCATCTCTGAACAAAAGGGACATTCTTCTATTCAGGCACAAAACCACTGTCATACCTAAGAAAACTATTCCATACCATATAAGAATTCTTATACAAATTTTCTGAAATGTTCCTAAAATATGCTTAATGGCTGAGTTTAATTCAAAATGAAATCAAAGTTCATGTAGTGCATTTGATTATACTGCATTTCACTGCAAATTGATTATATTGCATTATTTTATATAGAACAGCCTCCTTGTTTTGTACTTTTTTTTTAAAAAGAATGCAAACCAGGGGTCTTATAAATGTCCTACATTCTGATTTTGTTTAATCGGGTCAACATATGCCAAGGTCAAGTGTTCTTGGCAAAAATGTTACACAGGTGGTGAAGTGGGGCTTTTTGGGGTATCTTCCTTGCTAGCTCTACCATGAGTTTAAAGATTTTCATTTTTTAAAGAAATTTCATCCAGCATTTCAAGTGTTTTGTACCATTAGGAGGGTTCCTCAGGGCATGCAGTCTGTCATACTGTCAGAAACACACGCCCATATGTAGTATTGCCTTTCCAGATCTCTAATAGGAATGTGTTCACAAATGAAAGACTGCTGATACATTTACCAGGAACTGAGGCAAGGCAATATGAAAAGGGGATGCTTGAGACAAAAATCTTCCATTAGATGTTCTATCCTACTAATTTATGTTTACACTTAGTGTTCTCTAAAAGTCCAGAGTCTAATATGGGTGTTTGTTAAGTTTTGGAGTCTAAGGATCAATTAACATAGAATTACATTCATATTTAAGGGCTGAGGACAGACTTGAAAGATTTGAGTTCCAGTATGAAAGCCTTTTCTTGTAAGTCAGTAAAAAGGCAGAAATTACATTTTGAACCTGCCCTTCTGTGGCAACAGAAGATATGAAAAAAGAAACAATATTTGTTGAGAACTTGTGTATCAACCTTGTGCTATAAATGATCTTAATTCATCTCCATATTAATTTCATGAGCTGGATTAGACTATCCTCATTTTCACAAATAAGCCAAGTAAAACTCAGAGAAGTCATATTGGTAAAACAAGCGTTCAATCCCAAATCTGGACAATGGCAGAGGTTGTATTTTTTTCCACTACATAACATGCATCCAGAAGGGTAACAATTAGGAACTCCCATTCTGATATTTTACTTGATTCTTTAAGGCCTTAAGTTCTGAATAATCTTTTTAAAAAATGATTTCTTGAAAAAAAAAAAAAAAAAAAAGTCTGTTCTCAATCATTCCTTCCAAGTCTCATTCACTTAACCCCTGTACACTTGTTGCTGGTCAAACTGGAACGGCTTTTATCAAGGCCACCTATGGCTTCTATGTTGTCAAATTCAATGGCCACTTTATTTTTACTTCAACACTTGACATCAGCAACACCCCCACACCCTGTTTTGAAACCTCTTTCTCATCTTCTATCATCACTCTACTGGCTTTCCTCCTTCCTGTATGACTAATCCATAGGAATCCTTTTTCTTTCCCTAGTTCTTAAATATTGTTTCCTTTGCTGTTGTAACTATTCTGCTCTTCCCATTCTATAAATTTCCTAGACAATATCATACTCTTACAGTGTTTTAGTTACCATTACACTAGCAGTTCAACTTAGATGTTTATAAATGGCCACCATGTGCTAGACATATTCAGTGATGAATAAAAACCAGTCTCTCAAGTTTGACTGCTATTCTCTTCTACTGCCAGATAGCTACTTTAGGGCTCGCCTGGATTACTTACAGCATACAATTGGGTCTCTGCCTCTAATACTCTGTACAACTCATTCTTCACTGCTACAATTATCTTTCAAAAAGGCAAATCTGATTATTTCATCCGTCTAGTCCCCATCTTGCTTAAAATTCTTCAAGGACTCCTTGTTGGCCTCAGTATAATTTCCAAACCATTTTATATAACTTAAAAGACTCTGCTTGAAGAGGACTCTGTTCAATTCTTGAGTTTAGTATTTTACCACTCCAACTTACACTGTTACAAGTAACTTTCAGTTAATTATACACGTTCTTTCTCACTCACAGTCTTCTGCATATTGTATTCTCTTTTCACTCTCTCTTTGCCTTGTCCACTGTCCTTTTATGAGTGAATGAAATTGCTTTCCTGGCAACAAAGTTTGAGTTAGATCCTTTACTATGCATTACAATTATATTCTGTTAATACCTATCATAACACTGATTAACATAGAGTCTGAAGTCTGTGAAGGCAAGGACTATGTCTTGTTCACTACTGTTATCTTTGGGGCTTGGCACATAGTATACATTTTTAAAGTGATTTAAAATTATACTTTTCAACCACAGAAGAGGGAGAAAAAAGAAATTCATTTGAAAACTTTTTCAATTTTCTAATTTAATAGAAATAACCAAAACAATGTGGCTTTCAAACAAGGGTTTAAAACTAATCTAATACAACTGCTACAACACATTCCAGAGCATTATAACAACAATTATTTACAGGCAGCTAATGTATTAAATAACCATGAAAAGAAAAAAAACTTGCTTTTATTACACATCAGCAAAAACACAGGAATGAAACAATTAGAAACTGCAACCTTGTTTTAAAAAATTAAATATGATTATTTAGAGAATACGATACCACAGAAACAGCACTTTTTAAGAATCATATTGAAGGGCAGTTAACTATGTGCAAAAATAGTAGTAGTAGTAATAATAACGAGGGGAGGAGACCAATTGAAATACTGGAAGCAAGGAACTAGTAAGGCTGTGAATTTAACCCTTTCGTGTGTAGGTATGTCTACATAAAAAATTAACAGGATTTCAAATTGCACAAATCTTTTTAAATAAGCTTATGTATATGTTTCACTGATTTTAAAATGTAGTAAATACCTACATTTTTCAGACCAGGAGCAGACATGCATTCTATCCTTAAGATTGAAATTTAGGCCACACTTGAAAGGGAATATTACAGTGGCACTTACAAAATCATTTCGGTGCCTTCCCACACATATAAACTTGGTGAATGTAAAAGAAGAGCATTTTCAATTTTAAAGATCACTTTCTAGAAAAGGGCTAAACTTAATTTTGTACATTTTGTAATCTGATATGACATATATGTCCAAATTAACTTATTTTTGAAGATAGTTTTGTTTCTCCGATACAATAAAAAATATATAAAGGACCACGTAGGCAAACACAAGGAACTAAGATGAAAGAAATGCTATACATGCATTCTGACCAAGTAAAAGAAACCATTATATTCAAGAGTACATGTTGAATCTGAAATGTCTATGTAAACTGTGGCATATAAATTTTTTTTCCTTAAAAAAGTACCTTCAATTTTTTTTTTTTACTCAAACACTTACTTTTAAAAAAATATGCAACTTTCCCCAATTTTTAAAATAAAATGCCACAATATATTGTCATTACTTCCAGCATACATTTAAATTTCTTAATTTTTAAAAGATAGACTGGGTGATATGCATACAAACTTTCCTATAAAACCACCATCCAGGAGAGGATTCTGACATGCTATTAGGCAACAGACTTAAAGCAGTGTTATTGCTTTATCAAGGAGGAGATAACTGTGAGAAAAAAAATTAAATATCCAGGTCCAGTACATGATCAAACTGTATTACACCTTGAAAATCTTGCACCTTCAGCAGATCACTAACATAGATGGAACAGAAATTAAAAATTCATGGTATGAATTAAGAATCTTTCTTAACTAAGGGAGTTAGGTGCGTGGATTTTTAATAAAACTATTCAGTGATCCAATGCTGAGTATGCAAATAAGCAGTGCTGACGCTGACAAGAAATGACATTTTTATATTTCACATGTTGTACATGAATGGGGGTGGGAATGGGATGTAAAAGCCAAGGGAGATGGGGCCACAGCATCTACTCCCGTTTTGAATAGTAAGAGACCATTTAATAATGCATGGTAGGCCACAATCCAAGGGCATAGTTGGAAGACCTGAATCTATTAGCTTATTAATACTAATCACTAATAATTACATGGCAGGATACCTGCTGAGGTAATTGATAAATCTAAAACTTGCACACTTATAAACCTTTTACTTCTATTTGAAATCATTTCTTTCAATTAACTAAAAATTCCAAAACTTGTTACAACAAAAAATGAGACAACTGACTTATCAGCATTACCTGAAATTCCCTTATGTTAAGATACAGAAGTCAGAAAGTAGCAACTTGTTGATCCAAAAATAATAATTTAAATAGTGGATCCAATGCCTTACCATTTCTCTGCAGTAATGGTTTGATGTTTCCATACAGAGCACGATCTACAATCTAACCATACTTTAGAACTTTCACACGCTTTGCCTTATAAAGCAACTCCTTCACTCAGTGAATCAGCTGAGGCAAGTGCTGAAAACACAAATTTAGGTCAGTGGAACAGACTGAGCAACACTTTGTTCTTAGTTTTTCTGATGGAAGAAGTAAACTGAAGTACAGCAAAAACTCTGAAAGCTTTTAAGAAAACATTATTATGTGGTCTTTTCTCCAAATCTTCTAAAATACTGCCATTTAAACAACAAATACAAATGTGAGAGAGTATAAAAACAAACTGCCCTCAGGGACTGACAGATATTCAATTTTGTATTTTTAAAATATAAATTAACAGGGAAATACATATTTAAATATCAAATTTTTATACTTTTTAACCATAGGTATGTTAGAGCTGAAGAAAATCGCTTAGAAATACAATGATCAGTGTGCAAGAAAAAAGCTTTGATAAAAAAATCTAAAGTGAATATCTTAATTCAATGGTGGCAATGTTGATAGCTATTAATAGTAATTCCTCAGCAGTATAAATTATCTTTAAAGAAATGGAAGCTATTAAACATTGACAAAAAAGTGGTTCTTAAATGGATTTAACCAATCTTAAAATAATAATAAAAAAAAAACCTAAAAACTCATCTAACATGTAATTTTTTTTAAAAGGAACACAATTATTTTTTAAGGCCCCAAATAATAAAAAATATTTACTTAAAGTGTGTTTCTCCCCACAGTTGGCAGAATCTATTTATGACTCATTATCTACACATTTTTTTTGAAAAGGATCCTTTGAAGAGCAAAATGAAATATTAAAACTCAAAGGCCTCACACAATGAAGTTATACTGCTGCTATTCCTTACTTTCCAAAAATGTGCCCTTGGAGATATGTCTACTTATAAACTAAAATCATGGATGTTGTGAAAAAAGAGGGAAACAGGCATAGGCATAAGTATTTTTAAATGATTTTCTCCCTCTTATTAAAAAAATTTTCTTAGGAATTTAAAATTTGAGTAAAACATTTAAACAGTTGGGTATATTTTCAAAGGTTTAAATTATTTTTTAAAAATTGAAAAAAAAAAGTGAAAAGCCAGGATTAAAGTAAATCAATAGCAATAATAAAATCAATACTATTTAAATACACAACCAGAAACCCTAAATCATATTCCTGTTTACCCCCATCCCTTGTTAAGAAAAGAAAACAACCCAAAGGAATTTGCATAATAATTTTTAGAGCACTTTATTTGATTCAATATGCACTAAAAAATATTGACCTCTTAGACAATTATGTCAAATAATTTTCTTAGTCTACTCTCTGAACTGCTTAAACTGAATTTTTAAAAAGGCAAATAAATCATTTGCCACAAATCTGCTGACATCTTAAAAATATCTAATGGCAAATTCTTCTACTATTTTGGTCTCTGTATATTCTAATGTGTCCATACAAAAGTAGGACTAAAATTTTTAGGCAAACAAAAGAGAAGCCTGTAACAGTGTAGAACACATATTTTCAATCTGAGCATCACAGATGAAGAGAAGAAAAATGAACGAGAGCCAAGTTGGTTTATCTGCCTCGGGTGCTGTAATTGGGGTTGTAAAGGTGGGTTTACTCCAGTAACCATTCAAGTGGGGATTGGCTCATTTTCAGGATTTACTTACAGGTCTCTTCTAAGTCCTTTAAGCCCCTAGTCCATGCAAATGTCCCACTTGGTGGACAGATGAGTAATCTAACCCCACCGGGTTTATTTCAATATTTTGATATTTCAATAAGCTGCTTCTGAAGATCTTTTGAGAAGTCTGTTCTCTATTAAAATAAGATAGAACCTCAAAATATGAATGTGAACATTAGAAATAGACAGCATATATTACAAATCCATTCTTGATAGGAACATTAGTAAGAATACACATTAGCTTAAAAAACAGGCTCAGCAAATGTTGCTGATCTGCCAAAAGTTTTAGTTCACTATTTACAAATAAGACAAAGTGAAATACAGAAAATTTTACACATTTGGTAGTTGACAGATACTGTTTGCCAATAGTGGTCTATCAGAAAACTGACATGAAGGAAGACTGGAAAAGGGCCAGTTGTCACCTTCTCAATCAAATTTAAATGTACAGAAAACTAGATTAATTTTGAAACAAACATTCTGCCTTTCATGGGAATAACTGTATGATCACATGATTTGATTGGGAAGTGCAGTTGTGAGGAAGTGTTTTCTGGAAACAATTACTGTAACTCTAAATAATCCACTAATGAAAAGTTACCATGTTTATTTTAGTAGACCACTGAAGCTGATTAAATGATAACTAGTGGTCGTGTTTCCTAACCCTAAATATGAGCAGAACATAAAACCACTGCTGAGTTCTTTATATCAATTTAAAAACTAAAACCCAACAGCAATGAAATGAGAAAAAAATATAATGGCATGATTCAATGCACATCTGCACTGACATTAAAGTAGAATCTGAGCTACTTGGATTTTTAACTAGAAAACAACCTGATACGTATGTGTGTGAAGGGGGAGGCTTAAAAGTTGTTTTAATAACTGTGTGACCTAGTCCAAAAAGAAAATTTATTAAGTGACATGAGCCTCAAGTATTTACTTGTACACGAAATATCCTGCACCAATCAAGACCACACAATCATCAACATTTGCCATTTCTTTCTTTTTTTTTTTTTGAGACAGAGTCTCGTTCTTTCGCCAGGCTGGAGTGCAGTGGCGTGATCTTGGCTCACTGCAACCTCCACCTCCCGGGAACATGTGTCATTTCTAACAATCAGAGAATCATCTTCATTAAAACAGAAATCCTTGAATCATTTCACTTTTGCTTTTTGCTTTTAAAGTTGCAAACAGAGTTCTCTCCCCCTTTCTTGACAAGAATGTGTTTCTGTCCATTATTTCAATCTAATACTGTGTAAAAAGCTATCAGCTTCTTCAAGGAGGTGCCCACTATAGGCAGGATATTCCAGCAACACTTAAAAGTTTTCTGTTTTATTTCTTTTTTTTTTTTGTTAAAAACAATTGATTTTAATCCATGTCATTTTACTTTATATGTACTGGTCTCTCATCTGACTTTAGGCGTTTTCTGCGGGGCTGTATAAAGTCTTCATCAGAGTCCTCAGTTACCTCACCATCATCCTCTTCCTGCTCAAACTCTGGTAAAGGTGCGAAGGTCCTGTCTGAGTAGATCTCTGTGAGTTTATCTTCAAAGTACAATGCAACTGCTTTCCCTGCCTGAGCTACTTCTGAATCAGCCTGCAAGCAAAAGATAGGAATATTCACCTATTGGTAATGCATATTCCTTCACCAAGTTTGCGTGGTCTGAAAAGCTTACCTTCAAATTAATCTCTTGTGTGTCTGCATAAACTTGAACAACTTTCATCATCTAAAAAGGATACCAGAGTCAAAAAAAAAAAAGGGAAATTATAATCCTTTCTAAAGTTATGAGACTGTATAGGATTGGCGACAAAAAGTCAGCCATACTAGGGAGAACAAATTGCTACAACCAAATAAAGCGCTTTTCTAAAATTCTACAGAACATGGAACCATTTTCTTTACAAAGCCCTGTTACTAAAGCTACTGTGAAACCTCAATAATTGTCTTAATTTGAATGATCAAGGTCAATCTGAATAGGAATTGGTCTGAATACATCAATCTACTGAAGAGAAAAATATTTGTGAAGCAAATTATATAAGAAACGTTGCTTTAAAAAACTGACAAACTTTCAATAAACCACTTAAAAAATTCTATCTGTACCGCAATATGTTAATCATAAATTATTTCTGAGGCACGTAACATGGGTCTTCTTATCAACTATAGTTCATGAAAGCATATTTATATGAAAATAATTTAACTGCATTGACAAATAAGACAAAATTTGGGACTATCATTTCTAACTTCAAATTAATGAGATTTTACTAATATACTCTGTGCCATACTACCATAATGGTGACTTAGAATTTTCACCTTATGAGGATTTTGTTTTGTTTTTAATTTTAAAATGCCATCTAGATGCTTCCAGAGGCAGCTATGGGAATACTTTACAGTATTCAATGTGATTTATTTTAGTAATAATCATATGGCACCCAAATTACATCAGCAATAAAGAGACTTTAGTATTAATCCTTTAAAAGATTTTATGGATTCCAATTAAATTTCATTTTCTTCTCCTATAATGAAAATCTTCCATAACAATAACAGAATTGATTTTATCCCTAAGATAATAAAAACAATTTCCCTGAAAGAGGTATATATCACATTTCTTCTCAAGGCACAGCTAACTCAACCTTACCCTCAAAACAAAACAAAACAAAAACTCCGAAAAAACAAAAAACATAACCAAAGTTAATGAAAGTCACACTGCTGAAATAAGAAAACTTAGTATTATATACTCTGGGCTACTATTCAAGATGGGTCACCAGAGATACAGTTTATTATTTTAAGGTTCTACATTTATGTTGTCAATAATAAAATGCAAGGATGTGGGTACAGATGATTTCCTAACAGTACCCAAAATGTAAGCTGTTTATAATCATATCCCACAAAACATACTTAACTACTGACAGTACTTTCCACACTTGTGCCAATCCTCAACTCATTTAGAAAAGAATATTTGATAATATTCTTTATTATATTTAAGTATATACTCCAAATTATATACAATGAATTTTCTTCACTGGAGCTGTTAATACAATCAGATGTTACTTTTGACAGGTCTTTAGCAGAAAAAAACAATATAATAAAATTAAAGTCTTTCAGCAGAAAAAACAAAACAAGGAAACAAACAAAAACTAACAAACCAAGACTCTATAGGTTGGAAGTTAACATACTTCATTAAACCTTTCACAGTTCTTGAAGATCAAACGGACATCGGCCACAAAGTCATCTGGGATTTGGTAGTGTTGGGAATGTTTTTTCTGAAGCTTCTTTTTCACGGTGGATAAATCCATTGGTTTCTTTATAATTTTATAGTAGTTTGGTATCTAAAATAAGCAAATAAATAATGGAAAATAAGAATTTTCCAAAATTGACAAACTGTTTAAAAATGCATAGCATATTAATTTTAGGGGAAAAAAAACCACTTATTAGAGAGCCAGTGGCTTGGAAATTTTGAGTATAGACGTATGTACTTTACGTCTTCATGAAAACCAGATCTTATGCAGAATATGTGCCAATCTTCATGGTTAGTCCAAGTCTCTCCATGGTTAGTCCAAGTCCCCGTCCCCAAAGTCCTACCTTTAATAATAAGATTTGGAAAGAAAGCAATCAGCAAGGGTAACCAACCAGTAGCCTTAAGGCAACATTTGGCTTATCAGAATTTTATGACTCCTCAAGAGTTTTTCTTTTTTAAAAAAAAGAAAAAAATTTACAAAATGTATTAATATTATAATTAAAATATGATGTCTTTCAGAAGACATCACAGAGAATATCATTTACATCATGGAGAAGTCTTGACTTAGTAACAGAGAAAGCAAGACTACTAGAATGTAAGAAAAAATTATTAAGTTTATTAACCATTTAGTGTTCATGCTAGGGAATTCTGGTCCCAACCCTGGCCAAAAATTTCCACCCTTGGGATAAAAGTAAAGTTAGAGAAGCTATTTTATTTTATGTATTTATTTTGAGACAGAGTCTTGCTTTGTCGCTCAGGCTGGCATGCGGTAGCATGATTTTGGCTCACAGCAACCTTCACCGCCCCCCCTCCCCCTGCTCCATTCAAGCAATTATCCTGCCTCGGCCTCCCCAGTAGTTGGGATTACAGGTGTGTGCTACCACACCCGGCTAACTTTCATATTTTTAGTAAAGAGGGGGTTTCACCATGTTGGCCAGGCTAGTCTTGAACTCCTGACCTCAAGTGATCCACCCGCCTAAGCCTCCCAAACTGCTGGGATTACAGGCATGAGCCACCACCACCAGCTGAGAAGCTATTTTAATAGTCCATAAAAAGAAAACATTTGAAAGTAATTTTCTACTTCAAAATCCCTGCACTTGAAGATGAAACAAACTTTCTAGAAACAGATGATTACTGCCTGTACAAAACACCTTCCTTCTGTCTAGGCCTTTTGTGATTTAAAATTCATTTCTCTGGCTACCCAGTAAACAAGTTGACTACCATTTAATACTCTGTAACAGGCCTGGTGTGCCATAATGTAGTATTCAACAACTGATGGCTAGCAATAAAATGTATGTAGCATAATTCTTACCCCACTTATTAGGCACTGAACACCTCTCATCTTCCTTTTATTGTAGCATTTTAGAGCCTTTATTCCCTACAAAAGTCAATGACTACAGACTATGGTAAACACTTTACATAGGTTATCTTAATATAATCCTCAGAACAACCCAGTGAGGTAAGAAATTGTGTCAGAAAAGAAACTGAGCCTTAGAGAGGTTGAGGAGCTTATTCCAGAAGGCTGACATGTAACACAAGCTATCTAAGGCCAGAGCCCATACTCTTATGTATCATGAGACTTCCCCACCGAGCTACTAAGGTAGGCAACTCACCGAAGCAGGAACAGGCTCCTGGAATTCAATACTTAATTCATGGCAATAGAGGTAAAGCAGAAGACGTTCACATTTCTGGCCCAAACAAGGAAAAGAAAGCACATGAAATATTTTTCTCCTAATAAGACATTCCTGAGAATAAGAACTTTATCACAACAAAGTGTGATTATAAGAAACTGAACACAAGCCCCCTATTTACTAGATATTCAACTAAACATAAGCACCCAAAGAAAACTCCCTCACATCTCATTTTGTTTTCAGACTCTCTTTTGCTCTACTTTAAATAAGAATGGGACATAGCCAAGGTAATTTATGGAAGGGAGTAACAAAAGCAACATCTAGCAATCTGTGCAAAAATTTATAAATTACTTGGTAATAAATAAATAAATAAATAAATAATCACTCTTGCTCCTTATGGTGATTCCTTAGGCAGGCAAGACAAACGTTAAATGTTATTAACCCCTTTCTTCAAATGACTCTAGTCAGGTTCAAAATAAAAATGGTCTTCTCAATCCAATTCCAAAAATATTTTTTCACCCAATCATCAGTAAACTGACATTCATTTTAGATTCACAGTCTTCCACTTACCCAAACTTCTTTTAATATAAGTTTGTATATCCTATACACGTATCTTGTCTTTACAGAGAGTAGATGAAGGTTTTTGCAAGTATATACACCAGACTAGAGCCAAACTTAACTCTAATGACCGCACAACAATGCAAAAGATTCTGTCTTTGGAAACGAGACTACAGGACAGATTGGTAAAAATCTGAGTAAAGTAAGGAGAGAGTTTCCATTTTTAATATGATGAGAAACTATTAGAGGATTTTAAGCAAGGAAATGATAGACTTATTTACTTTTTAAAAAAGAACACTGTTTAATACAGAAAATAGACTATAAAGGGCAAGAGCAGAAACAGAGAGAGCAGTTAAGAGATGATTACAATAGTCCGATGAGAAATTACAACGTCTGTCTAGAGTGGTAATGGTGGGGAGAAGAAAATGGTATTTTATTATTATTTCATTCCTAATAGGTTTCTAGCCTGAGCAACAGAAACAAATGGTGGTATCATTCAATTAAGGGGGATACTGGGGGAGGAATACAGTTTTTTATGTTGTTATTTGCTTGGTTTTGTGTTTTGAGAAAGAGGATTAGAAATTAAGATTTTTAGTTGGGACATGTTAAATTTGAGGAATCTGGATAGAAGAGTCTATAGTTTAGGGTTAGAGAAAAGAAGACTTCAGAAATCATCAATATACTAACAGATGACAGCATTAAAAATTAAATTATATCAGGTTTTGTGTATGGCTACACAGAAAAAAAAAAAAAAAAAAAGATGTATATTTAGGCAGACAACTACTGAATCCCAATAACAAATCAACTTATTTGACACTTACCCTTTGGTCCACGGGGCTTAACCCCTGCGCAGTTTTCCCCTTCTTACTATGTTGCAAATTATCACAATCATATTCAACTTCTGGCTTTCCAATATCTCTACAAAATGTGCATATCCAGTCCCCACTAAACAGGGAAATAGGCAATTAGTCCAAGTAATTATAAGAAATCTTGCTCTAGAGAAGCTACTTCCTTACACAGTGCTTAGTTTATTTTCTTAATAATTTTCTGGAAAAAGGGAGGTTTAATAGTTGTGAAATCTCATCAGGTGAAGTCATGTGATTAAAAACTCCTCTAAACTTTCCTAGTCACCAACCAATTGATTACTTTCTGGAATACATTATAAAAATGGTACCTCTGCATTAAAAGGGGGTCTCTTAGTAGCATAAAGCTGATGAGCAGTACTTGCAGCACAAGGCCTAAGACCAACTCTCTCAGGTCCCAGTATCACCATTATGTGGACTCAGTGTTTATGAATAAGAAGAGCAAAGGTTACAGAGTTTCTCAGGTATCTTGTACCGTTTTGCCATGTGTTAACATGCCAAAAGTAAATCAGTTATTTTTTCATGGTCAGTCAAAACCTCACACACACACATACATACCTGCAGACACAAGCATATGTATATATGCCTCCTTTGTTTTTTTTGAGACAGAGTCTCCCTCTTGCCCAGGCTGAAGTGCAGTGGCACAATCTCAGCTCACTGCAACCTCTGCTTCATGGGTTCAAGTGATTCTTCTGCCTCAGACTCCCTAGCAGCTGGGATTACAGGTGTGCACCATCATGAATGGTTACTTTTTTTGTTTTCTTTGAAACACAGTTTCACTCTGTTGTCCAGGATGAAGTAGGGAGGCACAATCTTGGCTCACTGCAACCCCTGCCTCCTGGGTTCAAGTGATTCTCATGCCTCAGCCACCCTAGTAGCTGGGATTACAGGCACCTGCCACCATGCCCAGCTAATTTTTGTATTATTAGTAGACATGCATTTTCACCATGTTGTCCAGGTAACTCCTGACCTCAGGTGATCTGCCTGTCTCAGCCTCCCAAACTGCTGAGATTACAGGTGCCCACCACCATGCCCAGCTAATTTCTGTATTTTTAGTAGAGACAGGGTTTCACCATATTGGCCAGGCTGGTCTTAAACTCCTGACCTCAAGAGATCCACCGGCCTCGGCATCCCAAAGTGCTGGGATTACAGGCGTGAGCCACTGCGTCCAGCTACCTCCTATCTTTTAACCCTGCCAAGTATATACTTTGTTTTTATCAGGATTTCTTATCAAACTATGAAATCTAAAATGATTTATTTATATTCACTCCCCCTCTATATATAAAGAGATATAGAGAGAGGTAAATACATAGATTCTAAATCTTGGGATTGTACTAACCAATCTATTTGTTTGTTTTTCTTTTTTTGAGATGGAGTCTCACACTGTAGGCTGGAGTGCAGTGGTGCAATCTTGGCTCATGGCAACCTTTGCTTCCCAGGTTCAAGCGATTCTCCTTGCTCAGCCTCCCGAGTAACTGAGACTACAAGGTATGTGTCATCACACCCAGGTAAGTATTTTTTGGGGGGGTATTTTTAGTAGAGATGGGGTTTCACCATGTTGGCCAGCTGGTCTCAAACTCCTGACCTCAAGTGCTCTGCACGCCTCGACCTCCCAAAGTGCTGGGATTACAGGTGTGAGCCACAGTGTCTGGCTAATTTGTGTCAACATTTTATAGTCCTTCCAAAGCATGCCATTGAAAGAAAGCATTCAGTGGCAAAATTCTGACATTCCAGTAAATATTACTACCCAAAGGAAATAAAACTCTTACTTTCAAGATCAAAGTGCCAACGCTTTTCTTTTCTAAGTAAGAGTAAAGAAAAAGAAGGCCCTTATTAAACCTCTTGCAAATAACTACACCTCTGAAGACTTAGGTAAGAAATTACAACTCTTACCTAAAAACATTCTGACACTGTTTAATTATCTAGCAGTTTTCTAATCCAAAAGGTTGACTCTTTCAAAGAAGGCAGTATTATTCAATTAAAGTTACTGTTATTGCTTCAAGGGTATTTGAGATGATAAGGTTTTTTTTTTTAACTTATAGCAAGAAAAAAGCTGGGTTTACCCCCAAGAATATGGATTTACTTTCACTAAAAAGGAATTTGGAGATAAGAGAGAAAGGAGAAGAGTGAAAAAAACCAGCATGATCCTACTATTTTATGGTCTATGAAATCAGAGACAAGAGACTGCATGAACATAAAATATTAAATGGAAGGGAAGAACTACAGCTCTTCTAAACCAAAACCTGCCACTTGTAGATGCAAAAACTGATCCCTGATAATTAGTGAATTGCCAACACTTACTACAGAATTATAACCAGACTACAGGTTTTGTAACCTTAGCCCCCAATTAATTTAGAATTTCATCTATTTTCCTTATGCGAATATAAATGAAAGGCCAGGAGATGAAATCTACTCTTTAACATTGATATACCACTTAGATCTTAGATATTTTATTGTTCTGCTGTTAGTTTCCCTGGAAGGTAATACCAAAAGAATAACAGGCTCCCAGTTTTACAGAAATACTATGCACAGGTTAGAAGTCCATCTGCTCTGAACAACTTTGTTATTTTTTTTTTTAGCTTACGAAAATAAACACCAAAAGTCAATTATTTCACTGGTACCTTGGAAAGCTAAGTAGTGTTGGAACATGACAAGTTAGATGAAAGACCTTTGGACATTTTTCGCAGCACAAGAGATCCCCTCCATTTTGGCAGACAGCACACCAGTCTTCATTTGGGTCATCATCTTTGCTGTTGCCATCTCCTCCAATCCTTGCTGACCTGTGAATTAGGCTTCGAATTGGGGACTTTCCATTAACAAGGCTGCTGAGCCCTGACTGTTTGCAGCTTTCATTCATATCTGCAGGTTCAGTTTTCACATGGTTTTCCAGGCTTGCCAATGTATCCAACTCACTTTCTAGATGCAGGTTGGTTGAGAGAGGTGGTGTCAAGCTACTCTCAGGACTGCTCAACTAAAACAAAACAATGACAAATTCTTGAAGAATTATTTAATCTTTATTGAATGCTGTATGTGCATTTAAAAGTTATATGAATATGCATAAAGATATACTGACATAATTCAAATTTATTTTATAAATCACAATAGTGCCATAAAGAAATGACAATAACCCCAAAATCAGTCAGGCATGCTAACATGTGATTTTAAGGGGTCTGCCCCTCTAATAATGTCTCCCTCAGATAATAAGTAAATTAATTAAACTGTTAAGCTACTGATTTGGAAGTGAGTACAGGGTTACACTTTTTCTTGAGAGAGCCAATTATGGCACACTCCTTTTCACACCCAGAATCTTTTGCACAGCATTTGAGAAGCACTCTATAATATTCTTCTGCTGACCTATCATTTTACTATATTGTAGGAAGATTGCAACAATGTAAAATAAATCGTTCACCACCCTTTGCACTCATTTTTTTATGGGGGTACTTTCTAAACCAAGTTCTGGATGAAGGGGTAATGGTACTCCTAACCCAAGGCTGAATGTCTTGCTCTTTGAATCTACATACACTGTGTTAAATATACTAATACCCTCAGATGAATTCCTATGTGCCAACCATATAAAAAAGGAAAAAGAAGCCCGATCAGAAAGAGAAAACAAAAATAAAAATATCTAAACCAAGAGGGGCTTAGCCTTCCTTCATTCTATATGATAAATTTTATAAAATGTTCCACTCAAGGAACTCTAAAATCGTTAGTAATTCATGAGCCAAAAGACAATCTTCCTATTGCAAAACTCTATCAATAAATCTCTTTTGTGTCAGCAATCTTAACACAGACCTCACAGGTCCAGGAGAATGCCAAAGATCTTTTGTGGCCTGAGATTCAATGTGACTACTGAAATAATTAATAATTTCAGAAGAAGATACAATCTGATTTAGCATCATGGCAAAAATATTGAAAGAAAGCTGAGTTAGAAAAAGGGATCTGGCTTGTGCCAGGCATGAAACTTCAAAAATAAATAAATGTTCCTAGAACCACTACTCAGTCTTAATATACTCAGAACTGAAAGAATCAATGAAGTGACGTCCTTAATCCCTGTCAGACCCCAGTGGGAGCTTACCATGCAAGCACTCCTCCTGCCATCCTCTGTTTTCTCTTGTTTCACACCTCCTGAAAAGCTACATATTTCATCTTCAGTCCCAGGTTCTTGCTTGACCTTCACTTGATCAGATTTGAAACTAAGACTTGTCTTCTCAGCAGTTCTTCCTGATGACCCACAGCTAATAAGACACAACAAATAAAGATCACATACATTTGATGATATGGTATAAATAAAAACAATTACATGAAAAGTAATGTTCACTAAAGTAAAGACAATAGATGACTAACTTCATAAAAGATAAGTATACCTCATAATGTAGTTAAGGGAAATGTGGTATAAAGCCTAGCTTCAAACTCTTTAAAATTATGCAGCAAACTTTCAGAAGACCCTAAAACACATTTTATGGTTTGAAGCACTTATATCTTAACACTCACCCATACACATATTCCTATTTCTTAGCTCTAACCCCTGAAAAGGCCTAAGAAACAATGAACAATTCAGGAGCAATAAGTGCTACTGGCACGAGAATATTATTCTCAAACACTATTTTCCTGCTTTCCTATTAACATTACCAGAATTTTCTGGGAAAGTGGCTGATTCAAGGTCTGAAGCAAGAAATGTACAAAATGAACCACGAAAGCTTTCAAAGACTGCAGTGATTACAGCAAAACGACTAAGGAGCAAAACTGAAAAAGCTCTGACAGGCCAAAGATGGAATAATTTAAGCATTCAATACATAAATAACATACATAATGGATTAAAACATATAAAGTATGTTTAAATAGATGAGTCCATAAAGGTAATAATAATAATACTGTCACTGTTGGAGGCTGTTGGAAATAAATTCATTACCCTGAAAGCAGGGAAATAAACAGAAAGAATTTATCCTATCTTTCCTATAACCCAATAGTTGATGACAGAAAGTTTCTCTTTACACAAGTATTCTAAAGAAATAATGATACAATAATTAAAATATCGTATTTCAACCAGCAGAAAAATAATAGAGCTAAACAATAATTATTAACAATTGCTATCACAAAAGAACCCCAAGCAGGTGTAATTCGTCCCTGATGGAAGTATACATTACCACGTCTTCTTGCCCTCCCTTCCCCCAAATCAAACCTAAATCTGACCGACCCTTTTGACCTAAATACCAACATAGACAAAAAACAGGAGGCAGTGTACTTAAATGACAAGATGGAGAAACTAGGAAAACACTATAGGAGAAATGACATTTTTACAACAAATAAATTGATAATGACATAAACAAACTGATGGCAATGTATAGAGCTTAACTGTATCTGATTCAAAGAAACCGTTTTTTTTTTTTTTAAAGGCATTTGTTGCAAAAATTGGGAACATTAAACATTCACTGGATCTCTTACTGATATCAAAGAATGAGCTGTTAAATTGTTTTAGGTGTGATAATGGTTCTGTGGTTATAAATTGTTAAAATTCTTTTCATTAAGTGATATATACTGAAACAGTTACAAGTGAAAGGACTGAGATTTGTTTCAAAATAATTCAGACCATGAGGGAATTGGTAGAAGTACAGAAGAAATAGGATTGGCCATTATTTGATCACTATTAAAACTAGGTGATAAGTATACAGGGGTTCATTGTAATATTAAACTTTTACTATATATATTTGATATTCTTAACAAAAAGGAAAAAAATAAATTATTCATAACATAATACTCACCTGCCTCGACTGCCGGTACTAGAAGTACTAGGGGGTCTCACAGGTGTGTGAGAATTGGATAAACCTAAAAAGCAGTAAGTGAAAATGAGTATCAATGCATATAGAATATTTGGAATTCTACCTATTGGTTACAGAACTCAAGACTATTATAACCCAGCTAAAAAATTCCTGGAAATCAGACCTACTCACAAAGTCAGGGATGGGTGCATGTTAACCATTAGCAAATAGCAACCAGTTTCTCTCTGCTATGCCCAGACATCACCTCAGAATCCTCCTCAGAGTACCACTATCCAGTCAACAAAACAGACCAAGAAAACATGATCTGCCATCCCCCAACAAGTTATCTGATAGCATATTCTACTTAAGTTCCCATCAATTATTTTCAGAAGTCCTGAAATAATTCTTAATAAATCTTAAAAATTATGTGATTTAAAAATATGTTAATGTTGCAGCTCATGGAAAAACCACATTTACATTTGAACTGTTCTTCCTCTAGAAATAAGTAGGTGGTTTGTTTCAGTAAGAAATAAGTAACATTTAATTCACATCAGAAAAATACATTCAGTAACACTTCTAGACTGTTAACCTGTTTGGAGTTGCTTCAATCATGCATTCAAGAGTCCCAATTAAATCGCTGAGTAATATGGTTAATAAAACCACCAGGATTTTGGAAGAGAGTTACATATCATGGCTATTTTAATAGTTCTCAGCAAATTTTTTATTTTAAAATTACAGTTTGAAACTTAACCTGCCCTTCTTCAGCTTTTTAAAATCATTTTTGAATGTTTCATTATTTTACAAAGTGTTTTAAAGTTGACTTGAAACCAAAGAACTCTTCAACTGACCCTTTGTATTATAAAATATAAGATTAAACCCACCAAAGACTGTGAATATAGTAAAGGTTGAGTACTTTGGAGTTCTGAACTACAGATATATATTAATATAGCTTCAGCTGGCAAGAGTACCAACAGTATTCGAGCAAAAATAATCACAAAGATCAAGAAAAAAAATATCTGTTACTACGTCAACTTGGTTAGGATACGACACTCAACTATTTGGCCAAACAGCATAGATGGTATTGTGAAGGCATTTTTAGATGGGATTAACATTTAAATCATTAGACTTTGAGAAAAGGAGTTATCTTCCACAATGCAGGTGGGTCTCACACAACCAAGTGAAGCCCTTTTAAGAGAGAAGAGAAGACGGAGCCCTGTTCTCTCCCCCACCTCATGCCCCAAAGAAGAAATTTTGTCTCGAGACCATAACAATATTCTTACCTGGTCTCCAGCGTGCCTGACCTGCCCTGTCAACACCCACAATGACGTGGGCCAATTCCTTACAATAAATCTCTAATCTCCCTTTCTCTCTCCATGTAGAACTCCTACTTATTCTGTTTTTCTGGAGAATTCTGACTAAGATACTGAGACTCTTTTTAAGGTGTTAAAAAAAAATAAGGTAATACCCCTGTTTGCTTTACCTGATGATCCTGGAGAAAGGGCAGAGGGTCCTGGGGAAGGATTCATGGTGCTTGTAGGCTGTGGGGGTAGGTGACTGCCTGAGATGTATCTACTTAGTAGATTATCTAAACTACTTGAGCCAGCATCTTCCAACTGAAGAGAAAGAAGATAAAGACAAATTTGCTTTGATTAAAGCAGATAAGTTATTAACTTTGTGTCAATACTTATATTTAGTTTATTAATAACCTAACGGATTATCCAATATCAAGCTGAGTTTAATTACTGCTTCCTTAGGCTCCCCTGAGGACCTACACAGTATAGTTTATGTAGATAAAACTGTATTATTCAACAAACAGCTAGGTGCTCAGAGCAAAACATAATGATCTACTAAATCCTGTATGTTCTATTATGAAAATAGCTGACACACTCTGACACTTCTGCGGTTTCTCAAAATTGCTGCAGGACCTATTTATCAGTATTCTTGTCGCCAGTATCCCTCCATTTCAATGTCCACAATTATTCACTTAAATAGAAATGTCAGCATATTAGTACCCAACTCTAAAGCTCAGAAAAATTCTTATAGCCCACAGAAAGCCCTTAGCTTGACAAATAAGGCCCCTTACTACATACAAAAGGGCACAGTTAACAGTATGTATGAGCCCTTTCCTTACTCAGAGGCAGTAAAATAAAGCCACAAGACCCAGAACTACGATTCTGGGCCGGTTTTCAACCTGAACGTCACTTAAATCCTATCTTTAAAACATGCCACCTACATTGTAGAACTGTGATGATTAAACGAGAGAATACATAAGAAAGAGTAAAAAGATATTACTTATTAATATTACCTTAAATCTTATACTATTTCATATAAGAAATGGTCATATCGTTATTTTTAATTTTGAGACAGGGTCTGGAGCTGCTGTCCAGGCTGGAGTAACAGTGGCATCATCTGGACTCACTGTAACCTCTACCTCCTGAGCTCAAGCCATGTCCCCCAACTCAGCCTCCTGAGTAACTAGGACTACAAGCATGAGTCACCATGCCTGGCTAATTTTTGTAGAGATGAGATTTTGCCACATTGCCCAGGTTGGTGTCCAACTCCTGAACTCAAGCAATCTGAACTCCTTTGCCTCCCCAAAGTACTGGGATTACAAACAAAACAAAACCCATGCCAAAGGCATGAAAGGCTGAAGGTGAGAGTAGGCAGTGGGTTAGTTTGAAGGATAATTAAAGGACAGTAGCAGTTGTGTTACCCTGTGGTCATAGCTGTTGGCCAAGGATGCACTTGTAAAGCTGTAACTACAGGTGAATCCCTAGCTGCAACTCAAGTCAACTGGAAGATCTGTTATGAGGGAGTACCTAATGTGGGCCAGAGATGAAAATGGGGCTGCATCCCACCTAAAAACAAAGAAGGGGGAAGATGATTCAAAACAGACATGAAAATGCCATGTTACCCATTTCCATTTCCTTTTTATACTCCTCACTTGCAATTTGTATCTCTTGCTAGTAACTCTAAGGCCAGAGAACAGACAGGTCAGGAAGAGGCAAAAAGGAAGTACATTAAAGGGCATCCCTGTCATTATAGCCTCCAACAGGGAGGTACTAACTGAAGCATTCACCCCTGGGTTTCACTAGACATGAATAGAGAGTCTCCATAAATAAAGTTAAAAGTCTAACTGGAAAGGTATTAATTCATTGGCTCATTAAAGCAATGTTTTGTGAGCATCCCTGAATAAGTGCATGGAATATGACAGATATTTTATAATTTCAATAAATAAAAAAAAAAAAAAAACCCACAGTCCAATGGGAAAACGAGCAAAGACATTTCACAAAAAACAAAGATAATTTACAGAAGAAATAAAAATAATCAATGAATGTAAGAAAACCAATTTCACTAATCAAAGAAATGAAAATAAAATTAACAATAATGTCATTTTAATCCATCAGATTGGAAAAGATGGAAGAATGATTACTCGTATTGGGAAGACAGTGCAAAAATGGGCATTTTCAAATATATAAGCTGGCATAATTTTTTTTGTAGAACAATCTGTCAATAGCTATGTGAAATTTAAATGTATAATCACTTTTGGCACAGTAATGACACTTCTACCAACTTAGCTTACAGAAATACGTGTGTTTAAAATCACACACACATCATGCCTCAATGCAGCTTTTTACAAATGACATTAAGGTTTAAATGACATCCAATAAACTAAACATACTCAAAGTGTAGGATTTAATGTGAAAGTCTGAAGTATTTTCACATGGTATACAACTGGGAAACCAAAAACAAGAATAGTAAACAGATCTTATCTATCATTCCCAAGATTCCTCATGCCCCATGGTAATCAATCCCTCTCTTAAACAACCTGTCCTCAACCAACCACTCATCTGTTTTCTTCAGCTTTAGGTTTTTTTCCCCTAGAGTTCTATATAATTTGAGGTATATACTATATACTTTTTTCATCTGATTTTTTTCACTCAGCATGATTATTCTGACATTTATCCATGCTGTTCGATTAAGTGCATTCCTTTTCACTGTTAATATTCTATTATATGAACACATAATTTGTTTATCCATTTATCTGCAGGTGGATATTTGGGTTGTTTCCAGTTTTTGCCTTACTACAAATAAAGCTGCTATAAACATTTGAGTACAAATCTTTGTATAGAATATTTCCAGTTTTCTTTTGGCAAATAAATAAAAGCAAAATGACTTCACATTATGACAAATACACATTTAACTTTTAAAGAAACTGCTGAACTTTTTTCAAAATGATTGCACCATTTTACAGCCCCAACAGTGTTTGAAGGTTCTAGTTCCTCCACATTTTCACCAATGCTTGCTATGGTTAATGTTGTCTATTTAATTTTAGCCATCCTAGTAAGTATGTCATGATATATCTCACTGTGGTTTTAACTTGCATCTTCCTAATGAGACATTAACATCCTTTCACAAATGCAGCTTTGTTTTTAATAGTAACATATGAGAGAGACACCAAAAGTTCACCAAGAGAGGATTAAAAAAAACCCATGAAATGGAATACCATAAGAATCAAAACACAAGAAAACTCTGAGAACTGACAGAAAAAGTCCAAAAACATAAAACTTGCAACACAGTATTTATAACACTAGGTGTGTACATGTGGTATAATCTCATTTTCTGTTACTTAAACAAATTATGAGATGGACATGGCGGCTCATATCTGTAATCACACCAAGGTGAGAGGATCACTTGAGACTAGGAGGTCAAAAACAGCCTGGTCAACTATTAATAGCAAGACCCTATCCTACAAAAAATTTAAAAATTAGCCAGGCATGGTAGCATGTGCCTATAGTCCCAGTTACTGGGGAGACTGAGACAGAAGGATCCCTTGAGCCCAAGAGCTCAAGGCTGCAATGAGCCAAGGATTGTACCACTGCACTCCAGCCTGCGCAACAGAGTGAGACTTTGTCTCAAAACAAAAAAAATTAACCAAAATAAATTACCCCCCCACCCACACACACGTATTTTTAAATTCATGTTTGTGTATTTCTAGGGAAAAATCTGAAAGGATGTACACCAACTGGTTACAGTGTTGGGATTTACTCAGGTGAAAGAATGGGCTAGACAGATATTTTTGTTTTTTTCATTTTTCTTTTTTAAAAGCTACAATGGTTTTGTATGGCCCACAAAGGCCTTTAAAAAGTAGGCAAATCTGATAGCTCATGTACACTGCTTCTACCCACCAAAACCCTTCAAAAATAGTTTCTCATTGAGTTTAGGATAAAAATCCAAAATCCTTTATGTAGCTTAAGAAGGCTACCTGATCTGGTTTCTGTTTTCGTCTACAGACTCATTTCATGTCATTTCTATCTAGGCCCTTCTCTCTTTCCTGTTCTTCACTGACCTTTCCTCTGTTCTTCAAAAGTGCCCAGTCCCTTTGACCTTGTGGGATGTGAAATTCTTTTCTTTTTACCTAGTAAAATTTACTGCTGACATCTCCTTGCTAACTTGTACTCAGCTTCCAGGTTTCAAAGAGGTTTTAACAACCGATTAGGTATTATTGGGTTCTCTTGGTATATATTCACCTTAGGTTGATGTCTTGTAATTTCCCCCTTTGAGTAATGCTATACAACTTATTATAAGTAGGGTTTTAAAAAAATCTATAAATGTCTGCATTCTCCTGGCCTGTAAACTCCGTGACAGCAGGTTTCTCTTATTCCCACTGTTCCTCAAGATAAGCACAATGTGCTAAACACACTTGGATGAATGGTTATAATTTTCCTATGAAGCATAACAGGGGTCCTTCCTCCCAAAGCTTACTTTATAATAATGAGGGCTGGTGAAAAAAGAAAGAAAAATAATCATAACAATTAACATTTGTTGAATACTTACATGTCATGCACCAAACTTAATTTTACCAACATATCCATGAGGCAGATTCTTTTTTTTTTTTTTTTTTTTTGAGACAGGGTCTCATTCTGTTGCCCAGGCTGGAGTGCAGTAGCACCATCACAGCAACCTTGAACTCCTGGGCTCAAGGGATCCTCCTACTTCAGCTTCCCGAGCAGCTAGGACTACAGGGTCCATGCCAAGATGCCTGGCTCATTTAAAATTTTTTTTTGTTGAGACTGGGTCATGCTACGTTGCCCAGGCTAGTTTCAATCCTGGCCTCAAGTGCTGTTACTATCCTGGCCTCCTCAAAAGTGCTGGGACTACTACAGGCAGAGCCACTGCATCCAGATTTAAGAGAGCTTAAAATAAAAAGTGACGAAGTCAGCATTAAAAAAAAAAATCACGAAATCTGACCTCAGACTTGACTTTATCATCTGTAGTATACCTAATTGCTTTGAATCTCATACTCCTTTCATGGCTTTTGTTGCTTCTGCATATATAATTCCTATCCAGAATATCTGCCTTCTAACTAACCTTGACTAGTTAACACTCACCTACTTATCTTTCAAGTTCAAATTTAAGACTATCTCATATAAAGTCTATTCTGACTTCCACAGGCAGATGTAGAATCTTTTGCCTCTATTCTTTCACCATCATTTATACACATCTATTTGTACCAATAAGCTCACTGTTTTTGACCCTGTTTAGAAAACTGTCGCCTGGCCAGGCGCAGTGGCTCACACCTCTAATCCCAACACTTTGGGAGGCCGAGGTGGGCATATCACCTGTAGTCAGGAGTTCGAGACCAGCCTGGCCAAAATGGTGACACCCTGCCTCTACTAAAAATCCAAAAAATGAGCTAGGAAGGGTGGCGCACGTCTGTAGTCCTAGCTACTCAGGAGGCTGAGGCAGAAGAATCACTTGAGCCACGGAGGAGGAGGTTGCAACGAGGTGAGATTGCACCACTGTACTGCAACCTGAGCAACAGCGAAAGGCTCCGTGTCGAGGAAAAATAAGAAAGAAAACTGTCTCTCTATTAGATAGGAAACTCCTTAAGGTCAAGGACCATTTCCCTTTGATCCTTATAAAAATCAGTAACTAGGGTCTAATACATGTTCTCAAATATTTGTTAAAGAAAATATACAAGTGCATTAATAACAGTGATCCATGTTTCCAGAAATGTTCTAGTGTTATGCTGTATTGAAGACTTGGCCTTGAACCTAATAAAAGGATTCCATATTTAGGTGCTATTCTACTGATCATCAGGAAAATACTACATTTTATCAATGAACAAAAATGTTCTACATCTGATTAATGAGATATATGTACTGTCCATAAGTGAAACACTAAATATGATACTACAAAACATTCCGTTTTCCATTTACTATCTACTATTACCTTCTTGCATAACCAAAATGTAAATGTTAAAATTCTTCATTTTAATATATTTCTTTTAGTTACCTAACTATACCACCATTAATACATCTGACTTAGTAGATCAATGGTGACACTGAGTCACTTCTATCTTACTACTCCTGGTTGTGCCTTCTCACTCCCTCAAGCCTTTGCATATACCATTTTCCAAGTGTAAAACAACATCTCTATCTTGACCAACAAACCATATCTCATATCTACACTAAAGTACAATTCAGTCCTTGAGGAAGGTTTCTTATTAGGCAAAAGAAACTTAAGGCTTCGCTTCTACACTTCAATCTTAAACTTAGCTATCTTGGCTATTTTAGCAGCTTAAATTAATGCAAATGCTAGATTTTCTCCATGTGAATTCTTAATCTAGCCAAATTAAGTAGAAGAATAGTTAAAAATAATCCATAAATGTGCTTAACCTGAATATGTTTCCTGTAAAACCGGCAGAAGTTAGACAATTAAACCTCTTTCCTTTATAAATAGCAACGCAACAACAGCCTAGTATACTACATTCATACTTGTATGAACTTGTACATGAAAGCTCACAACAGCATTATTCCTAACAGCCAAAGAGTAAAAAAGCAAATGTTCACTGACTGATGAACAAATGTGATATATGTATACAATAAAATATTATTCAGCCATAAAAAAATGAAGTCCTAATACATGCTAAAACATGGATAGACCTGAAAAACATTAACCTAAGTAAAAGAAGCCAGACATCAAAGGCCAGATATAACTCCATTCATATGTGGGATGTCCACGGAGACAAAGTAGATTAGTGGTTTCCAGGGGCTGGAAGAGGATATGAGTCAATGCTAATGAGTACTGTTTTTTGTTTTTTGAGGTAATGAAAATATTCTTGAATTAGTGGTAATGGTTGTACAATTCTGTGAATGTACTAAAAACCACTGAATTGTACATTTTTAGAGTGGATCTCATGGCATATAAATTGCATTTCAATAAAAAAGTAGATGATACTTGCTTCTCCCTTTGTAAGGTTAAGAACTGGAATCAAGTCTTGTTTATCTCCTTATTCTCAATGCTTGAGTACTTTAGCATACAGTAAGTGCTTAGTAAAAACTAAATGACATTGTTATACTGTGCATACCTCTGGCTGCCTAAAGGCTCTCAATACCATGTCTTTCCAGGGCTACAATCCCAAACTACCTCCCTGGTATTTTTACAGGCAGTGTGGAAAAAGAACTGCACTTAGGATTAGTAGTCTGGACTTAAAATTCCATCTTTTCTATCTATCATGTGACTCCAGGGAAGTCGCTAATGAAACTGCCTGCATTAGTTCATTTTCACACTGCTATAAAGATACTATCTGAGGTTGATTAATTTATAAACAAGAGGGTTTAATTGACTCACAGTTCTGTATGGCTGGGGAGGCCCCAGGAAACCTACAGTCATGGCAGAAGGAAAAGGGGAAGAAGGCACCTTCTTCACAAGGTGGCAGGAGAGAGAGTGTGCAGAGGAAACTGACACTTTAAAAACCATCACATTTTGTGAGAACAGCATGAGAGAAACCGCCCCCATGATCCAATCACTTCCTACCAGGTCCTTCCTTCCACAAGTGGAGATTACAATTCGAGGTGAGATTTGAGTGAGGACACAGAGCCAAACTGTATGACTGCCTTTGCAAAAATTGTATCAGTGAAAGAGTCAGGAAGATCTGATCTAACAAGCCTCCCTCTTTCTTGCCTTTAGCCTTCATGCTGACACTAATGATTCCTGGGCTTGAGACAAGCTGATTTAGGAAGACATTCAGTTTCTAGTTTACATGATGATAGCCCTTCCCCAAAACTCCACTGCCTTTGTAAAGTTAAGGAGATAGCACCAGATGAGGAGGAGGAAAGGAGGCTGAATTCTGCTAAGGTGTTGGCATAAAGGACTGCCAGCCATTATCCTGGAGGTCATAAGACAGATAACTTCCTCAATTACTCCTGCAGTTGACAATCACTATTGCTGAACCTAAGATATTTTTTGAGGTTTCTCACATGTCTGACACAGACGATGGCTCCAGCTGGACCCAACGAGCACTCCTGTGGCCCCACCCAAAAGTGATTCAGCAAGTAAGGGGGATCATTTCCCACACCCATATGACTGCATCCCCCAGCCAAACAGCAGCAAGCACCCATTGCCTAGCTGCCCCCCACCCCTTCCTCCAAACTACCTTTGAAAAACCCCTAAACTGCCAGGCATGGTGGCTCACGCCTGTAATCCCAGCACTTTGGGAGGCTGAGGAGGGTGATCACCTGAAGTCTGAAGTTTGAGACCAACCTGGACAACATGGTGAAACCTTGTCTCTACTAAAATACAAAAATTAGCCAGGTGTGGTACCGTGCGCTTGTAATCCCGGCTACTCAGGAGGCTGTAGGAGAATTGCTTGAGTCTGGGAGGTGGAGGTTGCAGTGAGTCAAGATCGTGGGTGACGGAGCTAGACCTCATCTCAAAACAAATAAGCAAACAAAAAAACCCCTCTAAACCACAAGCCTTCAAAGAGATTGATTTGAGTAATAACTCCATCTCCTGTGTGGTGTGAGTGGCCTCGTGTCAATTAAACTCTTTCTTTACTGCAATGCCATGGTCTCTGAATTGATTTTGTTTGTGCAGTGAGCCCAATAAACCTGTCAGGCAGTTATGCTAACCTCTCTTACTGTTATCCATAAAATAGGGACATTACATATCAGGTGATTTTAAGTATTAAACTTACATACTGCCTGTGAAAGTGCTTCGCAAAATACAAGCTCTTAACTTAGAAATGTTACTTTTTAATTTATATTATAAAACTTTCCATTCTATATAATCTCATGATCAACAAAACTACCATTTCCTCAGCCAAAAAAGGCTTCTCCTAACATTAGGGAAGCAATCAGATTAAGAGAATTCACAGTATGTTAGTGATTTTCTGAATAATTTTGTTAATAATAGTGCATTGTATTCAGAATTTTTGCTAAATGAGTAAATTACAGCTGCTCTTATAGGAGCAAGGGGATGGGTAATTATGTGAGATGATGGATATGTTAATTTGTTTCACCATAGTAACCAATTTACTCTATGTATGTATAACATCATGTTGTTACCTTAAATATACACAAAACTAACTTTAAATAAAATTTTTAAAAAAGTTTGAAGCTATAGAAATATCTTTAAAACTCTTACATAAGCCCATTAAAACCCACTAAAACAAAACATTGAACTGCAGCCACAGAAACAATCATGGGTGCTACTGTCAAAACAGTTTTCATTGCTCCTTGTTCCTATGGTGACCCTGGACTCCAAGATATGAAAGTAACTCATACAATGCATAAAATAATTCAGTATAACGCTGGCAGATTATATTTACATTAAAAAAAATGCTTTTAACTAAAACAAATTGCTAAAATTTCAGAAGGATCCAAAGGATACTTGTCTTCAGTTGAAAGGGGCAAAAGCCTTCACTCAAAGGTCCTTCACATTCCATCCATTCCTCTTCTCCATCATTTCCCCTCTCAGTAGAAGTCTCAAAGTATCTAACGTCTTGGCCTTCCAACCCCATCCTTTTCCCAACTGACTACCCCTTTTGGACCTAACAGAAAAACAACAAAGATCTAACCACATGTTGGACCTGGGTCTTCTCTCTGGCTTCAGGAGTGCATCATCTGACACAATGTTTGCCTGTGGCAGGTGGTAGAAAGGGAGGAACTAGCCTTTTAGCAAAGGTGATATTAATCTACCATTATTGTACTTCTGTTTAGACAGTCCCATAATTTGCTATTCATATGATATTCAATTCTCCAGAACTTTAAAATATTGAGAAATGCTAGTATTAGCAAACAAACTTTTCAAGGCTCAAATATTTAGATTTAACTTTGTTGGTTTAACTGAAAAATAACAATTATGTCCACTTATGGTGTACAATGTAATGTTCTGATCTGTGTTATAGAAAGACTGAATCAAGCTAATGATGATATCTAACCCCACTAACCCATCATTTTTTTGTGGTGAGAATATTAAAAATCCATTTTAGCAATTTTTAAATATATAACACACTATTAGTCAACTGTGGTTACCGTGAAACGTAAGAGATCACTAAAATTTATATCCAAAAGAACTGAAATTGGTACATCAGAGAAATTATCTGCACTCCCATGTTCACTTCAGCATTATTCACAATAGCCAAGATATGTAAGCAATCTAAGTGTCCATCAATGGGTGAATGGATTTTTAAAAATGTGGTATACATATACAATGGAATATATCATATAGCCTCTAAAAAGAAGGCAATTCTGTCATCTTGCAACAACATGAATGGAACCAAAGGACATTATGCTATGTATAATAAGCCAGGCAGAGAAAGACAAATACTGACTAATCTCACTTACATGTGGAAACTAAAAATGTCCATCTCACAGAAACAGAGAATAGAAAGGTGGTTAACCGGAGGCTTGAGGAGAAGGTGGTTGGGGAATGGGGAAAGAGAGGATGTGGACGAAAAGTACAAAGTTTCACTTAGACTGGAGACTTTTAGTGATTCAAACTCTACACTTTAGAAATTTCTAGGAAATGTTGATTCTGAATTTTAAAAAAATACCTGAAATAAAATAAATAACTCTCTAATTAACATTAAGTTTAATGAAGCTTCATTCAATAAATACAAACCTGTATGGGTGGAATATCTGGCAGCGATGGAAGGTTTTCTGGATTGGTAACTGAGGGAATTAGCTCTATTGCTGTAACAGATGGGCTGGTGGGACCTCGGTTTGCATTTGCCATAGTTGCTGTAGTAGGGCTCGTTGGGTTGATTGTGGTGTTGTGTACCGATACTACGGGAAAGGGTCCAGCATGCCCTGGGTTTGAGTGCTAATAAGAAAGAAGACGCTGTCATTACTTGATCTGCCAGAATAGCTGAATATAAACTACACCTTTACAATTTTTAGTTTAGGAAGGAAACAGAAGAAACAAAATGGGCTTTTTCAAACTTATTCAGGAGAACAGTTCAAACTTAGCTTTTTCATTTTTCTATTCATTTTTGTGTAGTATCTAGGGAAAGACAGACTTGCCAACAATTTCCCAACATGTCAGCCTGGTGATATGATGCTATTTCAGAACAAGAAAGTATGTAACAGAGGATCTGTAAGCCTCCATGTTTTCAAACATCAGGGTAAGATTATGTCTATATTCCTCTTCCACCCTTAGTCATTTTTCTAATAAAAACAATTATGTAATGCAGCTTGATGTGGCAGAAAGAACAATGAATTTACAGAAACGAAAAATGGCATCAAGTCCTGACTCTAATACTGTGTGACCTTAGACAAACCACATAATCTCAGTCATTTAGAAATGTGGATGACAATACCTCACTTGTTTCATTGTGAAGGCTGTCATGAGAATCATTTAAGATAATACAGAAAAAAATCTTTAGAAAACAAATTATACATATATAAATAAATTATTTGAAGTATTTAAAAACTAAAAATGCTTAATAACATTAAGTGATCTCTGTAGGGGTATACCCAAAGTCTAAGGAAAATGTTCTGAGATGATTCATTAGTCTGATTGTATAGCTTCTGTGCTCTGACAAGGTGTACTTGGCCCCTGGAAATACTTGAGGGCCTTCCATGAACTAAGGGATACATGATTATGGGAAGAGAGTGAAGGCAATAAATGTTCAGATCCTCAGCCTTTTGCATGTACTCTTTAAAAAGAAAAAAAAATCTGATTTGCCTGAGAATGTGCCATGCTCTGTTTGTTGGATCTTCTTTTCCACCACTTTCACAACTGCCCTTCCCCTGCCCCTGACAAAAGAACACCACCCCTTTGACCATTCCTAAAATCTTATTCTAGGAACACTGCACCAGGAAGGAAAAAAAGCTGCAGAAATAATTAACAGTAAAACTGGAAAGAATGATGTTGGGTGTCTGACTCCAAAACCTGGGTAACAAATCTTCAAATGGGTTCAAGTATCTGATGTTTAACAAAAATGAGAACCTGAGGAAGTTGTCACTGATTAAGTTTTTAAATAGTTTTGATAGATTGTTTTCTCAGCTTATAATATAGAAAAAAATTCAAAGAATTGAAGGATATTACCATAATAAAATTATTTTAATTCCCAAATATGTAATTTTGTAAACAAGTTTCCTGAACATTACATAAAAACAAATCCAAAAAAAACTAGTAATAAAAACCAATGTCGAATTCTGACTTATTTTAAAAATAAGTAACAGCATACAAACATACATAACCAAAAGCAGGAGGTAAAAAGTCTCCATCTAGCTCAAAGAAATGTATATCCAGAAGACTTTTGTATCTTCTAATATTCTTAAACCATGTAAATACACGCATTTTGTTTCAACAATTGTATAATATAATGTTAATGTGGTCCACAGAAAAAGTTTCAAAGCTTAATGATAACCTTATTGTCATGGGAAATTTAACAATTTATTACAATAAACATTTTTTCCGGGAGAAAATTACAATAGGCTAATCAATATCTATCAAACAAAATTGTATTACAGTAAGATTAAACTGTTGAGGAAGTAGAAGTGAAAATCAAGTCCAAGGAGAGCCTGCTAGGGTATTTGGAATTCTGGTGAATTCATCTTAAATAATGTAGAGGTTTTTTAACTTTGTACCATCAATATTTATTATATGCTATAAAGTATAGCTTTTCAAACTATTTAAACTTAAACCTATAATAGAAATTTTAAATGAAAGTCTTCAAGGTGAAAGAGTATATATTTTTCTTTCTCTCTCTCTCTCTATTTCTGTCTCTCTCTCTCTTTCTTTTTTTTTTAAATAGAAGCACGGTCTTACTATGTTGCCCAGGCTGGTCTCGAACTACTGGGCTCAAGCAACCCTCCTGCCTAGGCCTCCCAAAGAGCTGGGATTACAGGCATGAGCCACCACTCTCAGCCAAGGCGCGTGTATTTTAAAAAGCACTTTCTAGGGGTACAAGGACCAAAAAGCTGAAGGACCACTGTTAAAGGACAGCATTTATCCAACTTTAGTATGCAGATTGACCTGACAGACTTCGTACAAATTTAAATATTACTGAATACTTCCTTCGTAGAAACTCTGATTCAGTGATTATGGCTAGGAATCTATTCTGACAAGGTCCCTAACCCACCCAAGCTGACTGGTAATTCTCATGGTCTTTAGAACATGTTTTAAGAAACATAATTCTAAGAGTTAAAAAAAAACAAACAAACCTCTATTATCTTGTAACTAGAAATTCTATTAAAAAGTAACCTCACTTTATAAATTCATCTCCCACATAAATATAACTTACTATTTGGGCAAAAATTATAAAACATGTCTCTAAATACACTTATTAAAGAGTATTTACATCCTAAAATGAACACTATTAAAGGTTAAAAATATATATATATATATATATATATGTATACAGTTAGCTCTACTACTCTCAAAGCCCTTTTTATATATTAGGATCAAAAGTCACATTAATAGAGCAGAGGAGCATTTTCAGGAAACTAAGTTTCTTGCTATTTTATCATTACCTCTTGTGATTGTAGGTAAAATCATCAGCTCATTAGATTTGCTTTTCACTTCTGTAAACTGAATGCGTTAACTACATCAGGGTTTATTAAGCCATAGTATATGATGCACTCAAAGGGATTTTAAAAAGCTCTTTAAATTAAATACAAAATCTTATGTGTATGTTTACTTTTCTGGGACAAGAAGATAAATAGCATTAATCAAATTCTCAAACATATCAATGACCTGCTCCCAAAAAGTGCTTAAGAAAAATGGTGTCTTTTAGTTTTAAAATTGTAGGATTCTTACAAATGTAACTCTAGGCATACTTGTCTTTGGAGGTGTGGCTGCATCATGGAATACTGAGGGCCGCTGTGCCTGGGTATCCCTGGTATTCTGGCAGCGTTCTGAGCCAGTCTCATTTGATGGGCTTGAAAAGCTCCACAGTTCATGTTGCCTCTTTGCATTGTTTGCACACTGATCAATCGAGGAGGCTACAAAAAGTAGAAATTGCAATTTATGTAATAATTTTAAAATAAATTTATCTTTCAATTATAAAAATAATTGAGTCAAGATAAAAGAGTATCAAGTAAAAAGTATAAATAATTCTTATCGCTAGCCCCAGTCCCCAGAGGACTGCTAATGACTAGTTTGTGTATCACTCCCAAATTTCCCTTTTCTCTCTCTTTCCCGCTCCCTCTCTTTTTCTCTGTATGTGTATTTAAAGCATATCAACATTAACTTATCCCATCCTGGAGTAATAGTTTTAATTGGGATGGCAGTGGAGAGAGCAAAAGATACCCAGGGATAGGAATGACTTGAACAAACGCCTAAGGAACACATCAGATCCTAGGCAGAAACAATCTGGTCCTTTGGTCCACACAATTGTAGTGGAAAACAAAAAAGATCTGATGTGAAAGGATGAGAAGTGATATCCTTCCAGAGTACTAGTTAATTAATTGTTTCCCAAGACAAGTTATTTACTTACTTCCTTTCTTCACACCTCCGTTACATCACCATCATAACCAGAGAAAATATTTAAATGCTGACGTTTGAGCTCTGCTCAAAGTCCTGCTAGTAACCTTGAAATGTGTAACTTATCTAATATGGAAAAAAGTATACTGCTGGGAGCTTTATAATTTCTATCAATAATGCAGTAACGCATACTTACCTGTTGTTGTAACATCTGAGGGGCTGCTTGTCTAGGATGCTGTTGTGTTGTTGTTGTTGTAGTAGGTACAGGTGCTGGTGGTTGCTGCAACCTCATCTGTTGTAACTGCTGATGTTTCTGTGCATACACTTGTTGTTGCATGTGCTGAAGTCGAAGCTGTGCTAAGTTTATCTGTCCAGGGGTTTTACTAATGTGGTTTGTCCCTGGAGGAACTTGCCCAACTACAACATTAGGAGTATAACCAGGAGCTGGTTTACTCTCTATTACTAGATTACCTGAAAAATTTAAAACATGAGAAGAATTTGCATATAATCAACTAAATCATCTATTTTGCTGAGTAATCACCATGTTTTCCTCTTTTCTCTGACAACTAACAACACCTCAAAGCTCCAACAGTACAGCAGGAAATGGAGTCCGTTTAAAGATGATGATGATCAGAAACTTAATACATTCCAAAGCTGAATAAATGACTTTTGGTTATTCAGAAAAATATATTTTCTGTCCTTACTCTTTTTTACACAGATGTACAGAAAATTAAGAGATTATAAGAGGTATTAGATGAGGCCTGTCTAATCAATCTAAATCAATTGTCCCATGACAAGACTTATTGAAGGGTACTCAAGATTGCTAATGCTGATTCCATTTGCCTTTGAATTGCCAAAATGTGCAAGACAGAGCATTACGATGCCACAAAATCGTCTTCTGTGGAAATACTGAATGCTTTAAACAATTTATATCCTTAGAAGTGATGGTTTTCCTTGCTTTTTACAAAGCCACTGTTTTCTAGGGATAGAAACCAAATTTTAGGAAGATGTGATTTAAGGGACACATTGACAGGCTTTCCCTGTAATGGGCCATAGTGTAAATATTTTATGCTTGACAGGCTACGTAAACTCTGTCTCACAGTCCTTGGTTTTTGTTTGTTTTTACAACCAGTTGAAAATGTAAAAACCATTCTTAGCTACGATGTCACACAAAAACAGGTGGCTGATGCCAGAACTAAGGCTATAGCTAAATTTGAGTATAATGTTTTTCTTTTATACAAAGATTACATTTTTTTTATTTTTTGGTAAACAGGAGGCTAACTAGCCTCTGCTTTTATAATTCCCACTGTTTAGGACTTAACTGTTCTGAAAATGAGTTTGCTCAATCTGCAGATAGCTCTCTAATTGCTAGGAAGTTTGTGTGTATGTGTTTTAATTGAGCTCTCTGTAACTTTCACCTACGGTCTTTAGCTCTCTACTATGCTGTAATAAAAGCAAAATCCATTTCTCTTCCATGTGAAGAGCTATTCTTATCTTTCAAACATTCCTTACGACATAACTATTGGACACATCAGCATCCCAAAAGTCCGCCGCTAATGCACAATACAGCTTAAACAACTAAACATCTATGAAATTCTCCAGACAATGAACCATTTGCTAAAATTTCTATATAAAACAGTCAATATAAATTTAAAAGATGGAGGGTCCGGGGTCTAGGAACACTACACATTAAAAAACAATATACAGGGTAAACTCTCAACTTTCTTAAGATGTAATGACAGCCATACAAAACCATAGCTAAAGTGAGTTTCCAATGAATAACATACTTTCTAAGTAGTTTTACATTTTAAAGTTAAAAATTTTATCTAAATTTGCTTGAGATGTCTTCTCCTCCTAATTCGGTGTTCCAAGTTATATTCATAAAACCCATTATTTCTCACCTAAATTGACTACATTCTTTGCCCAGAAGGTGGGATCACAATGGAAACGTATTGCTCCATTAGCAGCAGGGACAGGATCACACCGTGCTTTCAAAATATGACGCAACTGAAAAGTAATCTTAAAGGGAAAAATATCCACATTAGTCTCAAAATTAAATATCAATTGGGAAAACATAAGATAAAGACATTAAGAAAAAAAGCACATATATTCTCACAATGTCAGCCTCAGATTAGGCAGTGTCAATATTTAAGTTAGCAATCAAATCAAATGTACATGCTTGAATTTTTGCCATTTCGTGTAATAAATTTCATTAAGATACTAGGTATCTTCAAAAGAGTACATGTTAGATAATTCCACTTATATGAAATTCTAAAAAATGATAGAAACCAGATTAGTGGCTGCCTAGGGGAACAAGGAAACTTTGGGGGGTGATGGAAGTTTTCTGTATCTTGATGTGGTGGTGGTACATCTGCCAAAATTAAAATGTATATTTTAAACAGGAGCAGTTCACTGAATATAAATAATCTCTTAATAAAATCCATTAAAGAAAAATAGTGTGTGTCTCACCAGTCGCTTGCTGTACAGTAGTGCTGTGCTGCTGCCACTTGCAATTGCCCAATTTGTGAAGTTCATAACATGCTTCACCTGCCGGGAAAGGCCTGTGATGTCATTCTGCTGCTGTAGTAACTTCATCTGTCTTTCTTTTGTAACATTCTGAAATAGAACAAGAGCTTCACTGAAGAATTCTATATGAAAAAAAATCAACCCCAAGTTTCTAATGCAAATAGGCACAATGCCTATACTTCCTTTAAAAATGGGATAAGTGCATAAGCTCCATGATTATTTAGCTAGCTTATCATCAATCAGAGGAAAAGCCACTAACAAAAGTGGAACTAAAGCTTAGTTCTCTAAGCTAAAAAGGATATTCCACATACAGAAATTAATGTTAGTTACTGTCTCTTTTCTATCAACACATGTCTGTTAAAAATAGTGTCCTCCTATTAGGTTAATCTAAAAATATGGTATTTATAGCATAAGGAGCTAACTTTAGAAATAAATTTATGTAATCTTAACTCTGTACTTTATAGGTCAAAAAATTTTGTGTCACCAGTGCCACCTCCTGGTGTGGCATAAGAATGAAGTTAAAATCTCTCTTAAATATCCAGAACAAATGAAAAAGATAACTTCTAGAGTTCTAAAAGCAGAATTAAGGAAACTTTTGATATGACAGAAGTTCATTAAGAACAAAGAAGTGAGGACTGACCAAACTGGAAAAACCAATTTCAGAGAAACACTGCAAAGGAAAAATAAACTGCTTTATGGGAACTAAAATCATCCCAGGAGGGATGGGTAATGTCCTACATACTTTTGACATTCAGAATGCTAAACAACTCATCTATTTGTTTCTTAAGAACTTTCTCCCAAAAACAACTCAAGTTGGTTTTCTGGACAATATTTTTCCTAAGGAAAGAAGTTGTTCATTTTATAATGCAAATCAACGGATAAAAGTATTCAAATGACAGAAGTCTGGTTTATTACACCCCTTTTGCAAAGCTTAGGAAAACGTCTCTTCTACAAGGGTTTGTGGACATACTACACTAGAAAACATCTATTTTTAAAATTATCATGTTAGTAGTATGTGGTGTATTTATCATTAGTTATTTGTATACAAGTTAGCCTTAAGAGGCTTTTTTTTTTTTTTTTTTTTTGAGACAGGTTCTCACTCTGTCCCCCAGGCTGAAGAGCAGTGGTGCAATCCTGGTTCACTGCAAAGTCGGCTACCCAGGCTCAAGGAATCTTAAGAGGCATCCTTTAATTCAGAAACTCTTGAAAGGGTTTTACAAATACTACTTTAGACATACAGCTAAAATGAATTTACAGTAAGTTTAAGTGTATCAAAAATAGTTACTAAGTGCTCTCTACTCACATGGGTCCTTCTGGGGGAAAAAAAATCTATTAGGGTTAAATGCAACAGCCGGTGTGCAGTAGGAAAGGAACCCCACAACTTTAACAATCTGCACAAGAGTACTTTTCTTTTCTTTTCTTTTTTTGAGACATCCAGGCTGGAATGCAATGGTGCGACCTTGGCTCACTGCAACCTCTGACTCCCAGGTTCAAACAATTCTCCTGCCTCAGCCTCCCAAGTAGCTGGGATTACAGGCACACACCATCATGCCTGGGCTAATTTTTGTATTTTTTTTTAGTAGAGACAGGCTTTCACCATGTTGGCCAGGCTGGTCTCGAACTCCTGACCTTGTGATTCGCCTGCCTCAGCCTCCCAAAGTACTGGGATTACAGGCGTGCACCACTGCGCCCGGCCAAGAGTACTTTTAATCTCACAAACTGTGTTTCACTGGAAAGATATATTCCATTCAGAGATAACATTCTGCTGACATAATCTGATTTGTATGCAACTATGTGCCTTTTTTTTTTTTTTTTTTTTTGAGACGGAGTTTCATTCATGTTACCCAGGCTGGAGTGCAATGGCGCGATCTCGGCTCACCGCAACCTCTGCCTCCTGGGTTCAGGCAATTCTCCTGCCTCAGCCTCCTGAGTAGCTGGGATTACAGGCATGCGCCACCATGCCCAGCTAATTTTTTGTATTTTTAGTAGAGACGGGGTTTCACCATGTTGACCAGGATGGTCTCGATCTCTTGACCTCGTGATCCACCCGCCTCGGCCTCCCAAAGTGCTGGGATTACAGGCTTGAGCCACCGTGCCCGGCCTGTGCCTAATATTTTTAAAGGGTTCTATGAAGAGATGGGACAGAAAAAAAAAAAAAAAAAAAACCAACAATTTGAAGTTAAAGGAAGTAGTCAAATGTATCATTTCATTATTACTATTCAATGCTGCAGAAAAAATAATCCCCTTATCATCTGAGCCTAGTTAAGAGCATGAAATTTGTAATCAGGAAACATTTTTCTTTCTAAAACTTTGATTTCCCAGAAAACTCACATTTGAAATTTGCTAAAAACAAATCAAATGGGCAGTAGAGTCTTTGATTAAAAATTTAGATTTCACAAACTGACTAGATTTTCATCCAGAAACTTACATCTACAAATTAACCTCAAAATATGCAACATAAATACCTAATATCACAAAATTATCGCTAAGTTTAAGGTTTACAAATTTCAAAATAAGCAGCACTTTCTGCAAAACTATGGAAATATTTTTAAAATAAGGTGAAACACACAAATGACTCAAGCAGAAGCCCAACATGCATCTAAATGGAAAAGTTAAATTGAGGCCCCATCTTAAGGGGTTGGGGAAGAAATGTGGTGGGACTGCTTTGCCTTCATGTACATCACATTTTAGTAACATTTCTTTTTCTTTTTTTTCATTTTGGAGACAGGGTTGTACTCTGTTGCTCAGGCTGGAGTGCAGTGACACAATCACACTTATTGCAGTCTCGACCTCCTGGGCTCAGTCGATCCTCCCACCTCAGCTTCCCAAGTAGCTGTGGCTACAGGCACATGCCACCACCCTGGCTAATTTTTTATTTTTTTGTAGAGGCAGATTTTGCCATGTCGCCCGGGTGGGTCTGGAACCCAGGGCTGAAGCAATCTGTCTGCCTTGGGCTCCCATAGTGTTGGGATTATAGGCGTGAGTCACCGTGCCCAGTCCTTAGTAACAATTATTAGATTTCTAAGAGGATATCACTATCTCCTAAGGTATACAGCTAAAGTCAGTGTTATTAAATTGGGCTGCACAAGTAACTAACTAGAAAAGGTCTCTTTTCCAAAAATAAATTTTAAAAACCTTATTTTTAATTTTCTATTTCCATACCCCCCAACCCATCTAAAAGAGTTTTCAATAAACATTAAAAACAGCTAAAGAGCAAGAGAAGCAGTTTTTGTTTTATTTTGGCTTTGAACCATACCTCTAGCTGCTGTAAGAGAGATTTTCCTTTCTTATTAATTTCATTGATAAGGGTGAAAATGGCCACTTTAATTTCCTGTTCTACTCGTTTGTTAGTCTCATTTACTTCTTTTATCCTGAATAAGAGAAATGCATCATTAGGTTATCAACTTATCCTAGGTCTTTGAATCATCAACTGTCACAGAAATTCATCCTGGGCATTTAACCGAGTAATTAAAATAAAAGCTTTGTCAAAATGTACAACTTACGTTTCAGCAGACCTGACCACTCAATTTGTTCCAAACAAGTTATATATACAAACAAAGAATGAAATTAATATTTAATAATTTTAAATTATGCTCATAAAGGCCAGTTTTTGCTGGATGGCAATCTCCTTAAGTAACTATGACATAAATATGATGCACAAACACCAAACACCAGTGACTGCTGGTTAGTGTCCAATGCGGCACATTGGTTCTGTTTAATCTTGATGCTTTCCAAGAACAATGTGCAAAAGGACAATGTCACATGCAATAATTATCTTTTGAAAGGGTAAGAGTTAAACTTAGAAGCATTTATTTTCATTTATAACTTAGCCACTTCAAACGTGGGTTCTGATATACTCCCTCAAAAATTACTTTCAAAGCGGTTTCCTACTGCATATAGTAAAGGGCATAAAACATTTTCAATCCATTTTTAAGAGTAGCTATTAGATGTTTTAGAAATAGGTGTAAGCACTCAAAGCAGTTATGGAAATTTTAGGTGCAAATATGAAGTGGTTGATATGTTGGTAATTACAAAACAGGAAGTGGAGAATCCCACCAATATAAATATATAAGATGTCAACCACTAACCATAACACGTAGCCTTCAGTTTTTATACATTCTACTTCTGTAAAAACTATAACCATGCTTTCAGGTCCTAAATTGTCTTTCATTTGCCAAGTTTAGATTTAGTACCTTTAATAGACTCCAAGCAATCATGTAATTTTTTCCTCCTCTGTACATCGTTTGGCTTACTTGAAAATTTTGAGTTCGGTCCTTATTTTACTAAGGTGAGTGGAAGATATTTTTAAAAACATATAAAGGTACTAATAACTAGTGATAAGAAATATAGGTTTCAAAACAAATAATGAAAAATAAAAAAAATAAAAAGAAATATAGGTTTCAAATGTAAAATGACTGAGCCAAAGATAGAAATGAGTTAGCATTTAGCATCTCTGCTGAAAGCAGAGAGCAGTTAGCCTCAGTCAGACTCTGCTGAACTTAACCAAGTCTACTGCATGTTCAATTTTGAAAAAAATGCACATTAAAAAATAATGGAGATAGGTCAGTGAAAAATGGGTCTAAAAGGCGAAGTTATCGTTAGACATTTTAATACTGTTCTTTAAAAAACTTTCTACAGATGAAATCAATCTCCTCAACCCTGTGCAATCTTGTAACAGGTAAACCTCCTGCTCTCCTTCTGTACACAGGTTTTGGAAGACATATACAAAACGTATTTAAAAAATACAATGTACATACAAAACATCTGTATAAAAATATGGGACTGCCATTATGAATCAACTGACTATATTTCCTTTGAAAGAGACACCATCTACCATTTCTGAGAAAAAGTCATCCTCTTCAAATCAATCGTTATCACCAGTTTAACCTAAAACAACTGAACATTTCCAAAACACCAAAACCAAAAACCCACCATTGTGCGTGCGAGCATACGCGTGCATGTGTATGTGTACAATCAAAAAGCTCTGAGGAGCTTCTTATTTTCTTTTGGTGTTAGTTCTTAACATAAAAACTTCTACCATGTGTAAAGTACTTTTCTCACTAATTCATTCAATTATTTAATACTTTTGAGCATCTACTATGTGTCATTTAAATAATAAATTAATTTAAATATTCATTAGAAGTCCTAATATTTGTGAGTCTATACAATAAACACATATTAACCCTAATAACCCCCAGGAATTTTAGTTTTAATTATGCCAGCTCAAAGTGCTTGCCTCTCTAGTGTTTAAGAGTCATAACTTTGTTAATTTGCTCTCTCAGAGAACCTACTCTTACTTACCAATAAATTTATTTAGAAATATACCAAAATAGAATACTTTTTAAATAATGGTGATGGTAATTATAAATATAACAGCAGCAGCTAAAATCTAAGTGCTTACTATGTGCAAGAAACTGTATCATGTATTCATCTTATAATGCTATTCATAAGATAAGCACTGTTTTTAATGCTTGTTTTATACGTGGGGAAATAATTTGTCCATCAGTGATACTCTCTTCTCTATATTGTATCTTCCACACAATCTCCACTTTAAATTGTATAATTCAACTCTTTCCATACTATTTATTTTTCCAAATTTAAGGTTTAACATAGACTAGAGTCTTCTTAATTATAAAATAGTCAAAGATGTATCCTAAAACGGTACAGAAAAGTTTGGTCAATTAAATTTTGCTTAATTAGCAATTATAATCCCAAATTCATATCATTTTTCCCTCAAAAAAAAATGTTCTCTTTATATGCTTAATATATTAACAGGAAAACAGATTTAAACTGGACCAACTTCTCTTTAATAATTCTAAAATAAAATTATGGCTTTAAAGCAACAAACTCACCTATTCTGCACCTGAGTAGCTGCAAAATGAACATAATTCTTCTTCTCAAGAAGTTTAGCCAGTAGATTCTCAATTGCACCTTTCTGATTTTGAAAAGCTTCTTCCAAAAACTGGTACCTTAAAACCAGAACAAAACTACATTTAAAACAAAACATTTATGAAGAACAGCTACATAAGTCAACCCTGAAACCTTAATTAAGTGATCAACTCTCTATGCTGGCCACTCATACCTTATCTCAATAGTAACTTTTAGTTGGCAACCTCCAACTCTGACCCTGAAAGGCCATTATAAAAGAAAAAATTACTCACGTAATGGTTGAGTTGCTCTTATATTAGAGTTTTGATTCAGGATTACATCTTTTTAAAAATTCAAATATTGGCTAAGTTATATATATTTTAAATTGTAAAACATAACCACATTATAGAAAATGCTATAAAGGGAAGGGAAATCACCCATAGTTCCAACATCACAAAATCACTGCTACCACTGTAATATATAGTTCCTTAATCTTTTAATTATGCATTTACTTACTTACTTTTTTTTTTTTTCTTTGAGACAGGCTGCACTACTGTACTCTGTTGCCCAGGCTGAAGTGCAGTAATGCAATTTAATGGAGACAAGGTCTCACTATGTTGCCCAGGCTGATCTCAAATTCCTGGTCTCAAGTGATCCTCCTGCCTTGGCCTTTCAAAGTGCTGGGATTACAAGAGTGGGCTACCACATGTGGCCTAACTATGCATTTTTAAATGCAATTATAATAATAATAAACATGCAAATATACATCGGCTTTTATTCTTTATCTTGTCTTTATAATTACACTAAAATAATTTTTCAGTTCTGAATGCCATGTACTGTCAAACTTTCCACAAGGGTTATATCAATATAAAACATCACCAACACCAGTTTTACTTTAACTTTGTCAGCATGGGTTCTGTATGTTAAAATTTTCTAATTATAATAGTAAAAATACAGACTCCAGTAACATTTCTTTGGATTCTAGGAAGCTAGAATAATAGTTTTGTTTGTTAGTTCTATTTCACTTTGTAAATAAAGGCCGGGCATGGTGGCTCACACCTGTAATCCCAGCAATTTGGGAGGCCAAGGTAGATCACCTGAGGTCAGGAGTTTGAGACCAGCCTGACCAACAAGGTGAAACACCATCTCTACTAAAAATACAAAAATTAGTTGGCATGGTGGTGCATGCCTGTGATCCCAGCTACTTGGGAGGCTGAGGCGGGAGAATTGTTTGAACCCAGGAGGCAGAGGTTGCAGTGAGCCAAGATCACACCACTGCACTGCACTCCAGCCAGCCTGGGCAATGGAGCAAGACTCCATCTCAAAAAAAAAAAGGGGCACAAATATAAAATGATACCATACTGTGACAAGAGATATAATTCAAGTATATATAATCTACAAGAAACCACTGCCTAAATCGGCCTCAATAACAAGGAAAGCAAAGCATCACAGAGAAGTAAGAATAGCATCTTATGCTAGGTACATAGACATGTTTGAGGCACATAAATACTTCAATATGGCCAAATAAAAACATACAAAAGTCAGAATATGAGACAATAACTGATAAAATCCAGAGGCAAACTGCGAAAGGCCAAGTATACCATGCTATTTGTGCATTTCATTCTCTAAGTAATGGAAAACCTCTGAAGAATTCTAACTAGAATGTAATAATCATACTTAAAGACCCAAAGAAGGGAATAGAAGGGAAAGACCAGCTAAAACTCTAAGACAGTAGCTTATATGAGAGATCAGGGTACAGTACTGGTTGGTACAGCCAAACAAGCTGGAACTGACTTTGACAGTGAGATCAGCAGATTTGAGAGGTTATGTGTCAGTTATACCAAGGTCCATGGTACAACCTGAAAACTGAATGCCTAGTGGCACAGTCAAAAACCAAATCACTGGAAATGAGGAGTTCACAATTACTGTGTAATTGACTATATGGGCACTGAAATCACAAAAGTAAAGGCAGAAATACTATGAGCATCTAGATGTCCGCTGTTTCTTAAGTGGAAGTCTCAGCTAAGGCAGACAAGAGGGAAGACTATGAAACTGTTAACATAAAGAAAAGTTTGTTAAGATAAAGGGAAGTTTTCTTAGTAGTGGGATACAAAAGGTACAGGAAGAATGGAGGACAGTAGGAGAGAAAATGTATAGCAATACGGGAATTTCTCTTAGAGAAAATAGCTGGTGCACTGATTTTATTGTGGTAAAATATACATAATAAAATTTACCAGTCTGAACTTTTCTTTTGAGACAAGCTCTCACTCTATCGCCCAGGATGGAGTACACAGGAACCATCACAGCTCACTGCAGCCTCAAACTCATGGGCTCAAGCAATCCTCCTGCATCATTCTCCTGGGTAGCTGGGACTACAGACACATGCTCTTTTTTTTTTTTTTTCCACTTTTTTGTAGAGATGAAGTCTTGCCATATTGCCAAGCTGGTCTCGAACTACTGGTCTTAAGTAATTCTCCTGCCTCGGCCAAAGTGCTGGGATTACAGACATGAGCTACCACGTCCAGCCCAATCGTACCATTTTAAAGGAGAATATTTTTAAAGCTCAACTGTCTACAAAGTTGAGCAACATTCTAACTTGTATAAGATATTAACAGCACAAAGAAAGCACATGAGTATTTTAAGATTCTTTTTTTTTTTTGAGATGGAGCCTCCCTCTGTTGCCCAGGCTGAAGTGCAGTGGCATGATCTTGGCTCATGCAACCTCCGCTCCCAGGTTCAAGCAATTCTCCTCCTCAGCCTCCCGATTAGCTGGGACTACAGACCTACACCACCACACCTGGCTAATTTTTGTATTTTTAGTACAGACAGGATTTCACCATGTTGGCCAGGCGGATCTTAAACTCCCGACCTCAGGTGGTGTGCCGGCCTTGGCCTCCCAAAGTGCTGGGATTACAGGTGTGAGTCACCACGCCTGGCAAGAAACTTTTAAAGAGGCTTTACTATTGGATAGGGGAACCAAAATTTTTTCCTTCATTAAAGAGCAACATTTGATTCATCCCATATACTATGATTTCTCTACATCCAATAAAAACTATTCCTATGTTAAATCTGAACAAATAAAGCAAAAATATGAGGATTCCATGCTAACCCTTTTGACTTAAGCTTTATTTACATTGTGATGAAAAAGCAACCTTTTTGAAGGAGAATTTGATTATGTCAACAAACAGGCATTTGGTAGAAGGGTTAACTAGATTGAAATTCACAAAATTCTAACTCATAAAAATTTAACCTTGTATAAATTCTTCTTATCCTAAAATAAATATTTTTCAAAGTCCTATTTCTAAATATATCTAATTACATTCATATGAACAAGAAACAAGCAAACACATCATTTTCCTAAATATGATATACCTAGGTAAACTGATTTTTCTTTACGTAATCAAAATTACAGCTGAAATGAGGAAGAATAATGCACAAATAAATTAAATGTTGTTTTGATTAATATGTAAATATCTCAAAGTAATTTCTTAGATTTTAATCTTGCATTTTAAAGTAGTAATTTCCTCCCTCTTTCCCCCGCCCCACAGACAAAAGTCTTACTGTATCACCAGGTTGGAATGCAGTGGTGTGATTTCGGCTCACTGCAACCTCCACCTCCCGGGTTTGAGCTATTCTCCTGCCTCAGCCTCCTGAGTGGCTGGGACTACAGACGCTCGCCATCACACCCAGCTAATTTTTATATTTTAAGTAGAGACGGGGGTTTCACTGTGTTGGCCAGGATGGTCTCGATCTCTTGACTTTATAATCTGCCTGCCTCAGCCTCTCAAAGTGCTGGAATTATAGGTGTGAGCCACTGTAACCAGCCTAAAGTAGTAATTCTTAATGTGGGCTTTCTTAGTCACAGTGAACTATTCTCCGTATTTCAAATAAGTAAAATAAAGTAAAAATTATGTATGCCCAGGATTTAGTTAGGACAGGCTAAGTAAAATTTTTTGTGCTTCTGGCTAAAATTATATAAATTTGGTATAATTATCTGATTTTGATCAGAATTAATCAGCATGCTTAGTTTTTTTAATTATTGAAAAAATATATTTATTTCAGTTTTGTAAGTAGTTTATGAAAATATGGTGCGCTTGAGTAAAGGGTGGGAGATAAAAGGGTGTTTTTTGCTGGGCACAGTGGCCCACACCTGTGGTAAGTCCCAGGTACTTGGGGGGTTGAGGTAAGAGGACCAATTGAGCCCAGAAGTTCAAGGCCAGTCTGGGCAACATACATACACACATACATACATGCTGGGCGTTTTTTATTTTTTATAATTTAGATTCATTTTATTTCATTTAACATTTTTAAAGAATTTTTTGGTGCCAATAAGTTTTCTTCAAAAGCATGTTCTATAGTATAGATGAGTTACAATTTCTTCAATTCCTCCCCTTTTTAATGTTTCTAATTTTTTCACTAGCATAAAAATGGCCAAGGAGAAAATCCATGCACATATCAAACTGTTAGGATGTAATAAGGTTACTATTATTTTTTCCTAGTTTTGCTTGCCTTTAATTTATTCAGGGTCCCTTTTGATGTACGGAAATTTTGCATTTTGTCTTATTCCAGGAGATAAATGCTTCTCTATCACTTTTTTAATTCCATGGCCAGAAAGGTGATTCTCAGTCTCAGATTTCTATTTTCTTCTAGTGCTCATGAGGATTCTCATTTTCAGTTCTACCCTTAGGCTAGGTGGTAGTTATTTAATATCCCAAGTTGCTAAGCTGTGTTTCCATCCTCGTTTACTGAATGACCCTTCATCTTTAGCCATAAATATTTGATGCCATTACCATACTCCACAGCTTCTAAAATGAAAATTTTTTTGTTAGCATCTCTGAGATCTGGGTCACCTTTTAGTCTCCAGTACCTAAAGATCTTTGTTGGCTTGGTGTGCAGGCCACTTCTTCCTGGGAAGTTTTGGATTTGCTTATGCTATCATCTGCGAACACTATGGACCTGAGACCACTTCAGGTTTCCAGCCTGAAGCTCCTTTGGACTTCACACTGCAACACTGTGTGGGCACTGGCACTCAGGGGAGACATATGTTCCTCCCTCCACCCAGTGCAAAGATTAAGACGCAAATGCATTTCTTTGTGATCTGTTTCTGTGTGGTGCTTGTCTTTCTTATGGACCCTTAGACTGAGGATATAGCCCTTGTCACAGTAGTTCTATTAAATTCCATCTTGGGAGTTTTTCCTCTGTTATTGGTGCATAGTATAATACTGGGTCATACAGTCAATAACGTATTTTATATTCAACAAAATATAACCCATTACATATAAAATAAAATATATCCTAAGTTCAGTTTCTGGATTGTCTAGTATGTTTATTTTTCTTATTTCTTGTTGATTTCACTAGTGTAACAGTGTTTTGAGATTTTTTACTTTACTGTTTTTTTTTTAACATCTGGTAGGACAATTTCTTCCTAATTACTCATTCTTTCTAAAATGTTCCAGGTTTTTTTGTTTTGTTCAGTTTTTGAGATGGAGTCTCGCTCTGTTGCCCAGGCTGGAGTGCAATGGTGCAATCTCAGCTCACCGCAACCTCTGCCTCCCGGGTTCAACCAATTTTCCTGTCTCAGCCTCCCGAGTAGCTGGGATTACAGGCATGAGCCGCCATGCTCATCTAGGTTGGGTGTTTTTTAAAAGGTTGAGAATCACTTAGCTAATAACTTCAAACTTTTGAATGTACATTATGGTCTTACTAAGTCCTGTGCTCTACTACTCTACTTGCCAAGTGATAACAGTACTATGCTTAGTAACAGTCACTGTATATAATAAGTTTTGATTTTGGCACATCTAGGGAAAAATGTATTGTAGTGCTTTATATCCAAAAGCACTATGATAAATTTTTATGTATCCAAAGTACTATTATATCCAAAAGCACTTCGTCTGAATATCTAAGATAACCTTTTTAATAAAACTGACTCAGTTTCATTTTTCTTCACTCATTCCATTTTTAAAAATTACTTTAAATTTCAAACACATAGGCCAGGCGCGGTGGCTCACACCTGTAATCACAGCACTTTGGGAGGCCGAGGTGGGCTGATCACCAGGGTTAGGAGATTGAGACCAACCAGACCAATATGGTGAAACCCCATCTCCACTAAAAACACAAAAATTAGCTGGGTGTGGTGGTACATGCCTGCAGTCCCAGCTACTCGGGAGGCTGAGGCAGGAGAATCTCTTGAACCAGGGAGTCGGAGGTTGCAGTGAGTTGAGATGGTGCCACTGCACTCCAGCCTGGCGGCAGAGTGAGACTCTGTCTCCAAAAATATAACAATAATAATTCAAACATATATTAGAAGTCTAATTCCACTGAATTGATCACCCATTTTCAAAAAGTGTCCTCTCACAGCTGATTTTATCTATACACCCACCTGCTCCATCCCTTAGATTACTGTGAAGAAAATTCCAAACATCATACTTTATCTAAACATTTCTCCATCTACAGATAGCAATAGCTAGGCTATTCTACAACTTACTACATTTTCAGGCACTGTGCTAAGTATCTTAACATTGATTCTCTCACTTAACCTTTAGAAAAACTTAATGACTTAGATACTACTACTCCTATTTTCACAATTAAAGCTGGATGACTTGGACAACGCTCTGTGTCTCAGTTCTTCTCCAGTAAAACATACAACAATCATCATTTATACATGCACAGGACTGTCCTAAGAATTAAACTGGTCAAAACACACAAAGCACTTAAGGCATACAAAGATTTAATGCATACTGAGGATTTAATGTATACTAAGGATTTAATATATACATAAGAATTTAATGCATATAAGGATTTAATATCACTGTTATTCTTAGCAGTAATGTTAAAGGATTTAAATTGTTAGAATTTATATTGATGCAAACTTATATTGTTCCTATTTAAACTATATATGAAAGGTAGATGATAACAACTGTAACCGTTCAGGAAACTGACAGTAGCAAATGCGAGCAACGGGCAACTGTGCAACCAAGCAACCGTGAGGAAAACCTAAAAGGGCAGAAATTTCTATGAAGTAAGGAAAAAACATTAAAATCCTCACATAAATAGAACAGGGACCAAAAGCTAAACTTTAATTAAATCTCAAAGGTCACAGTGACATCACCTGATATTTCAATTACCTAAGACTTCACTAGTAGAACAGGATGCCACTTTTTATTGCTGTCTTCAAAATCACTTATCTTTTCTTCTGTTAATAGTTAACCTTCTGTTAATCCTATCCAAAAATGAAGCCCCCATCAAAAAAAACAGTGAGCAATGAAAAGTCATAAATATACTAATATATGTATAATTGGTATCCCCAAAGGAGAAAAACAGAGGGAAGGGAAAATTGTATTAGAAAAAATAGTTACGGACAAAAGTTTTTCAGGTATGATGATCTACAGCTAAAAGAAGCTCAACATCCCCTCAAGTACAAGCAACATTCAGAAAACTACACTAAGGTTTATAATTTCCAAACTGCTTAATATCAGTGATAAAGAGAAAATATCAAAAGCAACCAGAAGAGAAAAATGATACAGTGTGAACAAATGAACAAAGATAAGTGAGATTTGCAGTGAGTTGAGATGGTGCCACTGCACCAGGCTGGAGTGCAGTGATACCATCTCAAAACAGGTTTCTTGATGGGAACAATGAGAGTGGAGCAACGTCGTTAAATTACTCAAAGAAAACTTTCAGCCTAGAATTATTTATCCAGAAAAGTTAATATGAAGATGAAACTCTTGGGAGTGATAAAGATGTTCACTATTTTGACCATGATGATGGATTCACACAGTCCGTTACCACAAAGCAGAGATCAAAAACCTGTATTGCTACAAAGCAAGAGATCCAAAAGTGCTGTGACCTTACCATAGGGCATAGTAAGAGTAACCTGCCCATCACCTCAAAAAGACTGAATGAAAATTACAATGATGCTGTGGAAGAGGAGAGGGGAGACGCTTAGAAGCTGTATCCGCAAAGCACTTCACACTTGTGAATTTTTAGACCAAGTGCACATCATCTTGGTGGCTCAAAATTTACCTATCCAAAACTGGTAGTGCTTCCAGGTAATAGCAACAGGAAATTCAATCCTTTATTGTGGAAAGCATCATAATTTTAGCTAAAAAAAATTGCATAATTTTTCAAGGAAAGCGGAAAGTTCATGGTTTAAAAAGACTATACGTATATAAGGAAATATGGCACCCTAAGCAAAAATCAACAGAAATAACAGGAAGAACAGACCCACCAACGGAGGCAAAATAACTATATATACTCTATTGAAAGAATAAAACACAAGGTAAAATGTTTAGGTAACTATCTAAAATTTTAGATGAAGAAGACAAAAGACTTTTGAACTTTTTTTGCTATCTAAAATTTTAAAAAGGGGGAAGAGCTGGCTGATTTAAAATATAATGAATAGGTTTTAATGGCAGTTTAGACATAACTAAAGAGTATTTGTGATCTGAGATTGTTCAGAGAAAAGTGTCTCCCTGTTTTGCATTTTCAATTTAAAAAAGATGGGAAATACAAACATTAAGAGAAATGGAGAATGGACTGAAGGAGGTCTAACATACATCTAACTAGAATTCCAGAAGAAGGGTCAACAAAGAATGCAATATATGAAGAGATTACTGATTAAAGACACAATCATAATGCACATTTTAAAAGACATCTTGTTATTCTTTACACAGTTTCTCTAGGTATACTTCTGTGTATAACTTACGTACCTTGTGACTCTTAAAGATTTTTAAGACTTTTAAGTACGTAGGCGAGGCATGGTGGCTCACGCCTGTAATCCACAACACTTTGGGAGGCTGAAGTGGGAGGATCACTTGTGGCCAGGAGTGCAAGAGCAGCTGGGGTAAAAAAGTGAGACCCTGTCTAGGCAAAAAAATTAAAAAAATTATTGGGGGTGGTGGCACATGCCTGTGCTTCCAGTTACTTGAGAGGATCACCTTAGTCCAAGAGTTTGGGGCTGCAGTGAGCTATGATCACACCACTACTCTCCAGCCTAGGTGACAGAGTGAGACCTCATCCCTTTAAAAATAAAAAAGTGACCAGGCATGGTGGCTCACATCTGTAAACCCAGCACTTTGGAAGGCTGAGGTGGGTGAATCACAAGGTCAGGTGTTCGAGACAAGCCTGACCAACATGGTGAAACCCTGTCTCTACTAAAAATACAAAAATTAGCCAGGTGTGGTAGTGTGAATCTGTAATCTCAGCTACTCTGGAGGCTGAGCCAGGAGAATCGCTTGAACCTGGGAGGTGGAGGTTGCAGTGAGCCAAGATAACGCCACTGCACTCCAGCCTGGGCAAAACTCCATCTCAAAAATAAATAAATAAAAATTAAAAAGTATGTCATCTTTATTGATATACACTAAATTTGCCTATTTGCCAGGAAGTATTCAAAGGGTAGGGAACCACAGTAAATAGGACAAAATAAGGTCCTGTTCTTCCTTTCCTTACATTTTAATTAAGAAGAAAACAAAAATTTGAATAGGGTGATGTGATAGAGAGGACATAAGTGGCTAAACATTCTACACTGGGTATACACACACAAGGGAGCTCTTGAAGATGTGATGACAAGTACAGTTATCTCAAAGATAGGAACTAGGCATGCAGAGAGATCAGAGATGAGCTGTAAATGATCAGAGGTAAATCTGCATTTTTGCAAAGGAAAATTACCAGTCAGTCTTATTCTTTGCAATAATTTCACCAATTAATAAAATTTCACATGGGATACTTCTCACCCCATCTGCCCGCTGCGAAATGGGTAACTTTTATCTGTGGAACTAACAACTCTGAATCTATTTCTTCCTCAAGTCTTCTCTCCTGATATTCTTCTCTTTCAAGTTAACTCTTAGCCATAAAGAATTATTCTCCTTCTAGCCATAGCAATGATTCTGCTGGGTAACTGACTTATTGAACCTATGAGCTCTTCAGATAGTTTGATATCCTGATAGGCTCATAATCTATAATATTAAAATTAATGAAGCTATGTTTTAGTGATACCCAAACGAATTAATTCAAATTTCAAAGATACTTAGATGAACTATTATGGAACCATGTACTCGATCTCAGTCTCCTAGAGACTACACAACTCCAAGATAGCAAGGACAGCGTACATTTTTTCTTTATTGTAAAGTTATCACCTAGCAAGGTACCTGGTATATGGGGTACTCACATATCTACTGAACAAATGAGATCAATGAATACTCATTTGTTGAGTGAAGTTCAATAAATAAACCCTTTTGTCTGACAGTAAATGTACCCCATGAAAAAATTAGATAGGAAATCTTTATTTATTGCCATAGCTCTGAATCTAGCACCCTAAGAAGACTGATAGTAGATATGTATTTATACATCGCTTCTACAAAAAATGTATTAGGATTCTTCAACTACTTAGATTGCATCTGAAAGAATTTTTAGGGCCAGGTATGGTGACTCACACCTGTAACCCCAGCACTTTGGGATGCTGAGGTAGGTAGGTTGCCTGAGGTCAGGAGTTCAAGACCAGCCTGGCCAACATGGTGAAGCCCTATCTCTACTAAAAATACAAAAATTAGCCAGGCATGGTAGGTAAGCACCTATAATCCCAGCTACTCGGGAGTCTGAGGCAGGAGAATAACATGAACCCAGGAGGCAGAGGTTACAATGAGCCAAGATCGAGCCACTGCACTCCAGCCTTGGCAACAGAGCAAGACTCCATCTCAAAAACAATAAATAAATAAACAAAAATTTAAAAAGAATTTTTAGAAGAATTTACAGAAGAACTAAAAAATGAGTTTCAGCAGAAGTTCTTCTAAAGCTATGAATAATGCAAGCCACCTGGGATGATTTACCAGTATACTTAAAAGATTATAAAAACAATTTTTTATACCCAGACCATAATATAAGATTCTTATCTAACTAGCCTAGAATAGGAATGAGGCATCAATATATTTTTTAAATCTCTCTAGGTAGTTTTAATATGAATTTAGAATTGTGAATATCTGCTCTAAAGTCTATCCATACAAAATCTTAATTCAAAAGCCTAATTCTAAGAAAAGCTATTCCTTCTCTTCTTTTCTTTCTCTCTCTCTCTCTCTCTCTCTCTCTCTCTCTCTCTCTCTCGCTCTTTTTTAAATAGTAGAGATGGAGGCCGGGCACAGTGGCTCAAGCCTGTAATCCCAGCACTTTGGGAGGCTCAGGCAGGCAGATCATGAGGTCAGGAGCTCAAGACCCGCCTGGCCAACACAGTGAAACGCCATCTCTACTAAAAATACAAAAAAATTAGCTGAGTGTGGTGGCACACGCCTGTAGTCCCAGCTACTCAGGAGGTTGAGGTGGGAAAACCACCTGAACACGGAAGGCGGAGGTTGCAGTAAGCCAAGACCATGCCATTGCACTCCAGCCTGGGTGACAGAGTGAGACTCTATCTCAACTAATAAATAAAAGTGAGACTCCGTCTCAATTAATCAATCAACAGAATGAGATGGGGTTTCACCATGTTGCCCAGGCTTGTCTCCAACTCCTGGACTCAGGCGATCCTCTAGCCTCGCCCTTCCAAAGTGCTCCCATAACAAGTGTGAGCCACCACACCCTGATGAAAAGCTATTTCTTTAGGAAAATATTTTAGAGAAACTTCACTTATATCATTCAAGTGACTACCATCATAAACTATCTTACTCTTTAATAAAAATATCTAATATTAGGTTTTAAGTAGCCACTCTCTCTTAAACAGTATCCTCAAAAACAATCCAAAATTACTGTTCTCTAACTACACACAAAACTGCAATAGGGTATAAGAAATATTACAGTGGAGCCAGGTGTGGTGGCTTATGCCTGTAATCTCAACACTTTGGGAGGCCAAGACTGGAGGATCACTTGAGGCCAGGAGTTCAAGATCAGCCTGGGCAACACAGTGAGACTCTATTTCTTTGAAACAAACAAATAATCAAATAAAAAAAAACACTTAACCTATTAAAGTAGAACAAAGGTGACTTTCACTTTCATCCAGGACACAGTGACTGGTACCAAACTAGCCCCTGTCACCAAAAACTATAAAGTAAGACAGAAATACATGAGGCAACTGTCTTCAGTCACTGAACCACATGTAGATAAAATCCACATTCCTTTAGAGAGCATCATAATCATCTTACCTCTCTGTCTGCAGACAATTTTATGATAACTAAAATAGAGTGCTAGAGACCAAGTAGTGCACTGGCAGAAATCAGGGTTTGGGCTCAAGAGTCACTGAAATCCATGGGGCAAGGCGCTGGAATGGAGGCAATGATATAGGATGAGGATGGGGAATAGAGGGTAGATAAAGGGAAGAGAAGACACAGAACATGTGTGAATTCCTCACAAGTCCTTGGTCAGAGTCTGGGCTATACATGATAGGGTGAGATTCACAAAGTTTAGCAGACAGTAGTTGCTATAAAGTTGACACTGGAAGAGAAAAACTAGAGGTCAAGGAGTTCCAGAAGAATTCTGCTTGAACGGAGGAAAACTGTTAATCTCCCTGGCATCTACCTGATAAACCAGAAAGGTCACCCTTAAAAGACTACACTTTAGGCCTGTCCTTTCCTAACAAAACCTAAATAAAACCAACCCTTGACAAGATCTTCTAAGAAACAAGGTTCAGAAATTGGGTAACACCAACTTAGAAAGGCTTGGGAAATGACTTGGCCTTTCCACAGATATTCCATAACAAAGCATAAAACCAAGGTTACACAAGCTTACAGTAATTTAAATGCCTTCCAAAACAATTCAAGTCTTCAGAGGAAGATAAAATTTCTAGAATTTCTGGTGTATTGTCCACAATGTCCAAGTTACAATAAAAGATTACCAGGCATTCAAAGAAATAGGAAAGCCTAACTCATAGCAAAGAAAAAAGTACCCTATAGAAACTGACACCAAGATGATATCGATGTTATAACAAACTAAATCTTTAAATGGGCTACTGTACATTTATTCACACCTTTAAATGAACATAGGTTCTTAGTGAACAACTGACAGAAAACCTAAATAGATAGATGGAAACTACTAAAAGAAAAAAAGGCAATTCTAGAAAAGTACAATAACTGAAATGAAAAAATTCCCTGGATGGACTTAATAGCAAATGGGAGATGTCTGAAAAAGGGTATGTGAACATGAACACACAGCAATAAAAAGTATCCAGTTTGAGGAACAGAGGGAGATGACCAATTGAAGAAAAATGAACAATCATCAGGGACCCTTGTGACAAAATGAAATAGTCTAACGTGTAACTGAAGTTCTGGACTGGGGTGTTTTCTGTTTTTTTGAGATAACTCTCACTCTGTTGCCCAATCTGAAGTGAACACAGTGGCATAATCACAGCTCCCTGCAGCCTCAACCTCCTGGCCTCAAGCAGTCCTCCCACCTCAGCCTCCCAAGTAGCTGGGAATACAAGCACGCATTACCGTGCCTGGCTAATTTTTAAAAATTTTTGGTAGAGATAGGGTCTTACTATGTTGCTCAGGCTGATCTTCAATCCCTGGGCTCAAGTGATCCTCTCACCTCGCCCTCCCAAATTTTTGGGATTAGAGGCGTAAGCCCCCACAACTGCCTGCAAAGTCTGTTTGGAGAATTATGGCCAATTTCCCAAATTTGATGAAAATCAACTCAATGAACTTCAGAGAAAATGAACATATCTAAAAATTTCATGGTCAAACAGGAAAGGCCAAAGAAAAAGAGGAAATCCTGAAAACAGTCAGAGAAAAGTCATAAAACATTCAGGAAGGAACAATATGAATGACATCTAAAACAATGGAAACCAGATACAAATTAGTAATATCAACATCTTTTTAATGCTGAAAGAAAAAAACTGTCAATTCTAAAGCAAACTATCCTTCTAAATCGAGTATTTTTTTTTTTTTTTTTTGAGACAGAGTCTTGCTCTGCAACCTATGCTGGAGTGCAGTGGGGTGATCTCAGCTCACTGCAACCTCCGCCTCCTGGGTTCAAGCAATTTTCCTGCCTCAGCCTCCCGAGTAGCTGGGACTACAGGCACATGCTGCCATGCCTGGCTAATTTTTTGTATTTTAGTAGAGACACGGTTTCACAGTGTTGCCCAGACTGGTCTTGAACTCCTGAGTTCAGTCAATCCCGCCACCTCGGCCTCTCAAAGTGCTAGGATTACAAGTGTGAGCCACCACGCCCAGCTTAAATTGAGGATTTTCATATGACAAGAAGATAATTCACTGACAGCAAACCTGCAAAACAAGAAATGCTGGAGAATATTCTTTAGGCCAAAGGAATATAACAGATAGAAACTCATATGCTAGAAGAAATAAAGTGAAACAGAAACGGTAATAAATTGGTAAATATGAAACACCAGCTTTTATTTTCCCTTCTCGTAACTTCCTTTTCCCTTCTCGTAACTTCCTTAAAACACAGCTTTCTTTCTTTCTTTCTTTTTAAGTGTTGTATGTTAAGGTATATAAAGCATGAATAAATGATGTGGCAATAGTACAAAGGATAGTAATTGAATAAATTGAATAATTCTTTTGTAAAGTTACTAAAAGCATACAATATTTTAAGCAGACATTAAGTTAAAACTGTGTATCACTATCCCTACAGCAACTGCTAAAGATAATAAAGTACAGCCTAAAAAGCCAAAAGTAGATATAAAATGGAATACCAAAAAAAATTTATAAACTTAAAATCATGCAGGAAAGAGACAACAAAAGAACAAAACACAAAAACAGAAATAAAAAACAAACGGTAAATGGCAGACTTAACCTAACCATATCACAAGTTATATTAAATGTAATAAGATTATACAATCCAATTAAAAACAAAGAAAGGAGCCTGGCATGGTGGCTCATGCCTGTCATCCCAACACTTTGGGAAGCAGAGGTGGGAGGATCACACTTGAGTCCAGGAGTTCAAGATCAGCCCAGGCAAGATGGTAAGAACCCAAAAATTACAAAAATTAGCTGAGTGCAGTCACAGCTACTGGGGAGGCTTAGGCAGAAGGATTGTTTAAAGCCCAAAGGTTGAGGCTGCAGTGAACTGTGATCATACCATCGAATTCCAGCCTGAGTGCAGAACAAGACCCTGTCTCAAGAGAGAAAGAGGGAGAATGCACAAGCAAGAAAGCCTCGAATTATAAGACAGAACAAAAATCCCTCAACTTTTATACAACTTAAAACTGGTTTTCTATGAAAATGCAAACATAATTGAAAATATATATTTAGGCAGCTCCACTACTTTTTTTTTTTTTCTGTATCTTAGTATATGTTGAATAGATGAAATGTATAAATTTATGTCTAACATTGTTCTACACCCTTGGGTGTCAACTAAACAAAAGAAAGTTTCCTTCCTAAAGTTTGCATTTGAATGGGAAGAATGCAAAAATAAGTCTTTCATAGGTTATGTTTAGACAGTGATAATTGCTGTATAAGAAAAAAAAAGCAAGACAAAGAAGATCAGGAGTGAAGAAGTAAACTGTAATTTTATTTACTTTTTATTTTCTGATACTTCTGGTACAACTTGCAATTTTAAATAGAGTTAGAGTAGGTCTCATTGACAAAGTTAGATTCAAACAGGGACTTGATGGGCATGAGGATGTTAGCTATGTAAACAAGTAAAGCAAGAAACTGGAGAGCAAATAGGCAGGCATCCTTGAAATGTTTGAGAATAGCAAGAAAGCCAGTGTAGCTGTAGCAGAGATGGAGGAAAAGGCAGAGTAGTGGATAAAATGCATGTACAGGGTCTTATAAGCCACTATGAAGACTGACAGAAGACTCACTGCAGGTTTTGAGCAAGGGAGTGATACAGCCCAACTCAGGATTAACTCTAGCAGTTGTATTAAGAATAAATGAAAGGAGGTAGTATTAGAAGCATAGAGACTACTGCAGTAATCTAGGCAAGAAATGATGGTGGTAGAGACCAACCTAGAGGCAACAGAGGTAGTAAGTAAGTAGTAGGATTTGGTGATATATTTTGAAGGTGGAGCCAAAAGGATTTCCTGATAAGTTTGGTTTTGTGTATGAGAAAGGAGTAGAGTCAAAGATGGTGCCAAGATTTTTGGCCTACGCAACTGAAAAAAAATGCAACTGCCAAACTGAGAAGGGGAAAGGCTGCCAGTGAAAAAAAATTTGGAAAAGGTGATCAGTAGTTGAGTTTTAGATATGTTATGTTTGAAAAAGTAGACATTCAAGTGGGAGATGTCAGAGTCTCTATAGGACAGACAAATCTGAGAGTTCAGGAATGAATAATTAGATAGAAATATCTATTTGGAAATCAGTAACATATAGATAGTATTCCAAGCCCTAAGATTATAGGTATAGATAACGGTGTAAGTCCTGGTACATCTAACCTAGAAGAACAAAGAAAATGAGCAAATGAGACTGAGAAGAAGTAATCAGTAATTAGTAGGAAGAAAATGAAGACAATGTGTTCTTCTGGTAGCCAAGTACATAAATGTGTTAAAAGAAACATTAAACATGTTGCTGATACAATAAGGTATTAAGATGACAACTGAGAAATCACCTCTAAATTTAGTAATGTAGTAGTTATTCATGATCTTGAAAAGAGCAAGCAATTTTGGCACAATGCTGACAGTCAAAAGTATGTATAGATAGAATGGGACAGGAGGAATTAGAGACCATGATTATAAGCAATTCTTTCAAGAAGTTTTTCAGGGATAGCTCTGATGGCAGAGAAAGAAAGTTTAAGAGAAAGATTTGTGTTTTGTTTTTAAAAATGGGAGAAAAGTAGCAGCATACTGAAATACAGGAATAATTGTTAGAGGCTGGAAAACTGATAGTTTAGCAGAGAGAACGGCAAATTTCTGAAGCAATGGCTATATGAGGGGGATGGAACTCAGTGTATAAGTAGAAAAATTAGCTTTCTAAAGGAACAAAGTTCAGCTAAGATAAATGAAATGTAGGAATATGGGTACAGGTGCTTGTTGGGAAAGTAGATGTGGTAGAGGGAGTCTGTAGTTCTCTTTTGATAGCTTCAATTTTCTCAGTGAAGCTGTAAGCAAATGCCAATATTTCAGAGTGAGGATGAAGTATCTGACATTTAAAAGAGGAAAAGGTGTGGATATACAACATGACTTCCAGACAACATTAAGGGTCTACTTGAGGAACTGGTCAGGAATTGAGAATGTGACCTATTGGTATCTTTATGCTAGAATGTGTTTTTCTCCTGTGACGTTCAGCTAGATAAACAAAATATGATAGAAGGGAAGTCGAGTTTAATCAGGGCCGTAGTTATGCCAAGTGAATTCAAAAAGTGGGATATGGGAGACAAGGCTAAATGCAAGGGAGTGATTAAACAGATTAGCCATGACATTAAATAAAGAAAGAGTTAAATGAGAGAACACAAAGGGATGAGGTAAAGTGAAAGGGTAGTAGGATCAATGGATTAAAATAAAAGTCACTGTGTGGTTGAATAATCGCAGAAGTTTCATACTAAGCAGAATGAGCTGGAATGATGAGAGATGTCGTCAGAGAGAGGAATGCTTAAAACGGAATAGAATTATTACAAATGACAAGTTCTAGTATATGACCATGCATGTGAGTGGCTACGGCAGCGTAAAGGACAAGAACACTGGAAGGGAGGTCAAAGAACACAACGACTAGAGTGTCTGAAGGATCAAATCTATGTATATTAAAATTGCTAGAACTTAATAGTAATTTGCCACTGAGTTAGGAACAAAAACCTCTGAGAGAGGAAGTGGAATGACCCAAGGGTTTTTAGATGACAGTTGCAATGAGAAGCTATCGGTGATGGCATAAAATTAAAATCTGAAGATTTTAGAGAGGAAAGAGAAAGAACAGTCCAAAAAAAACAGTAAAAAGAAGACCTATCTCATTATCTCCAGGCTCAGTCATACATGAGATGTGAAAAAAAAAAAAACACAAGTCGCCAGTCACGACAGTTCCAAGAGACACAGTGTCCACTATGCCAAAACAAGCACAGAAACGGGTCAAAAAGAGGCTGGGGATATACGGATTGTGATGACAATGCCAAGAATTCCAAAGCAGAAAGTGGCAGAATTGAGTACACGTAGAGCCTATGGAATTAAAGTATGAAAGATAAGGGATACCTGGGAGTGTGGCACTTGTGGCACTCTCTTGGGTAACAGACAAGGATAAAAGATGCAACAATATTAGTCTAGTAGATATAAGGCTGATGATGGAGAGGCTGCAAATGGTGGTGGTAATGAAGGATGCAGTTTGGGTCTTCCTCCTGTAAAACTTATAGTCAATTGAAAAGAAATTCTAGTTCCAGTGAGTCAATTCCATCTTTACCTCAAATGAGGACTGAAGAATAAGATGGTGTGGTCTTAAAGTGACTATTCATTTCAGGAGAAAGAAATATATTTCTCTACAATAGATTCTCTCCAAATTTATTCCCTTGCCCCATGCTGCAATCGCTAATGTTTCTCATGAACTACCACACATCAAACTTCTAAACACTATTTTTCAAATGACCCAATATAACAAATTTAATAGAAATGGTTCCATTCTTCCCTGGAGACCTCCTTCACAGGATCCTCAGTTTACATTCCTCAGTCTAAACTATCTAGCGCATGGCTGTCATTTTAGGCATTCCCTTATCTTTTACTTTCTTGGTTTATTAACTTATTTTGGTGGATCATATTCTGTAATGGCTTGCCAAAAAGAGGTACATAAGAGGCAAAGCTCCTCAATACCTGGATGATGAAACATGTCTACATTATATTCTCATATTGGTTTATACTTTAGCTACAGAGTTTTAGATCGAGGCTGGGCGTGGTAGCTCATGCCTGTAATCCCAGCACTTTGGGAGGCTGAAGTGAGTGGATCACCTGAGGTGAGAAGTTCGAGAGCAGCCTGGCCAACATGGTGAAACCCCATCTCTACTAAAAAAATACAAAAATTAGCCAGGCGTGGTGGCAGGTGCCTGTAATCCCAGCTACTCAGGAGGCTGAGGCAGGAGAATTTCTTGCACCAGGAAGGCAAAGTTGCAGTGAGTCAAGACAGCACCATTGCACTCCAGCCTGGGCAACAAGAGCAAAACTCCATCTCAAAAAAAAAAAAGAAAAAAAAAAAAATTCTAGATTGAAAATCTTTGCCCTTCATCTCTCAACTTTCTTTTAACAATCCTATTTTGATTTTTTTTTTTTTTTTTGGAGACAGAGTCTCACTCTGTCGCCCAAGCTGGTGCACTGGTACGATCTCAGCTTATTGCAACCTACACCTCCCGTGTTCATGTGATTCTCACGCCTCAGCCTCCCGAGTAGCTGGGACTATAAGCATGTGCCACCAGGTCAGTTAATTTTTTGTATTTTTAATAGAGATGAGGCTTCACCATGTTGCTTAGGCTGGTCTTGAACTCCTGAGCTCAAGTGATCCGACTGCCTCAGCCTCTCAAAGTGCTAGAATTACAGATATGAGCCACCAAAATCAGCCCTAACGATCCTATTTTGATTACTATTTCATTGGAATCATTGGAAACTTTGTTGATCTTAATTTTAATCCACAGCATACTATCATTTTATGATGCTATACACTTTGATATGGGTCTTTTTTAAAACCACTGTTCTGGACACTAAATGGGACATTTTATTCTGGTGACTCTACATTCTTACATGAATTTCTTGCAATAGTTTTCTAATAAATTCCCAACATTTTGTTTTCTTTTTTCTGTAATTTATACTGGTTGTCTGCTCAGGAACTCATACTTCTTTTTCTTTTAAATTTTCTTGTGAGGGTGAAAAGGTCTCGAAATCCTAAAAGAGAGGTAGGAAGTATCATTACTGGCAATATGGAAGCAAGTCAGGGAGAACAAAGGTCCCCAGAGTTTAGTAGGCAGATTTACACTTAATCTCTCTGATTTCAGCCTGGTACTTCCTCCCCATGTGGACCTACTATCCCAAGTTCAGTGCCTCTCTGATTTTATTTCTCCAGAGACGAGGTCCAACTTTGGTGACAGCTGTCATCTCTAGGTGCTGAGTATTACAGGTTCCTGAGAAATATACTGATTGGCTTCCTTCGTATCTCCTTTGCATGGCCTTAGATCATTCAACCCATTAGGTCAAATATCAGATCCAACAAATCTTCCATTCATTACCCTGCTTTTAAAAAAAGGACTGAAATCCCCATTGGTGTCTCTTCTTTCATTTTTAGTCTTTATAAGTCTATAGATTTTTTATTCCTTTAATGTGAATAGAATTTCTAGAGGGAGATTGAAAAACTCCATGGTTTATCTAGAAACCTAGTAATGTTCTCAGGCACAAAATTTAATGCAGTTCTTTAGCTGCTTTCCTTTATCAAAACAACTTCGAAAGCCACAAAGTAAAGCAAAGACTTCAATAAAAATTTTTTTAAAAAAAGAGAAAAAATAGCACTGAAGTGTCCTTCGATGCGATTAAAAAAAAAAAAAAAAGAAGAAATAGAAAAAAATAAAAAGTGGGCTGCAACTGTAATAACAGTCAATAATAACTAAACTGTTATTGAGTGCTTACTATGCTAAAGCACTTTATAGGTATAATTCTTAGTATTTGTAATCCTCATAACAACCTTATAAAGTTGGTAGTATATTTTCACTTAAAAGATACGCACACAAAACATAGCTCATCATGTTTTTCACTATGCAGTCATTTTTAAAAATTTAAATGAAAAATTTAAAAAGCAGAGGAGAGAGGCAAGAAAAAACAAAATACAGTTGCAGACTACGTGGGTGATTACAGAATGAAGCTAAATTCAGAGGAAAATTCACATCTTTTTGATAAACTGCGGTTTCAACATAAGATTCTAAAAATACAGCAAAATCAAACTAAGCAAAAAAATTAATAAAGATAAAAGAAAATTGTAAGAATCAGAACACTTTTTTTTTTTTTTTTTTTTTGAGACGGTGTCTCAGTCTGTCACCCAGGCTGGAGTGCGGTGGCACAAGCTCAGCTCACTGCAACCTCTGCCTCCTAGGTTCAAACAATTCTCCTGCCTCAGCCTCCCGAGTAGCTGGGATTACAGGTGCCTGCCACCATGCCCAGCTAATTTTTGTATTTTTAGTAGAGACAGGGTTTCACCATATTGGCCAGGCTGGTCTCAAACTGCTGACCTTGTGATTCACCTGCCTTGGCCTCCCAAAGTGCTGGGATTACAGGCATGAGCCACTGCGCCCAGCCAGATTCAGAATACTTACAACAGAATAAATAAATTTAAAACTGGGTCATTAAAATGACGACTAAAGACCACAAACCTATGGCCAAGCTAATAAAGAAAAGGAAATAAACTCAGCTATAAAACATCATAAATCGTCAAAAGATATAACTATAGATCTTCATAAAACTTCAATGCTGTTTAATTCAAAGCTAATGTTTTCAACCTCTACTAAATAATTTTCTAAGAAAATATAAATTATCAGAATTGCAAAGTTCACTCAAGAAGAGACAGGAGCCAGGTGCAGTGGCTTATACCTGTAATCTCAACACTTTAGGAGGCCAAAGCAGGAGGACTGCTTGAGGCCAGGAGTTCAAGACCAACCTCGGCAACATGGGCAAGTCCCGATCTCTAAAAGTAAAAAATAAAAATTAGCCAGGCATGGTAGCATATACCTGTAGTCCTAACGATTTGGAAGGCTGAGGCAGGAGGGTCACTTGAGCCCAGGAGGTTCAAGGTTACAATGAGCTTATGATCACGCCACTAGCTGTACTCCAGCCTGGGTAACAAGTGCAAGACACCCTGTCTCCTAAAAACAAACAAAAAACCCAGAAGAGAGAGGAAACCTGACTCCATCAATAAGCATATAAGAAATTGAGATTCTTAAAGAACTAGCCCTAAAAGTCCTTAAGTCCAGAGAGAGGAACAGGTGATGTTGGTGGGGAGGGAAAAGGACGGAGCAGAAAGCATTACTTAAGATACACAGAAGTGGCTGGGCACAGTGGCTCATGCCTGTAATCCCAGCACTTTGGGAGGCCAAGGTGGGCGAATCACTTAAGGCCAGGAATTCAAGATCAGCCTGGCTAACATGGCAAAATCCCATCTCTACTAAAAATACAAAAATTAGCTAGGCATGGTGTTGTGCACCTGTAATCCCAGTTACTCAGGAAGCTGAGGCATGAAAATCGCTTGAATCCAGGAGGCAGAGATTGCAGTGAGCTGACATCATGCCACTGTATTACAGCCTGGGCAACAGAGAAAAACTCTGTCTCAAAAAAAAAAAAAAAATACACAGAGGAGAACTAGTTTTAAGGTTAAATGGCTCCCCTAACAGATACAGGTCTACGAAGATTCCATGTACAAAGTTGGAAGGTTAGGTAGAGGGTTCCTGCTACCAGTGTACAAGTAAAAGATAAAGAGATTGTTCAGTAAAGAAGATAACCTTGCCCAAAGAGAGGTCTAGCCTTTGCCTTCAGTTCCTGGCAGGTAATCTCTAAGCCCCCGAAATGTCCTGCCTGATAAAATTATCTTTGTTTGCCTGGGGACCTTGAGCCAAGCCAGATAGACTGTGTCAACAATCTGATTCACAGTGGGAGCTCTGGGTCACAGTCGCAGGTCAATCTCAGGAAGGGCTGTCCTAGAGATTGAGGTCTGCCATGTGACCAGTGAACCATGTCTATGTGACAGAGACCCACTAAAAATTATGGACACCAAGGTTTAGGTGAGATTCTATGGCTGGCAACATTCTATACACACTGTCATACATCACTGCCAGAGGTGTTAATGATGTCCATGGCTCCACTGGGAGAAGACAACTGGAACTCTCCTGGACTCTGCCCTGTGCACCTTTCCCTTGGGTAATGTTAATCTGTATCCTTTCACTGTAATAAACATAACCGTGAGAATAACAACTTGCAGTGAGTTCTATGGATTCTAGCTAATTATCGAACCTGAATAGTTTTAGGGAATCTTGATTTTACAAATGGTGTCAGAAGTGAAACCTCATGAATTACTCCTTAACTTTATAGTTAGCATCAGAAGTTGGATCACTTGAACGACCCTAACTTACTAAAACAGGTGGTTTGTGAAGAGGGAGGATGAGTAGATGGAAACTGGTAAGTCTTTAATTCTTAGGTGGGTACCCAGTCTAGTAACTGCAGAGGTAAAAATTACCAATGAAATGTAGAAATGGTAGACCCAATTCCCAAGGAGTTGAACCACCAGATAAATAAGGAAATGCAAACTAATAAGAAAAAAAGTAGGCCAGGCATGGTGGCTCATGCCTATATACCAAGCACTTTGGGAGGTCCTGACGAAGGACTGCTTGAGCCCAGGAGTTCAAGATCAGCCTAGGCAACATAGGAAGTCTTCATCTCTACAAAAAATAAAAAATTAGCCAGGTGTGATGTCACATGCTTGTAGTCTTAACTATTCAGGTGCCTGAAGTGGGAGAACTGCTTGAGCCCAGTAGTTCAAGCCTTCAATAAGCCACTGCACTCTAGCCTGGGCAATAGTGTAAGACTCCATCTAAAAAAAAAAAGTTAATGAAACAATCCTTTTGTTAACTTTTATCTATACTAGCTAAAATGAAAATACAAGATAATTAATGTCAGGACAGATCCTGACACTGGGCCAAACTCAGATTTCAGCCAGTCTGGGCTATAATCACTAGTCTCAGGGTCACTCCAAAGGGAAAGTTTATGCTGGGACATTAGACAGCATCTCTATGACCTCCAGTTACAAGGAGGTAGTCTAGGTATGGAATAAGACAAAACCAAGAAACTACTGAAACCAGGGATTATAGTACAAATTTTCTCATTTTATTGATCAACACTGTCTGCTTCTGGAAGAAAAACCTTTACTAAAATGGACTGTGACAGCGATTGATTTAGAGGCACAGTATCTTTGGTTCTGAATGCTGTACAACGGAAATGAGTGTCTGGGTTGATGTGAGACCCACAGCATACTACTGTACAACCAGGTATGTCTATACATGATCTAGACACACAAGCAGGTTATTCCCAAGGAGAGAGCTAGCCCAGTGGACTAGATATAAAAGTCACTGCCAAGTGTGTTTACCTTGAAAAGGGCAACCATCCTCCTCCTCCTCCTCCTGTAAATGCCAAATTGAACTCCCCAGAATAAGTAGCTGATACGCTTCTTACGCAAGCCACACTGGACTGGCATAATGATGGGATAGTCAGTAGATGACTATGAGTGACATGACTATGATTCAGTATGCATCATGGTATATGGTAAATACTGTGATTGAGAGGGCCCCTTTTGCATGGGTACCCCCATGTAACTTTACTGCTGTAAAATATAACAATAATCTGAGAAGCCTTATCAGATGTATTGTCTAAGCTTCCCTTTACGGGTCTTAAGAGATGCTAGGAAAATTAGAGTTAAGTCATAAGAAAACAGGGAAACAGTAGAGTAGAGGTAAAGGAATTTATCCTAGGAAGATGTATAGGTGTATAGATGGTTGTTTCAAAATGGGATAAACTGAACACTTATGGAGCTGAAACAAAAGTCTTAATGTGGCATTACCATAGGACTGGGTAGACCAATGAGGGCCCTGGCTAGTCCCCAACATTAAAGGGCCTTAAACTAATTATGCTGTATTTTACCCCAATTTGAAAAGATTTAAAAGCCAGGGGACAAAGATGACAATAAGAAATCTGACCTCAAATTGCCTGGGGCCATAGTCTGGCAGATTACTCAAGATGAAGACAGAGAGGCCAGGGAACCAGCAGCTGGGGAACTATGGCAATATACACGTGTGGGTAAAAATGCCAGGGGTAGGTAAGAGACATTACTAGAACTCCTTGACAGGGAGGCCCAAGGCACTGTGATTCTAAATCTTGTTGAAGTCCTAACAGGTGTTCAGGTTAAATTGGGAGGAGGTGGTGGCTGATGAGATTAACATAAAAGATTAGATTAAAACTGGAATGTCTCAGCTGCCTTTATGTGAAGTGGTTACGTCTTCAGTACCTACATGTACTACTGGAATAGACAGTATGTTTGACTAAAAAGTATACCTGTCTAATATTGTAAAACAGCAGAAAGTTTACCTTAAGGCAAGTGTTGTTTAGAAATGCTAATCAACAACGCTATAGGAACCACCAGAACTGCCTAAGCCCTCAGAAGTCAATTTCTGCTATGGCTATGAAATAGCCATAATATCTTAAGTGACGTGAGAGAAACATTCTAATAAGGAAGGCAGTGTCCAGAAGAGTTCCCTGTAAAATAGAAATGGTTTGTGTAGGAACATACAACCAGAAGAATGCAGAGAGGCCCTCAATATACTTACAAGCAGGTAGCTTCTTTTTCCCTAAGGCTGACTCTGAAACTACCTGAGGAACTGCTGATCCTCTGATCAGACGAGTGCTACACTATAAATTGTTCTCTCTTAATCGCAAAGAGTAGCTTGGTTTATGGACAATTCCAAGGTGAACGGACAGCATCTTGTTTGGAAGGCCATCACTCTGACTACAGAAAGTAAAACAATTAACTCAGTGGGCATCTGATTTTCCCCTATGTTTGGGTTTTCACCGAACTCTGCAGTTGATGTGAGAAGTAATGGTGACTTGTGGACTGCTTCCTAACTCTGAACAGATGAAGAAGAAAGACACTGGTAAAATTTGATAATGTATGTTATACTTGCAACTGCCTCTGCAAAATTATAACTGAGAGAAATCTAACACAACTAACTCCACCTTGCTTCTAACCTCCTAAGCTGTCTTTGCTCATTCCCATACATGGGCCAACCCAACTACGGGAGGAATTTATTTTACAGTTTAAAGCAAAGATGATAATAGTCTCTTCCTGAAACCAATACCCTCCTTGTTCAGGGACTGAATCACTTTTGGTAAAGCTAATGGAAGGCTATAAGGTTAGAATCATGGTAGGGGCCTAAATTCTGCTAAGACTTAGGCATAAACAGAAACTAGTCATTGTTCCTTGGCTTGTTTTTTATAATTGCTTATTGCTCAGGAGTACCAGCAGGTGGTCACAAGATTTCTAACTTCCCCTACAGATAACACCACTATTGTGAAACCTAACACTAGTATTTGAGATATTTTTCAGACTTTGCATTCTGGTGGACTAACTGATACCACCTAGGCTGGTGACTAATTCAGCGGGTCCTGTGACCCCTATTCAGGAAGTGACTCAGCATAACTCATTGCACACAGTTTTGACACCTCTGTAATTTCATCCCTGACCCAACCAATCAGCAGCAGCCTAGCCCCTGCCCACTAAACTATCCTTTTAAAACCCTCATCTCCAAATTCTGAAGGAGTTGGATTTGAGAAATCTCTCTCATCCTCCTCACTCAGCCACTCTGCAATTATTAAATTCTTTCTCTGCTGTAACTTCTGCTGTCTCAGTGTACTGACTTTTTCTGGACAGGAGGAAAGGAGAGTTTGGCTGGGTGATAACATACTGAACACGTAAACTTTGACTACTGTTAACTATTTCTTTTAATGGGGGCTCAACTATACTTTAGCAGAATAACCCTGGCAGCAATGCAGACAGAGTAAACCTCAAAGTAGGGTGAATAGTTGTAAATACGTTGTAGTAATGGGAGGCTGGCTTTGAGTCCAATGACATAGCTTCTTTAACAGTCCATCCAGAGAAAATAAAATGAAAGCATGAACAAAAGAGAAGAAATGTGTAATATTTTAGTATATAATTGTTTTGGTCTTTTCCCTATTCCTGGCACACAACTCCTAAAGCTCCCAGAAACTCTGAAATGATAAGTATCTTCTTGTATGTTAAAATGACCAGTTGCTGGGGGTTCCCAGACAACCTCAAAATGGGTACTGGTTGCCAGGGGAATCAGCCAGCCAGAGAGGTGGAACTTTTGGCCCTACTCCCTAACGTAGGAAGAGGAGGGCAGGTCTGAAGGCTGAGATGATCACAAACACCAATGATTTAATCAAGCATGCCTACATAATGAGCCTCTATAAAAACCATAAAAGGACAAGGGTTGGAGAGCTTCCAGGTTACTGAGTACATGGAGGATAAGGCATCCACCAGAGAGGGTGTGGAAACTCTGTACCCCTTCCTACATACTTTACCCTATGTATCTCTTCATCCAGTTATTCATTTGTATTTTTTTTTTTTTTTTAGTATGCTTTACGTTCTAGGGCACATGTGCAAATCGTTCAGGTTACATAGGTATACACATGCCACTGTGGTTTGCTGCATCCATCCCCCTGTCACCTACATTAGGTATTTCTCTAATGTCAACCCTCCCCAATCCCCCTGTCCCCTGCTATCTCTCTGCTAGTCTCCCCACCCCCCAACAGGCCTAAATGTGTGATGTTTCTCTCCCTGTGTCCATGTGTTCTCATTGTTCAACATCCACCTATGAGTGAGAACATGTGGCGTTTGGTTTTCTGTTCTTGTGTCAGTTTGCTGAGAATGATGGTTTCCAGATTCATCCATGTCCCTGCAAAGGACATGAACTCATCCTTTTTATGGCTGCATAGTATTCCATGGTCTATATGTGTCACATTTTCTTTATCCAGTCTATCACTGATGGGCATTTGGGTTGGTTCCAGGTCTTTGCTATTATAAACAGTGTCACAAGGAACATACGTGCATATGTGTCTTTATAATAAAACAATTTATAATCCCTTGGGTATATACCAGTAATGAGATTGTTGGGTCAAATGATATTTTGATTTCTACTTCCTTGAGGAATGGCCACACTGTCTTCCACAATGGTTGAACTAATTTACACTCCCACCAACAGTGTAAAAGCATTCCTATTTCTCCACATCCTCTCCAGCATCTGTTGTCTGAAGATTTTATAATGGTCGCCATTCTAACTGGCGTGAGATGGTATCACAATGTAGTTTTGATTTGCATTTCTCTATTGACCAGTGATGATGAGCATTTTTTCATGTTTGTTGACTGCATAAATGTCTTCTTTTGAAAAGTGTCTGTTCATATACTTTCCTCACTTTTTGATGGGTTTGTTTTTTTTTTTTAAGTTCTTCATAGATTCTGGATATTAGCCCTTTGTCAGATAGATAGATTGCAAATATTTGTTCCCATTCTGTTGGTTGCTGGTTCACTCTAATGATTGTTTCTTTTGCTGTGCAGAAGCTCTAAAGCTTAATTAGATCCCAGTTCTCTATTTTGGCTTTTGTTGCCATTGCTTTTGGCGTTTTAGCCATGAAGTCCCTGCCTATGTCCTGAATGGTACTGCCTAGGTTTAATTGTAGGGTTTTTATGGTGTTAGGTCTTATGTTTAAATCTTTAATCCATCTACAGTTAATTTTTGTATAAAGTGTAAGGAAGGGGTCCAGATTCAGCTTTCTGCATATGGCTAGCCAGTTTTCCCAACACCATTTATTAAACAGGGAATCCTTTCCCCATTGCTTGTTTTTGTCAGGTTTGTCAAAAATCAGATAGTTGCAGATGTGTGGCATTACTTCCAAGGCCTCTGCTCTGTTCCACTGGTCTGTATCTCTGTTTTGGTACCACTACCATGCTGATTTGATTACTGTAGCCTTGCAGTATACTTTGAAGTCAGAGAGTGTGGTGCCTCCATTTTTTTTTTCCTTAGGATTGTCTTGACTATGCAGGCTCTTTTTTGGTTCCCTATGAAGTTTCAGGTGGTTTTTTCCAGTTCTGTGAAGGTTAATGGTAGCTTGATGGGGATAGCATTGAATCTATAAATTACTTTGGGCAGTATGGCCATTTTCGTGATTGATTCTTCCTAAGCATGAACATGGAATGTTTTTCCATCTGTTTGTGTCCTCTCTTATTTCCTTGAGCAGTGGTTTGTAGTTCTCCTTGAAGAGGTCCTTCGCCTTCCTCATTAGTTGTATTCCTAGGTATTTTATTCTCTTTGTAGCAATTGTGAATGGGAGTTTGCTCATGATTTGGCTGTCTGTCTGCTGCTGGTGTATAGGAATGTTTGTGATTTTTGCACATTGATTTTGTATCCTGAGACTTTGCTGAAGCTGCTTATCAGCATAAGGAGATTTTGGGTTGAGATGATGGGGTCTTCTAAATATACAATCATGTTGTCTGCAAACAGAGACAATTTGACTTCCTCTTTTCCTAAATGAATACCCTTGATTTCTTTTTCTTGCCTGATTGCTCTGGCCAGAACTTCCAATACTATGTGGAATAGGAGTGGTGAGCGAGGTCACCCTTGTCTAGTGCCAGTTTTCAAAGGGAAAACTTCCAGTTTTTGCCCATTCAGTATGATATTGGTTGTGGGTTTTGTCATAAATAGCTTCTATTATTTTGAGATACGTTGCATCGATACCTAGTTTATTGAGAGTTTTTAGTATAAAGGGCTGTTGAATTTTGTCAAAGGCCTTCTCTGCATCTATTGAGCTAATCATGTGGTTTTTGTCTTTGGTTCTGTTTATGTGATGGATCATGTTTACAGATTTGCACATATCGAACCAGCCTTGCATCCCTGGCATGAAGCCAACTTGATCGTGACAGATAAGCTTTTTGATGTGCTGTTGGCTTTGGTTTGCCAGTACTGTATTGAAGATTTTCGCATCAATGTTCATCATGGATATTGGCCTGTAATTTTCTTTATTGATTGTGTCTCTGCCAGGTTTTGGTATCAGGATGATGTTGGTCTCATAAAATGAGTTAGGGAGGATTCTCCCTTTTTGTACTGTTTGGAAGAGTTTCAGAAGGAATGGTACCAGCTCCTCTTTGTAAGTCTGGTAGAATTTAGCTGTGAACCCATCTGGTCCTGGACTTTTTTTGGTTGGTAGGCTATTAATTGCTGCCTCAACTTCAGCCCTTGTTATTGGTCTATTCAGGGATTCAACTTCTTCCTGGCTTAGTCTTGGGAGGGTGTAAGTGTCCAGAAATTTATCCATTTCTTCTAGGTTTACTGGTTTGTGTGCAAAGAGGTGTCTGTAGTAATCTCTGATGGTAGTTTGTATTTCTGTCGGAAGAGTGGCGATATCCCCTTTATCATTTTTTATTGCATCTATTCGATTCTTCTCCCTTTTCTATTAGTCTGGCTAGCAGTCTATCTATTTTGTTGATCTTTTAAAAAAACTAGCTCCTGGATTCATTGGTTTTTTTTAAGGGTTTTTGTGTCTCTATCTCCTTCAGTTCTGCTCTGATCTTAGTTACTTCTCGTCTTATGCTAGCTTGAGTCTGTCTGATCTTGCTCCTCTGGTTCTTTTAATTGTTGACAACAGAGTGTCAATTTTAGATCTTTTCTTGTTTCTCATACGGGCATTTAGTGCTATAAAGTTCCCTCTAGACACTGCTTTAAATGTGCCCAGAGATTCTGGTATGTTGTGTCTTCGTTCCCGTTGGTTTTGAAGAACATCTTTATTTCTGCCTGCATTTCATTATTTATCCAGTAGTCATTCAGGAGCAGATTGTTCAGTTTTCATATAGTTGTGCAGTTTTTAGTGAGTTTCTTAATCCTGAATTCTAATTTGATTGCGCTGTGGTCTCAGAGACTGTTTGTTATGATTTCCGTTCTTTTGCATTTGCTGAGGAGTGTTTTACTTCCAATTATGTGGTCAATTTTAGAATAAGTGAGATGTGGTGCTGAGAAGAATGTATGTTCTGTGGATTTAGGGTGGAGAGTTCTATAGATATCTATTAGGTCCAGGTGGTCCAGATCTGAGTTCAAGTCCTGGATATCCTTGTTAATTTTCTGTCTCAATGATCTGTCTAATATTGACAGTGGAGTGTTAAAGTCTCCCACTATTATTGTGTGGGAGTCTAAGTCTCTCTGTAGATCATTAAGAACTTGCTTTATGTATCTGGGTGCTCCTGTATTGAGTGCATATCTATTTACGATAGTTAGCTCTTCTTGTTGCATTGATCCCTTTACCATTACATAATGCCCTTCTTTGCCTCTTTTGATCTTTGTTGGTTTAAAGTCTGTTTTATCAGAGACTAGGATTACAACCTCTGTTTTGTTTTGCTCTCCATTTCCTTGGTAAATCTTCCTCCACCCCTTTATGTGCATCTTTGCACTTGAGATGCCTCTCCTGAATACAGCACAACAGTGGGTCTTGACTCTATCCAATTTGCCAGTCTGTGTCTTTTGATTGGGGCATTTAGCCCATTTACATTTAAAGTTAATATTCTTATGTGTGAATTTGATCCTGCCATTTTGATACTAGCTGGTTGTTCTGCCTGTTAGTTGATGTAGTTTCTTCACTGTGTCAATGGTCTTTACCATTTGGTATGTTTTTGCAGTGGCTGGTACTGGTTGTTCCTTTACACATTTAGTGCTTCCTTCAGGAGCCCTTGTAAGGCAGGCATGGTGGTGACAAAGTCTCTCAGCAACTGCTTGTCTGTAAGGATTTTATTTCTCCTACACAAAGGAAGCTTAGTTTGGCTGGATATGAAATTCTAGGTTGAAAGTTCTTTTATTTAAGGATGTTGAATATTGGCCCACACTCTATTCTGGCTTGTAGGGTTTCTGCCACGACATCTGCTGTGAGTCTGATGGGCTTCCCTTTGTGGGTAACTCGACCTTTCTCTCTGGCTGCCCTTAGCATTTTTTCCTTCATTTCAACCCTGGTAAATCTGATGATTATGTGCCTTGGGGTTGCTCTTCTTGAGGAGTATCTCTCTGTATTTCCTGGATTTGAATGTTGGCCTGCCCTGCTAGGTTGGGGAAGTTCTCCTGGATAATATCCTGAAGAGTGCTTTCCAACTTGGTTTCATTCTCCCCGTAACATTTAGGTACACCAATAAAACATAAATTAGGTCTTTTCACATAACCCCATATTTCTTGGAGGCTTTGTTCACTTCTTTTCACTCTTTTTTCTCTAATCTTGCCTTCTCATTTTATTTCACTGAGTTGATCTTCAGTCTCTAATATCCTTTCTTCTACTTGGTCGACCCGGCTATTGAAACTTGTGTATGCTTCAAGAAGTTTTTGTGCCGTGGTTTTCAGCTCCATCAAGTTAGCATTTTGTCTAACCTTTTTTCAAAGTTCTTAGTTTCTTTGCATAGGGTTAGAACACACTCCTCTAGCTCAGAGAAGTTTGTTATTACCCACCTTCTGAAGCCTGCTTCTGTCAATTTGTCAAACTCATTCTCCATCTAGTTTTGTTCCCTTGCTGGTGAGGAGTTGTGATCCCTCGGAGGAGAAATTGCATTCTGGTTTTTGGTGACTTTTGGTGACTTCAGCCTTTTTGCGCTGCTTTCTTCCCATCTTCCTGGATTTATCTACCTTTGGTCTGGTGACTTTCGGATGGGGCATCTGAGTGGACATCCTTTCTGCTGATGTTGAAGCTATTTCTGTTTTTTAGTTTTCCTTCTAACAGGCCCCTTTGCTGCAGGACTGCTGGAGGGCCACTCCAGACCCTGTTTGCCTGGGAATCACCCATGGGGGCTATAGAACAGCAAGGATTGCTGCTTCATTATTGTTGAGCTGGGCATGGTGAGGCTCATCTGTAAACTCAGTTACTGGGGAGGCTTAGGCAAGAGGATCATTTGACCCCCAGACTTAAATCCAGCCTGGGCCACACGGCAAGACCTAATCTCTTTTTAAAAATTAAATAAAATATTGTCAAGTGGGACACAGTGGTACACATCCCTAGTCCCAACTATGTGAGAGACACTGAGGTGGGAGAATCACTTGAGCCCAAGAGCTTGAGTCAAGCCTAAGCAACAGAGACCCCACCTCTTCAAAAAATAAGAAAAACTCGCTAACACTCTCGCACGCGCACACTCTCTCTCTCTCTCCATACTTATATACAAAGAAAAATTACAGGAGAACATTGTTTTGGACTAAGCTCCAAACAGATCAGACTAAAAATCAAAATAAAGACAGAATCAGAAGCAGGATATGGTTCTCTTCCCTTTTGCGGACATTGCTGAAGCAAGGGTGGCCAAAATGAAGTTTAATCCCTTTGTGACTTCTGACTGAAGCAAGAACCACAAAAGGTGTTTCAAAACACCTTCCCACTTTCATAGGAAGATTATGTCTTCCCTCTTTCCAAAGAGCTGAGACAGAAGTATGAGGTTCAATCCATGCCCATCCAAAAGAATGATAAAGTTCAGGTTGTGTGAGGACACTATAAAGGTCAGCAAACTGGCAGTTTAATCAAGGTTTACAGGAAGAAATATATCATCAACACTGAACAGGTGTAGTGGGAAAAGCTAAAGGCACAACTGTCCATGTAGGCATTCACCCCAGCATGGTGGTTATCACCAAGCTAAAACTGGACAAAGACCACAAAAAGATCTTTGAACAATAAGTCAAATCTCACCCAGAAAGAAAGGAAAAGGCCAAATACATGGAAGAAACAATTGAGAAGATGCAGGAATAAAGTAATCTTATATACAAACTTTCGCTGAAACTGCTGAAATGGGGAAAAAAAAAAAAATCAAAATGGAGTCTCTCATGCTGAGTTCATCAAACTAAAAATGAGTTATCAGACCATTCAAGATATCAGGAGAGAGATAACACACTAATTCCCCAAATAAGCCAGTTTCAATTGGCATGATAATGAGGTTTCCTGTCTTTAATTTTTTTTTTTTTTTTTTGTAAACCTCTCCTACGGTGCTGATGTCTTTAATCCTTACAACAAAAGGTAACCTGATGTTAAATAATCATTTATTTCTCTATTCTGCCCTGCTCCAGCCTTAATAGGAAGGTAACTTTGAAATGACCAATCCATTTTATTCTTTGTTTTTGCTTTATTCAGTCTCTCTCTGTCTATAAAATTAACCTCCTCTGCTCAGTTCACTGAAATACTTGTTTTATTTTATGAAATGAAGTATTGCTCAAATCTAAAATCACAAAACCAATTAAGTTCTTTAAACTAAATTGTTGTAATTGCTGTAATTTGTAATAAATTGGCAGTAGTAAGTTAAATGATTCCCTGAGTTCTGTGACCCATTCCAGAAAATGATCAAACTCAAGGAAGGGGTGATGAGAACCGCCCTCCATCCCTCCCCCAATTTACAGTAAGTTAGTCAGAATAGCAGAGGCCAGGGGTCAAGCTCAAAGGCTCACAACTGTAATCCCAGCACTTTGGGAAGCTGAGGAGGGAGGACAACTCTATGCCAGGAATTTGAGGCTGCAGTGAACTATGATCATGTCATTGCATTCCAGCCTGGGAGACAGAGCAAGAATTCTCTTTTAAAAATTACACACACACACACACACACACACACACACACACACACACATTTCTTTTTTGTTTGTTTGTTTTTAATTACCAGAAACTGGGACTTACGACTGGTATTTGAAGTGGAATAGTGGTCTGCAGGACTGAGCCCTTAATTTGTGGGACCTGACTCTAACTCCAGATAGATAGTGACAGAATTGAACTAATTACTGGACACCAAGCTGACATCAGAGAATCAGTCAGTATGAGGGGACATGGTCACAGAAGTGCTCTGTGTTGTGTGAATACAGGAAGAGAAAAAAACTGTTGTTTTTTATTATACAAGAGAAAATAGGGACTCAGATATAAGTGGTAAAGGAAGATGGTGAAAAGAAGGGAAGGATAATGGTTAAACTTTGAAGTGGCAATGCAGCTGAAGCTATTTTTTAATGAGGAAAAGTATGACATCTTCCGTTTCTTTTTGCCTCTCACCGTCAACTTAAAATGCTATAAGAAATCTAACACTCAAAAAAGATCTGACTGCAGCTGTGAAAAAGGTAATCTAATGTCTTACTGAGACTGTTAGAAGACAATCTAAAATTTCGGCCAAGTTATAGGTTAAGACATTTCTGAACAAATAAAGAGTACAAAAATTTAATAAATATATTGTAAAGCTGTGAGAGATGCCTTGAAAAAGAACAAAATGCACTACCTTCATACAGTCAAATTTGAGACATTCTGCATTCTATATTCTCTATACCCTACGGAAGAAAATGAGCATATGCATTAAGAAGAGATCTGGAGTCTGACTACCTGTGTTCAAATCCTAGTTCTACCACGTACTATGAAACTTTGTACAGATTACTATAGGTTTCTGTGAGTAGGCTCTCTCACATTTAAATCAGTCATAATACCAATACCTAAACTCCATGGGTAGTTGTTATGAATTAAATACATATTCAGCAATCAGAAAAGTACCTGGCACAAAGTAAGGATGCAATAATTGTTGGCAATTTGGGTTACTGTATCCCCACTTTAAGAAGACTCTAATAAACTTCAATGAATTCTATTGAATTAAAAACTCTAAGAAATCATACAGTTAAGAAATACATTTAAGTGTGCTTAACTCAAGTTCTCTTAAACTTTTTTGGCAATAGATTAATAAAATCTACTCCCATTCATCCATACAAACGGTTGTTTGAGAAACACTTGGAAAATTCTGAACTGGGGGTAAGCGAGACCATCTTTTACGTGTAATAAACAGATGCCATCGAAGCTGAAGAACACTGTTACACAACTGACTAGAAATTTTAGTACAGTTCCCAAACAGTTCATATGAAACACACTCATAGTAAATGAATACTACTGAATTCTGAGGGTACAAGGTTAAAATACAAAGGTCAGTAATTAAAGGGTCAGTAACTCTGCTTAGTTGTTCATAAGTCTCTAGTTTTTCTACAAATTTTACATGTAACATGAAATCAGTGTATTTATGCTTTGATGTTAAAAGAGTATCAGCCATACCCATCGGAATACTGCTTTTGTAGACTGCAGCCAAAATACTATAGGACACTAAGAAAAAGCTTATTTGAGTCACAGGAATAGCAACCAAATGAATAATACAACTCCATTCTTGTAAACCCAAACTGACATGATATATTTTAACAAACATTCATAAGACAATTAGATATAAATATGGAAATCATTAAATACCAAAACATATACTGCTTTGAGAAATTAAAATATATAAAATTTAGATTTAAAAGATTAAGAGACAAACTTATAAAATCAATATTTGCTTTAAGAAGAATGATTTTACAAGCACTTTTTATAGTATTTCTTGGTAAGCAATTATGATTTCTGTACCTATGTTCTTTGTGTTCCAATAGCTGACAGTCTCTACATGTCAGCCTATCACATGTTTCACAGAAAAGTTTCAACTGTTCTTGTTTGTGTACAGGGCAGAAAACAGGGCGTTGACCAGATGCTCCAACAGACTCTGTAGCAAAATAAAACAAATATTTTTTAACTAAACATGAAATTTTTGTTTAGTTTTCTAAATTCCTATTGATGTTGACATCCAAAGCTTATAAAGAGTAAGCAGAAAATGTTACAGGGGCAAAAAAACTGTAATTATTACAACTGCGTCTATCTTACCTGAGACATCTTCTTTCTTCCTGATCAAGTGATCTTTAGTAAATTTTACTCTTTGATGTGCTTCAATACATGTCTTACACAGCCACTCTCCACATTCTACACAAAAGCCAACTGCACTTGCATTGTCTTCACAACTAGTACATACCTAAAAGAAGAAATAAGTACTAATCTAAATTAAATATATAAAATGTAAAATAAAAAGAAAAAACTTGTTCTTAAATATACTATTTCACTGTATAAAGAATAAAATAACTGTATTATCCATTTATCTAAAACAAAATCATTTTCCTTACAGATCATTCATGTAGGTAAAACTCTAAGGCTCAGAACACAAAGTCTATGCAGATTTGACTTTTTTAAATTAATTTATTTATTTTTTGAGGCAGGCTCTGGCTCTGTCACCCAGGCTGGAACGGCAGTAGTTCAACCATGGCTCACTGCAGCCTCAACTTCCTGGGCTCAAGCAATCCTCCCACCTCAGCCTCCCGAGTAGCTGGGATTAAAGGCGCACACCACCACGCCCGGCTAATTTTTTTATTTTTTGTAGAGATGGGGTCTTGCTACGTTGCCCAGGCTGGTCTCCAACTCCAGGGCTCAAGTAATCCTCACACCTTAGCCTCCCAAAGTGCTGTGATAACAGGCGTGAGCTACCATGCCTGGCCCAGATTTGACATATTAAGTAATGACTTTAGTCTCGTTTAACTAAGATTGATAATGTGTAAGAAAGTTATCTTTAACTTTCTATTTGAAACAGGAATCCATACCAGAACCACCCTAAATTACCTAACTACCCAAACATGCTTTTCTTATAATTTATACTTTGATATCAAGATAGAAATATAAAGAAAAACTGGGAAGCATACCTGTTCTGATTTTTCATCAGAACTGCTAGGAGCTTCAGATGTGTCTTTCACAAAATAATTATCCACAAGGTCTATCTGTCTGCATTCTTGGCGGCATACTGGGCACCGTATTACACCAACTACAACATAAAACAACATCATTTTAAAATATTCTTCAGGAACAAACAAAGAAATTGTGCATGATGTCCATATGAAAACATTCATTCATCACAGAGAAGACCAAAGAAATGAGCATCAAGAGCTCAGTAAAATAACCCAGTGGGTTAGTTCTTTGGGGTAAAAGTGATACGCAATTTAGGAAAAGAAAACAAGTATTATGATGCCTCCCAAAAAGTGCTTCCTTATTACAATATGTGGTTAGTTGTATAATTGCCCCAAAAGAAATCCAGATCCTAATCTTTGGAAACTATGAATATTACTTTACAAGGCAAAAGGGACTTTACAGATGAGATTAAGGCTTTTGAGAAGGTTTGCCCAGCGGGTCCTAAAGGTGATCAAGTGACCTTACAGAGGGAGGAAGAGGAAGATAAGACTATAGAAGACTGGAAGGCAATTATAATAATAATGGACACAGGGACTGGAGTGATGTGCTTTGAAGATGAAGGAAGAAGCCAGTGGCCAAAACCACAAAAAGCTTAAAGAGACAAGGAAATGGATTCTCTCCCAGAGCCACCAGAAGGAACCAGTTCTGCCAACACTTTTGACTTTAGCCCAGTGAAAGGGATTTCAAACTGCTAGCCTCCATACTGGTAAAACAGTAAGACACATGCTGTTTTTCCTTTTTCTTCCCTCCCTCAAAATTGGATGTCATTTTTCCTTTTTTTTTTTTTTTGACACATGCTGTTTTAAGACACCAAGTTTGTGATAATTTTGTTACAGCAGCAACAGAAAACTAATATACAATCTATCATCTTACAAATTCTGACTTAGTTATAGACACTTGAATTTATGCTAATATGAGAAGAAAGATCATCTGTGCCTTCACGTGCTAGTGTTCTAGAATCAATCAGAATGGATAAACTGTTGACGTAACACACAGAGGCTTAAGAACTAAAAATGGCACCAGAGTCAACAAAATAAATTGACTAATATGTGTCAGCCATGAAATTGAGGATACAGCATAAATGACACAATCCATGCCTTCATGAAGGGTTCTAGATTAGTATAGAATTTTTATAATGTACACAACTACAGAAAGCACCAAAGGCTGGGATATAAACTGAGTCCCCACGTAGCACACAAACTCTAGCACCATATATAGTCATTCTGATGGAAAATGAAAACAAATAAAGCATGTCATTCTAAAAGAAGGGTGAGGTGGCTCATGCGTGTAATCTCAAAACTTTGGGAGTGGGACAACCAATTGAGCCCAGGAGTTTGCGGCCAGCCTGGACAACATAGTGAGACTCCATCTCTAATTTTAAAATAAAATAAAGTTTTAAAATAACTAGTGTTATATACTTAAAATATTGTTCTTATCACAGGTTTTCTCTTTATTTTACCAAAAACATTGTATAAAAATAAATAAAAATATCTTGGTCAAAGAAAACACACAAAAACAATTTTGCAAACCAAAGGAAGAAATAGTGAAAAGAAAATATTTTCACATTTCGGAAAGCATCAATTAAAAACCTCTTGAGAAAGTGTATAATATAAAACTACAAAGAAGTAAGTTTAAATAACTGTAGGGACAAAGATATGGGAGCAACTAACTCTTCTTAGAGTGAATCAGTTAAGTTTTCACCAAAAAGATAACACATTTAATAGGGCCTTGAAGAATGAACATGAATATACTAGTGTGCAAGAAAGGGTTTACCTGGCAGGCCTGAGTTGCTCAAATGCTACACATTCCTAAGAAAGGCCTGTCTTCAGAACTGGCCCTTTTCAAGCTCCTGGGAGATGACCTCTGAGCACGTGAAAAATTCTGCCTGATAAGAATATTTTGTAGACCTGGGGCTTTAGGCCATACTATGTTCAGTTTGACTTCTGGGTGCACTGGAGTCCAGGTAGCTGATTATCAGTCCTGTGGGGGCTACAAGGCAGTAAGACTGATCTCCAAAACCTAGACACCAAGGCTCAGGTGAGATTCCCTGCTTGGCAATACTCCCGGTGTACTGTCCCATATTGTTGCTGGGGACATCTGGAAGCATGGGTCCACTTTCTCTTGGACTCTGCACCATGTACCTTTTCTCTTTGCTGATTTTAATCTGTACCTTTCAACTATAATGTCTTCAACTATAATAAAATGCAACCACATTATAACAAATTTTCTCAGTCCTATGGGTCCTTCTGGTTAATCACTGTTCCTGAGGCTAATCTTGGGGACCCCCAACTCAACTAGGAAATAAGGAAACTGATAACAGCAAGTACAAAGTTTACCAATTAAAAGAAAAAAGAATAGGAGGCTACAAAAGATAGCAGAAAATATATTTAGCTTTCCTTCCATCTATATGTATATAATTACATCTACGTAAAATACTGAGAAAATTAATGAGAAATTTGCAACATCTAAATGAAGGTGTATTTTTGTTGAAGGACACCAAAGATGGAGACATTCTGTGTTCTAAGCAAGAAAGACTCAGTATTCTAAAAGTGTCTGTTCTGTGTAAACGAATGATTCCTTACAGTTCCATTAGATGTTACACTTTCTGAGCGCAACAAGTTAATTCTCAGGTTCTTATAAATTTCTACCTCAATCTAGCAGGCTGACATCACAGCTTATGGCAACAAAAATTCATGTCTTTCTTAATCTAAATCCCCACTGAAATTATATTAAAGAATTTAGAGGATTAACACAACATCCAAAAAATGAGGGTGGAGGACAGAGCAAGGCACATAAATCACAAGCAACTTTAGCAAATTTAGATGAAAAAGAATAACTCAACAGTGCAGTAGAAACCCAGTCCATAGTAACACAGGAAGGACAGGATACACCTGAGTAAGACTTACTTGCTGAAAAAAATTTCAGAGAAGTCTGAAGTTACAATCAGGGAACAAATTAGAAATTCTAGATGATTCCCAAGTTCCTACATAACTACTCAAAATGGGGAAAAGTATTCTAGCCAGAATAGATAGTGTTTAACTAGCATAGTTCTGGAGCTGAAGGGTGTGGATGGAGTCACCAGCACGTAAATATCTCAAATGTCAAGTGCAGTTATGACTGCTAAGGAAGAATGTTGTCAAGGACAGTAATGCTTGTTATACCAAATTTACAAGTCAAACAAGAAAAAGAGCTCTCAAATTTAGGAGACAGTTTTCAAACATTTTGAACTGCAAACCACAAGAAGTACATTTTACATCAAAGGTCAGGACACAAATATATACCTGTCTAACTGAACAAACACGAGTAAAACAGGGGTCAACTACTTTTCCATTAACCGTTTATGATTAACTTGCTACCACTGTAACAATTTACTTTTAAAATTACATAATATGCTTAAAGTCAGCTGACTCTTAGCATGACCTAACAGTCTTTTCATTCAGCCCTAGCTTCCCTTTCCAATACTCTCAAGCAGTCGCTCCAAAGCTTCAGTCATCAACACTACTCTCCTTTCCCTTAGAAAATAATTATGAATGAAAAATTACAGATATGTTTTCAGGTACAGATGGCAGTTGAGAGAATTTATACCTATATCCTCTAATTACTTAAGTCAGAGCCCAGTCAAAATGATGAGTCCTGTAAGCTAAGTGTTGAAAGACTGGAATGAATTACCCAAGGAATGGGAGAAAGAAGCTGGAGGGAATAAGATTGTCCAGTGGTGCCAAAAGCCTCAAACTAAAGAAGTATAACCATGCCTAATTCCTCTCTCCACCATGTACCTATCTCCTACTCATCTCTATTCCCACCCTATGTGCACACATTAATAAGGACCTCGAGAGTGCAGTGGTGGGAGAGGTAACAGACGGCAGGAGTCGCACTGCTGGGGCGTAGGACTGATTTGTCTGACTTCCTGTCTCTGCCTAGCCCATTCCAGCTGCAGCCATGTCTGGGGAAAAGATGATTTTTGATCCTACTATGAGCAAGAAGAAAAATAAGCAGCAGCCGTCCTTTAGTTAGATGAGGAAGGGGATATGCAAACAGAGGAGACCCAGCCCTCAGAAACGAAACTGGGGACAAAGAATTGGAAGGTGATGAAGACAACAGTAGGGAAAAAGATGCTTCTGATGATCTAGATGACTTGAACTTCTTTAATCAAAAGAAAAAATAGAAAAACAAAGATATTTGATACTGATGAAGGTATAAAGGGTCTTAAGATTGAAAGTGATATTCAAGAACCAGCTGAACTGGAGTATGATCTTAATATTAGGCTTGGCAATAAAAAGAAGAAAAATAAGAAGGTCGACTTCCCAGATGAGTATGAAATACTACAGAAACACAAAGCTCTAGAAGATGAAGGCAGCAAAAAAGATGACGGTATCTCATTCAGTAACCATACAGTCCCTGCTAGGGTGGGCTCAGAAAGAGACTACACACGAGGAGCTACTGAAGCGAGTGTTCAACACCATGAGGGAAAAGAATCCAGACATGTTTGCAGAAGAGAAAAGGAAATTTGTCATCAAACCTCCACAGGTCATTCGAGTAGGAACTAAGAAAACTTACTTTGTCAACTTTACAGATATCTGTAAACTATTACATCATCAGCCCAAACATCTCCTTGCATTTTTGTTGGCTGAATTGGGTACAAGTGGTTCTATAGATGGTAATAACCAACTTGTAATCAAAGAAGATTCCAACAGAAACAGAAAAAGTCTTCAGTACATATATGAAGGAACACTTTACTTGTCACACATGTTGATCACCAGACACAAGCCTGAAGAAGGACACTCTACTTCTTACAGTGACAAACTTATTCTCGATATTCTGTTGCAAGTACAAAACAAGTTTCCAGGCTGTCACAGGCAAGCGAGCACAGTTCTGTGCCAAAGCTAACTAATTTGCTCATCGCTGACTTTACAAAGTGTGTTGTGGAGATTTGGCAGGACAGGTTTGTCATCAGAATGGATATACTATTTTAATAAAAAACAAGATTAAAAAGCTGCCAAGTTCTTTGATGACTGGCCAGTTGGTCTGAAATCCTTGCAAGATGCCACTGTTCAAACTGTTGACATAATCACTGCCTCCTCTCTCTCTGTCAGAGAGATGTGATATGGGGTAAGGAGTTGTTTTCAAAATTGTTCATTGGCATCTGTAAGATAAATCAGTTCTTATAATATAGTGCAAGAAAATTAAATTTTAAAATAGAGTCCTAGAAAACAGTATGTATTTGCTGAAAGGAATGAAGGCAAAAATTAATAACTACGTTCCAGAGCAACAGGACACTGATCTTTACTAAAGAAATTTTATAGCAATGGAAGCAGTGGCAGACAGACATCAGCATGAATATGGGGAGCTGAAGATGTGAAATGCTGAATATGTTGCCCACTCTTACAAAAAGCTTGGCATTCTACCAGACATACAAAGAGGAGCTGGTATCATTCCTTCTGAAACTATTCCAAACAATCCAAAAATCACTTTAAGAGACCAATATCATCCTGATACCAAAACCCAGCAGAGACTCAGCAAGAAAAGAAAACTTCAGGCCAATATCCATGATGAACATACATGCAAAAATCTTCAATAAAATACTGGCAAGCCGATTGCAACAGCACATCAAAAAGCTTATCCACCATGATCAAATAGACTTCATCCCGGGGATGCAAGGCTGGTTCAACATATGCAAGTCTATAAATGTAATTCACCACATAAACAGAACCAAAGACAAAAACCACATGATTATCTCAATTGATGCAGAGAAGGCCTTTGACAAAATTCAACAGCGCTTTATGCTAAAAACCCTCAATAAACTAGGTATTGATGGAACGTATCTCAAAATAATAAAAACTATTTACGACAAACCAACAGCCAATATCATACTGAATGGGCAAAAACTGGAAGCATTCCCTTTGAAATCTGGCACTAGACAAGGATGCCTCTCTCACCACTCCTATTCACTATACTATTGGAAGTTCTAGCCAGCGCAATCAGGCAAGAAAAAGTAATAAAGTGTATTCAATTAGGAAAGGAGGAAGTCAAATTGTCTCTATTTGCAGACAACATGATTGTATATTTAGAAAACACCATCATCTCAGCTCAAAATCTCCTGAAACTGATAAACAACTTCGGCAAAGTCTCAGTATACAAAATCAATGTGCAAAATTCACAAGCATTCCTATACACCAATAACAGACTTAAAGAGAGCCAAATCAAGAACGAACTCGGCTGCCATTCGCAATTGCTACAAAGAGAATAAAATACCTAGGAATACAACTAACAAAAAACGTAAAGGACCTCTTCAAGGAAAACTACAAGCCACTGCTCAACGAAATAAGAGAGGACACAAACAGATGGAGAAACATTCCATGCTCATGGTTAGGAAGAATCAGTTATCGTGAAAATGGCCATACTGCCTAAAGTGATTTACAGATTCAACACTATCCCCATCAAGCTACCAATGACCTTCTTCACAGAACTGGAAAAAAACACCTTAAACTTCATATGGAACCAAAAGAGAGCCCACATAGCCAAGTCAATTCTAAGCAAAAAGAACACAGAGGGAGTCATCACACTACCAAACTTCAAACTATACTATAAGGCTACAGTAATCAAAACAGCATGGTACTGGTACCAAAACAGAGACATAGACCAACGGAACAGAACAGAGGCCTCGGAGGCAACACCACATATCTACAATCATCTGATCTTTGACAAACCAGACAAAAACAAGCAATGGGGAAAGGATTCTCTGTTTAATAAACAGTGTTGGGAAAACTGGCCAGTCATGTGCAGAAAGCAGAAACTGGTCCCCTTCCTGACACCGTACACTAAAATTAACTCCAGATGGATTAAAGACTTAAACATAAGATCTAATACCATAAAAACCCTAGAAGATAATCTAGGCAAAGCCATCCAGGACATAGGCGTAGGCAAGGGCTTCATGACTAAAACACCAAAAGCATTGGCAACAAAAGCCAAAATAGACAAATGGGACCTAATCAAACTCCACAGCTTCTGCACAGCAAAAGAAACAGTCATTAGAGTGAATCAGCAACCAACAGAATGGGAAAAAATTTTTGCAAACTACCCATCTGACAAAGGGTTAATATCCAGAATCTACAAAGAACTAAAACAGATTTACAAGAAAAAAACAAGCCCATTCAAAAATGGGCAAAGGATATGAACAGACACTTTAAAAAAGAAGACATATATGAGGCCAACGAACATGAAAAAATGCTCAACATCACTGGTCATTAGAGAAATGCAAATCAAAAGTACACTGAGATACCATCTCACGCCAGTTAGAATGGCGATCATTAAAAAATCTGGAGACAACAGATGCTGGAGAGGATGTGGAGAAACAGGAAAACTTTTACACTGTTGGTGGGAAGGTAAATTAGTTCAACCATTGTGGAAGACAGTGTGGTGATTCCTCAACGACCTAGAAATAGAAATTCCATTTGACCCAGCAATCCCATTACTGGGTATATAACTGAAGGATTATAAATCATTCTACTATAAGGACACATGCATGCGAATGTTCATTGCAGCACTGTTAACAATAGCAAAGACCTGGAACCAACCCAGATGTTCAATGATGATGGACTGCACAGGGAAAATGTGGCACATATACACCATGGAATACTATGCAGCCATAAAAAACGATGAGTTCGTGTCCTTTGTAGGGACATGGATGAACCTGGAAACCATCATTCTCAGCAAACCGACACAAGAACAGAAAATCAAACACTGCATGTTCTCACTCATAGGTGGATGTTGAACAATGAGAACACATGGACACAGGGAGAGGAGCATCACACACTGGGGTCTGTCGGGGGGAAACGGGAGGGACAGCGGGGCGTGGGGAGTTGGGGAGAGATAGCATGGAAGAAATGCCAGATATAGGTGATAGGGAGGAAGGCAGCAAATCACACTGCCATGTGTGTGCCTATGCAACAATCTTGCATGTTCTTCTTATGTACCCCAAAACCTAAAATGCAATTTAAAAAAAAAAATCTTGGCAATGAAGAAAAGAGACATAATGACCTGTCAATAGAGGGAGAATAAAGAAGAAGACTGCTTTATACAGGGAAAACTTGGGAGATATGACACAAAAAATAACTGAAATAATTTATAATAAAAATGGCTTAAATTCTATAAAACAGTATCATAGACTAAAATATATTTCAATTATGTGAATATTTCCAAAGTTAATTTTATCACTTAAGAATGAAGATGGCTTAAGCTGAAGTCATAGTCATATATGGCCATATATGTGCACATACAATCATATACGAAGAACACCACAAATGTCTGTTATAATAAATTAAGTATAACATAATAACAAGTATATCATAAAGCTTGTTGCTATTCTTAGGCCTTCTTATATTCTTGACGATATATAAGAATACCTTGTTTTACTGTATTTAGCTTTATACCGCTTCACAGATGCGTTTTTACAAATTGAAGGTTTATAACAACCCTGCATTAACCAAATCAGTAGAGGTCATTTTTCCTACCATGTGTGCTCACTGGGTATCTTTCTGTTACATTTTGTTGATTTTTGCAATATTCCTAACTTATAAATTATTATTTATCTATTATGGTGACCTGTGATTTGTGATCTTTCATGTTACTACTATTATTGTTTTGAGGCCCCACAAACTGCGCTCAATGAACACAGCAAACTTAATAAATGTATTCTGACTGCTTCACTGACTGGCCATTCCCTCTATCTCTCCCTCTTGCAAGCTACCCTAATCCCTGAGACCCAACAATATTTAAATTGGACCAATTAATGACCCTACAATGGCCTCTAACAGTCCAGCTGAAAGACAAACCAGCTCAGGAGGACTTGGTCAATAACAGCAACAACAACAAAGTTAAACATCTTCCCACATTAAATTTTTAAAAGTTAGAAATTATTAAGCTTAGTGAGAAGGCATGTCAGAAGCCAACACAGGCCAAATGCTAGGCGTCTTGTGCAAGTTAGCATAGCTGTGAATGCAAAGGAAAGGCTCTGTTTCGTTTTGTTTGAGACAGGGTCTTGCTCTGTCAACCAGGCTGGAGTGCAATGGCAGAACAATGCTTGTTGAAGTTTCGACTTCCTGGGCTCAAGTGATATTCCTACGTCAGCCTCCCATGTACTTTGGACCACAGGCTCATGCCACCATGCCCAGCTAATTTTTTGATTTTTTTTTTGGTAAAGACAGGGTCCCATATTGTTGTCCAGGCTGTTATCTAACTCCTGGGCTCAAGCAATCCTCCTGCATCAGCCTCTCAAAGTGTTGGTATTACTGGCATGAGCCACTGCACCCTGCCTGGAAAGATCTGAAAGGAAATTAAAAGTGCTAGTCCAGGGAACCTGTGAATAAGAAAGCAAATCGGGCTGAGCATGGTGGTTCACACCTGTAATCCCAGCACTTTGGGAGGCCAAGGTAGGCAGATCACAAAGTCAAGAGATCGCAACCATCCTGGCCAATATGGTGAAACCCCGTCTCTACTAAAAACACAAAATTAGTTGGACATGGTAGCACATGCCTGAAGTCCCCACTACTAGGGAGGCTGAGGCATGAGAATCACTTGAACCCGGGAGGCGGAGGTTGCAGTGAACCGAGATTGCACCTCTGCACTCCAGCATGGCAACAGAGCAAGACTTGTCTCAAAAAAAGAAATGTGCCCTGCTAGATTTAAATAAACACAATTTCCACATTTAAAAAATTAGAAGACCTGAAGAATAGTAATCCTAAGAAGCAAATTAGTAGTCTGCTACCAATAAAACTTTAAGACATACCTACTGAAAAAGAAAAGGATAAACAAACATACAGCAGCAAATGCAAAAACAAAACAAAACAAAAAGTCAAAACAAACAAACAAAAGAAACCAGGAAGAATATTAGCATTAGATAAACCAAAGTAAAAGTTAAAAAAAGCATTAAATAGGACTAACGAGAATACTGTGCAACAGTGAAGGACACAGTCCACAAACTATCAAAATAATTTATGCAAACAGGATAGTAGCCACAAACAAAAGGCAAAACAAAAATGCAAAACATGTTATTAAAAATTTAAGGGTTGTCAAGCTCACATTTCCTTACCCAGTTTTTGAAATACAGAAAATTATGGTATGTTTAGCTACAAAACACATTTAGTGAAAAAAAACCTGACCTGAACTGGTATAAAGCTATCTTTAGTTACCCTATTTCGTATAAATACTGCTACAGAAATATTAAGGCATTTGATTACAGAGTACGACCAGAGTCCATGCTGGAAACCTAAATACCATCTTGCCTTTCTAAAATGTGAACACTTACGTATTGCAAACACTGAATATATGGATAAAATTTTTAAGTTTAAAAACAGAAAAATATTTTGTTTTCCTATGTCCACATTAATCATGTAACCTGGCTGCTCTTTTAAATTCCAAAAATTAAATGATTTTACTGACAACATATATGTGCATAATCCAAATAACTCTAAGAAATAAAATTTTTTAAATGACAAGCTCCCCACACAAAGTGAAATAATTGCTAATTAAGGAACAATAACGTGGCTCAAGCAGGATATTTAAGTGCAATTTTTAAGAATTATCAAAATGGAAAATATTTTATAACTGTGTATCTCATTTCATAATAAAGTAATTTAAAACAAAATACAGAGGTAGCCAGGCACCGTGGCTCATGCCTGCAATCCCAAAACTTTGGGAGCCCGAGGTGGGCGGATCACTTTAGTCTAGGAGTTTGAGACCAGCATGGGCAACATGGCAAGACCCTGTCTCTACAAAAATAAAAATTAGCTGGGCATGGTGGCACCCACCTGTAAACCCAGCTACTCAGGAGGCTGAGGTGGGAGGATCTCCTGAGGCTGGGAGATCAGGCTGCAGTGAGCAGTGACCGGGGCACTGAGAGACAGAGTCAGAGCCTGTCTCAAAAACAGAAACAAAACCAAAACAAAACACAGAGGAAATGATTTGGCCTTTGTGGCTCTTATAAAAACTCACAAGCATGAACTTAACTTTAAAGATATACATGATTACAACTAAACTGTTAAAAGTCAAACACAAAAAAATTGGAGAAAAACTCATGACATACACAGGAACATTATGATTAACAATGAGCTGAGCAGAAACAAAAAAAGTTCAGAAGGCAGTAGAATGACATAATTCAAAGTAGTTTTTAAAATTCTGCCTATATCACTTTAAGAACTTTAGTAACTTAGCCTAAGTGGAAATGCCAATAAATATAAGGAAAAAAAAAAAAAAAACACACACACACAGAAAACACTGCCAACAAAGAATTCTATATCCATCAAAACTAACCTGCAAAAATGAAAATTAAATAAAGACATACTCAGATAAATACAGACTGGGAGAATTCATTGCTAGTTAACCTGCCTTACAAAAAATGCTAACAAAAGTTCTCCAGATTTAAAGGAAATGACATCAAACAGCATATTAAATGGATATAAAGACAGAAAGAGCACTTGTAAGGCTAATCATATAGGTAAATGTCTCACACATAAGAACCTATTTTTTCTCTTTCTTAAATTATTAAAATGAAAATTGCTTAAGACAATTAATACCAAAAAGAATAGGAGAGGGAATGGAGGTATACTAGAACAAGGACATGCCACCAAACCATAACTGGAATCCACAGTAATTAAAGAGTATTAGAAATGGTAAATACATGCAGGCTAATTAACATAAGAAACTCTACAAATATATTTTTTCCTTTCTTAACTTCTTCAAAAACCATAAAAGTGTATAGAACTGTAACTCCAGCACTGTATTGCTAGGTTTATAACACACAGATGTAACACACACAACAATTACACAAAAGGAGTAGACAAGGGAGAGCCACACTAGAGCAAAGGTTCTGGGTTTTACTGAAGTTAGCATAATTTGAAGTAGACTGTGATAAATTAATATGCATACTGTAATCACTAAGAAATTAACTCAAAAATCATGGTTAAAAAGATCAACAAATGAATTAAAATGATATACCAGGAAACATGTATATAATGCAAAAGAAGCCAAATAAAGAAGAATCAATGAAAAACAACAAATAGATGAACTATACAGAAAACAAAGAGCAAAACAATCAACATATATCTGACCATATCAATAATGACAGTAAATGAGAATGAATTAAACACTGTATCTGCCAATGAGCAGGTAAGATCAACTATATACTGTTTACCAGAGACACACTTTATTTATTCTTTCCAGTTATAGTCTCTGTAGCCCAGGCTGGAGAGCAGAGGCACAATCATAGCTCACTGCAGCTTCAACCTCCTGAGCTTAAGCAATCCTCCTGCATCAGCCTTCCAAGTAGCTAGGAATACAGGTATACACCATCACACTCAGCTAATTTGTTTAAAATTTTTGCAGAGATAGGGTCTCACTATGTCAACCAGAAGGTATCTAAAGAAGGTATCTAAATCTCCTAGCCTCAAGAGATCCTCCCGCTTCAGCCACTCAAAGTGCTGGGATTACAAGCATAAGCCACTGCACCCAGCCCAGAAATACACCACAAATCAAAGACACATGCAGGATAAAAGAAAAAGGACAGAAATTCAAGTCACCTTAACAGTAATTAGGTAAGAGCAGGAGTCTGGGTCTGGTAGCTTATACCTCTAATCCCAGCACTTTGGGAGGCTGAGGTGGAAGGATCACCTGAGGCCAAAAGTTCAAGACCAGCCTGGGTAAAATAGCAAAGCCCCATTCCTACCAAAAAAAAAAAAAAAAAATTTAAGCCAAGTGTGAAGGCGTTTGCCTGCAGGCCCAGCTACTTAAGAGGCATAAACAGGAGGATCCTGAGCCCAGGAATTCAATGCTGCATCGAGCTAGGATCATGCCACTCTATTGCAGCCTGGATAGCTGAACAAAACCTTGTCTGTATTTAAAAAAAAAAAAAAAAAAGGCCAGGCAATGGCTCACGCCTATAATCCCAGCAGTTTGAGAGGCCAAGAGGGGCAGATCACCTGAGGTTGGGAGTTCAAGACCGGCATGACCAACGTGGAAAAAACCTCATCTCTACTAAAAATACGAAAATTAGCTGGGTGTGGTGGTGCATGTCTGTAGGGCAGGAGAATCGTTTGAACCCAGGAGGCAGAGGTTGCAGTTAGCAGAGACAGTGGTGAAAACTCTGTCTCAAAAAAAGAGCAGGAGTGGCTATTCTAATATCAGATAAAATAAATGCTTACACAAAAACAGAGACAAGAGCAAAATTTTTATAATAAAAAAAATATCAATTCCCAAGAAGATACAGTTATAAGCATATATGTAGCTAATAAGACTGCTTCAAAATACACGAAGAAAAGTCTGGCAAAACTGAAGGGAGACAAACAAAAATGAACATGAAGATGAACAAAATATGCCCTCCTTCCAAACAAAACAGAGGCTCACTACCTGCAGGAATGACAATTATCAAGTGGTCTAATCATGTATAATTGAATTCCCAGGACAAGAAATAAAAGCAATCAGAAAATATTCTAAGAATTAATGATCAAGTTTTCCAACTTTAATAAAAACTATAAGCCAAAGATGTAAGAATCACAATGATTCCTGAAGATAGTACTTCTAAGTCATGCAAAAGCATATCATAATCAAATTGCTTAAAAAAAAAAACAAACAGTAATAAAGAAGGCTGGGCATGGTGGCTCACACCTGTAATCCCAGCACTTTAGGAGGCCGAGGTGGGTGGATCCCAAGGTCAGGATACAGAGACCATCCTGGCTAACATGATGAAACCCCATCTCTTAAAACAAACAAACAGTAATAAAGAATAAGTCTTAAAGGCAGAGGCAGCTGGGCACAGTGGCTCACGCCTGTAATCCTGGCACTTTGGGAGGCCAGGGTGGGCGGATCACCTGAGGTCAGGAGTTCGAGGCCAGCCTGGCCAACAGAGCTAGACTCCATCTTAAAAAAAAAAAAAAAAAGGCAGAGGTGAGAAATAGACACATAACATATGTAGGAACAATGATAACAAAGACAGCAGACCTCTCATTAGAAACTATATGTGCCAGATGTTAGTAGAACGACAATCTTTAAAGCGGTACAAGCAAGGAAAACATATGAGAACAAACCAACCAACCAGTCACAAACAACTGGAAAAAAATAAAAACACATTTCAGATATAAAATATATTAAACATAAATGTTTAACAAAGAAAAAGAGAATGCTACTTAGTATGACCAAAAAAAGACCAGCATGAAAATAATTTCAAAAGAAATCTATAAACAAAAACAATGGTTAAATAAAAGGATTCAGCCTGGGCAACAAAGCAAGAGCCCATCTCTCTAAAAACTTTAAAAACTAGCTCAGCATGTAGGCATGCATCTGTGGTCCCAGCTACATGGAAGGCTGAGGCAGGACTGCCTGAGCCCAGGAGATCAGGGCTGCAGTAAGCGACGTTCGTATCACTGCACTCCAGCTAGGTTGACAGAGAGAGGCTCTGTCTCGAAATGATATTAACTAAAGAAAAATTTTTAAAACGAAAGGAGATCATGCAAAAATAGAAGCACAGTTTTCAAGTGAGGTAAAAAAACAAAACATAAAAGAATGGATGGTATAATTTAAGAGCTATTTATTATATATTCCTGGAACAGAATATATACATTTTGGGTATGTCTGTGAAATATTTCCAAAAATTTGATCTTGTATTCAGCTACCAAAAACAAATAAGAAAAAAAAAAAGGAGGGGCCAGGGGTGGTGGCTCAAGCCTGTAATTCCAGCACTTTGGGAGGCTGAGGGAGGTGGATAGCCTGAGGCCAGGAGTTTAAGACCAGGCTGGCCAACACAGTGAAACCCTGTCTCTACTAAAAATACAAAAAAAACTAGCTGGGCATGGTGGCACGCGTCTGTAATCCCAGCTACTCGGGAGACTGAGGCAGAAGAATCACCAGAACCTGGGAGGCGGAGGTTGCAGTGAGCAGAGATCACGCCACTGCACTCCAGCCTAGGCAATAAAGAGCAAAACTCTGTCTCAAAAAAAAAAAAAAAAAAAAAAAGAAAAGAAAAGAAAAAGAAAAAGAAAAAGAAAAAAAAACTCTTTCAATGAAAAAGGTATCGATTTTTACAATCCACATCCTGTAAAAGTTTAAAACTTTACAAAGTAAAAGTAAATAAAAACATGACTACATACAACCCAAAAAAAAAAAATGGATTCCAGCTGGAAATCAAAACGAAAAGTACAAGCTATCTAGAAAAAAATGCAGCAGAAACAGTTCATACTTGACTGTATTATTTCTATCTGTAGCCTTAAAGGTTTAAAAGTAAAACTAAAAATAATACTTAGTTATTTCCTTGATAAATTTAAAAAAAAAAAAACGAAATAAGTATAGGAACAGAATTAAATACAAAAGCTGAAATACATGCATTACTGAAAACAAAATTGATAACCTAATAATAATTTTTTGAGGAAAAAGTAAAATAAATCTTTAGGAATCTAATGAAGAAGAAAAAAACATAAAGAAGCCAGAATGAAAACAGAGAAAGCAAAAAAATTTTAAAAGATTACCAAGACTATATCGAAAATACTCCATGTAATTCCAGGGCAAGCAATATTAAAATCTGGCATAAATGGAAAATTTTCTAGTAAAATATTATTCATCAAAAGCAAAATAAGAATTAAACTCTAATAGACATATTAGTGTACAAATATTAGAAGAAGTTGCCATTAAAAAAAAATACAATATCCAGATAGTTATACAGGAGAGTAATGCTTAAAGAACAAACCAGCAGGCCATTATTATCTGAACCAATCTAGAACAAAACAGTGAAAATCCAAATTCATTTTGCAGAGCCCAACATTGATTTACTATTAAACCTATCAAAGACAATGCAAAAGAAGAAAACTGCAGACCGCTCTAGCATACTGACTCTGTATTTCTAAATGAAATATTAGCAAACATTCTGTCAATCTGTCAAAAGAATAGCTATTATGATCAGTAAGGTTTACCAGGAATTCAAGGATTATTCAAGAGAAAGAAATTTAACAAAATAATCTTATCAAAACAACTGACGGAAAAAACTATATGGTTATATAAACAGACACTAAGGTGGCATATGATAAAATTCAGACATTTTTAGTAAGAACACTAAAAATGAGAAGCAAACAACTTAAATATGAAAAGAATCACTTACCAAAATATTAAATAGCGTTTAAAGCTAGCAAAACATAAAAGACAAAAAACCTCTCTATTTAAGTCAGAAACAAGGCATCATTTCTCAAAGAGACAATATATAAAATTATTAATGGGACAGATTCTGGAGCCAGACTACACAGATTTAAATCTCTACCCCTTCAGAGCTGTTAATTCCTTAATCTTTGAGTGTTAGTTTCCCATTTGCAAAACAGAGATAATGTACTTACCTCAAAGGTTGTTGGGAAGACTACGTTTATACATATAAAATGTGACACACAGTAAGTACTCAGATAATGTAAGCTAATATCACAAGTTACTATTTGTCTCAAAGATTTTAGAGTGTCACTGTATAACAGAATTTTCTGCAATAATGGATATATGCTGTATGTGTACTGCTCAATGCAGTACTCTTATCACTGGCCACTGAGCACTTAGAAAATGGCTAGTGGAACCAACCAACTAAATTTTAAAATTTCATTTTATTTTATTATTTTTTTTTTTTTTTGTGACGGAGTCTCGCTCTTGTTACCCAGGCTGGAGTGCAATGGCGCGATCTCGGCTCACCGCAACCTCCACCTCCTGGGTTCAGGCAATTCTCCTGCCTCAGCCTCCTGAGTAGCTGGGATTACAGGCATGCACCACCATGCCCAGCTAATTTTTTTGTATTTTTAGTAGAGACGGGGTTTCACCATGTTGACCAGGATGGTCTCGATCTCTTGACCTCGTGATCCACCCGCCTCGGCCTCCCAAAGTGCTGGGATTACAGGCTTGAGCCACCGCGCCTGGCCCTTAAAATTTCATTTTAGATAACTAAAAACTAAATCACCACCAGTGACTAGCTCTATGGTACAGGACACTGCAGTTTTAGAAAATGCAGAATACCTGAGATGTTACTTACTTTTTAAGACTACTAAAATTTAAAAGATAATTTACAACAAAATGAAGGTACAAAAGAAAAAATTAACAGCTGTCCTACTTTCAATAATGGCATAATAGAAAGCAAATCCTCTCTTCAAAGACAAAGTATAAAATTGTACAAAACCATCAAAAACAAAAAAAGCAACAACTAATTCAGGCCACTGGGAATCAACTACTGTCAGGCAAAATGAGACACACTTACTCTACAAAGACTGCTGAAGTTTCAGGTAAAAACAATGGAAGACACTAGCCCTCTTGCTTGAGGATGCTCCCATGACCCCCATTCACTCCAAACATCTGGTCTGAAAATCAGTAGTTTTACTAGAATGGGGCTGACCACAAAAGCAGCAGCTTTGCTGTCATACAGTGCACAGTTGGGGAGAGAGGTGAATGCAAAAACATGAGATTTGCCAGCTATAAATTGGTATCGGTTTGGAAAGAACAGATTTTGCTATAGCTGGGTTGGGGTCACAAAGCAAGCAGCAGACCAACCACAAAATTAATACAAAGAAACTTGAAATGAGAGAGTCAGAGAAGGGCTAAGATCAACTCTCTATACAGACATGGCTAACTGGGACACGGCACATACAAAATGGAGACCCAAGAAAGCCCTAAAAAGCTAAAGGCCAAGTGAGAATAAAAACAAAGATTTCAAAGCATCTATTATAAATATTTTCAAAGGATAAAAATAAACCAGTGTTCAAATAATAAAATATGCCATGGCAAAGCCTCAACAAATAAGAAGTCTCAAGAGTAACCTATAAAAAGAACCCACACAGATTAAAAGTGCATGCAAAAGTTCACTACATATCTGGGCTTCAATAGCACACTTGAGGCGGGGCACGGTGGCTCAATCCTATAATCCCAGCACTTTGGGAGGCCCAGGTGGATGGATCACCTGAGGTCAAGTGTTTGAGACCAGACTGGCCAACATGTGAAACGCCGTCTCTACTAACTATACAAAAAAAATTATCCAGGCGTGGTGGTGGGCACCTATAATCCCAGTTACTCCGGAAGCTAAGGCTGGAACCTGGCAGGCAGAGGTTGCACAGCCTGGGCAACAAGAGCAAAACTCCATCTCAAAAAAAAAAAAAAAAAAAGATTTGAGTGAACTTGCAGATGCATAAATTAAATTTAAAATTTAATTTCAATCCAATCAAAAAAAAATCAGAGAGGAAAAAAACACTGAAGAGAAAAGAACAGATCTTCAGAAACCAGTAGAACAATGTCAAGCTCCCAACATAAATGTAATAAAAGTCACAGAAGATAAGAGAAAGAAATAGAAAAAATGTTTCAACAAACAACGGTGAAAAATGTCAAAACCTGATGAAATACATTAATCTGCAGATTCAAAAAGTGGAGAGAACCACAAACACAAAATGAATCAAAACAAACACATCACAGTCAAATTGCTGAAAACCAGGAGAGAAACAATTCATCAAGGGAACCAATACCATCAACATCTGACTTTTCATTAAATAATGGAGGCCAGGAAGCAATAAAATGACATATTCAAAGTACAGATTATAAACCAGGAGTTACATATGCAACAAAAATAGTCTTCAAAAATGAAAGCAAAATAAAGACATAAACAGGTAAACAAAATTTGAGAGAATGTTATACTTAGCACATTTGTATCACAAAAAATTCTAAAGGATGTCTGTCAGGCCGAAAGGAAATAAAACCAGACTATCACTCAGATCCTAAGAAGGAAATAATAAACATGAGAAATAGTAAATATGTGAGGAAGACATAAAAGATTATTTCTCTTCTTCCTTTAAAAAAAGATTTTTTAAGGCCAGCCACGGTGGCTCACGTCTGTAATCCTAGCACTCTGGGAGGCCAAGGCGGACAAATCACCTTATGTCAGGAGTTCGAGACCCGCCTGACCAACGTGGAGAAACCCCGTCTTTACTAAAAATACAAAAATTAGTCAGGCGTGGTGGTGCATGCCTGTAATCCCAGCTACTCGAAAGGCTGAGGAGGGAGAGTAACTTGAACCCAGGAAGCGGAGGTTGCAGCGAGCCAAGATCGTGCTATTGCACTTCAGCCTGGGCAATAAGAGCAAAACTCCGTCTCAAAAAAAAAAAAAAAAAAAATTACTTAAAGTAATATTAACAACACTGTATTCATGGTTTTCTAAATCATGTAAATATAATTTACATGTCATAATTATATGACAATAACAGTACAAAAGATAGAAACAGAATATTGTCCTAAAGTGAACTGTGGTGTTAAAGATATATCATAATTACAAGAGTTACAACTAAAAACAAAAACTAAATCAAAGAAAATTTTAAAGTCCACTAAAAATACTGGTTAACACAAAAGTCTCAGTAAAGAAGGAAAAGAACAAAAATGACATGACATATAGACAACAATCAGCAAAATGGCATACCTAAATCCAACTACATCACTGAGTAAACACTTCAATGAAAAGAAGAGATTGTCAGACTAGATAAGAAGCAAAATCCAACTATAGATCCTCTGAAACATTTTTAGATTCAAAGACATAAATAGGGTGAAAGTAAAAGGAGAGGAGAAGATAAATCATGAAACCAGTTGCTATAAGAGAGCTGGAGTACCTACATTAACATCAGGAAAAAAAAAAAAGATTCCTGGTGGATGGTGAATCACCTAAGGTCAGGAATTCGAGACCAGCCTGCCCAATATGGTGAAACCCTATCTCTACTAAAAATACAAAAATTAGCCAGGTGTGGTGGACCATGCCTGTAATCCCAGCTACTCAGGTGGCTGAGGCAGGAGAATAGCTTGATCCTGGGAGGTGGAGGTTGCAGTGGGCGAAGATCGGTCCACTGTACTCTAGCCTGGACAACAGAGCGAGACTCTGTCTCAAAAAAAGGAAAAGAAAAAAGAAAGATTCTCAAAGCATATCGCTAAGTAAAATGAAGCATTTTATATGTTAAAGAATATATCAGAAATAGGTAACAATTATACATGTATATGAACCAAACACAAAATTAAATCTGTGTGTGTGTGTGTGTGTGTGTGTGTGTGTGTGTCTGTGTATTTTTTTTTTCCTCCCCATGGGATATAGCTAGAGTGCTTAGACTGTAACAGAACTTTTTTTTTAGATGGAATCTCACTCTATCACCCAGGCTGGGGTGCAGTGACATTGATCTCGGCTCACTGCAACCTCCACCTCCCCAGTTCAAGTGATTCTCCTGCCTCAACCCCCAAGTAGCTGAGGTTACAGGGGTGTGCCACCATGCCCAGCTAACATTTTTGTGTTTTTAGTAGAGATGGCATTTCACTATGTTGGCAGGCTGGTCTTGAACTCCTAACCTCAGGTGATCTGCCCACCTCGGCCTCCCAAAATGCTGAGATTACAGGCATGAGTCCAACAGAACTTTCTGCCATGACAAAATGTTCCTTATCTGCACTGTCTAACATGGCGCCACCAGACACGTGATTAGCGAACACCTGAAATATGACTATAGTGACTGAGGAGGTAAATCATCAATTTCATTTGTCACATGTGGCATTTGTTACAGGTATCACATTTAATGGCATGAGCTTAGAGATAAATTTATAGCTTTAAAGACATATATGAGAAAGGAAAAAAAACAATCATCTCAACATGCCCCTTGTTAATCTTGAAAAAGAAGAGCAAATTAAAACATTAAGTAGGATGAAATAAAGATCAGAGTAGCTATGAATAGGGGGAAAGGGGAATGAAACTCAAGGAACTGATAAACAATTGCCTATATCAGTAGTAAGTGGGCAAGAATAAAAAAAATAATAAATTACCTAGATGGGAAAGAGGGTGCAGGAAGGGAGATGGGGGGAGATAGAGGAAACAAACTGATATTGATCTAAAATTGAAATATAAGACTTAACAAGAGATCCTGCAAAAAATGTTACTGATATGGTTTGAATTTGTGTCCCCACTCAAATCTTATGTTGAATTGTAATCCCCAATGTTGGTGGAGGGACCTAGTGGGAGGATCATAGGGATGGATTTGCCCTTTGCTGTTCTCGTTAGAGTGAGTGAGTTCTCAAGAGATCTGGTTATTTGAAAGTGTACAGCACTTCCCCCTTCACTGTCTCTTCTCCCTGTCAGCCGTGTGAAGATGTCCTTACTTCCCCTTCCCCTTCTGCCATGACTGTAAGTTTCTTGAGGGCCCCCCAGAAGCAGAAGCCTGTACAGCAAGCAGAACCAGAGAAAACTCTTTTCTTTATAAATTACCTAGTCTCAGGTATGTCCTTATAGGAGTGTCAGAACAGACTAATACAACTATGAACCTCTTATGCCAAGTTATGCCACTTAAATAAAATGGGTCAAATTCTTTAAAAATACAAATTACCAGTTAGGTATGGTGGCCCAGCACTTTGGGAGGCTGAGATGGGAGGATCACTTGAGCCCAGGGGTTCGAGACCAGCCTGGGTAACACAGTGGGACCTTGTCTCTAGAAAAATAATTTTTTAATTAGCTAGATACGATGGTATACATTTGTAGTCCCAGCTACTCAGAAAGCTGAGGCAGGAGGACTGCTTGAGCCTAGGAAGTGAAGGATGCAGCAAGCTGTGATTGCACCACTGCACAAAGCAAGACTCCGTCTAAAAAAATTTTTTTACCAGACTCAAGAAGAAATAGAAAAAATGAATCTGAATACTGGATTAGTAATTTTAAGTCTTCTACAAAAGGAAAGTCCAGACTCGGTTTTTTTTTGAGACGAAGTCTCCCTCTGTTGCCCAGGCTGGAGTGCACTGGTACGATCTTGGTTCACTGCACCCTCCACCTCCTGGGTTCAAGTGATTCTCCTGCCTCAGCCTCCCAAGTAGCTGTGACTACAGGTGTTCAACACCACGCCTGGCTAATTATTTTTTATTTTTAGTAGAGATGGGGTTTCGTCAAGTTGCTGAGGCTGGTTTTGAACTCCTAAGCCAAGGCAATCTGCCCACGTTGGCATTCCAAAGTGCTGAGATTACAGACGTGAGCCACTGCACCCAGTCCCAGTTGATTTTAATGGTGAATTGTCAAGGAAGAAATAATACAAACCTCAAACAAACTCTTCAGAAAACAGAGAAGAAAATAACGTATTTTAAGAGGCCAGTATTACCCTGTTACCAAAATCATAAGACAAAGACATCACAGATAAAATATCACTAGAAAACTATAAACTGAGTAGAGGAGTATCAGGAGAGGAGATGAGAATGATGCCCAAATTTCTGGTTTAGGAAACTGGAGCAATGAGATGATTGTTCCAGTTTGTAAGTGGAGGTTTGGAAACTGCAATTAGTTCAAGTTTAGAGACAGTAAATTTGAGATGCATCTGGGTCACTCAAGAAAAGATGTTAAGGAGGCAGTTGTGCTAAATAAAAGTGTACATAACTGAGTTTGCATAAAGATGTCTTATTTTGAAGTAATGGTCTACCAGACAAGATTCAAAGAGCCTCTTCAGGGCTTGCTAGTCAGTGGGTTGTTTAAAATGTTATGATAAAGATGATATAGTCAGTATTTCATACTTTGGAAACTTACAGACTTAAATGAATTACTTTACATTATTCTATATTGTTTTAAATTCTAAACATGTCCATGTTTTACTTTTTCTAAATAATATTTTTTAATTGAACTGGTAAAAAAATATCTTGGCTAAGTAACCATCAAGACTCTGACCTGTAAACTGTTTAATTTGCAAGAATTATATGGTCATCCTTTAAATCTTTAAAAGTACATATTTAGGCTGGGCGCAGTGGCTCACACCTGTAATCCCAGCACTTCAGGAGGCTGAGGTGGGTGGATCACCTGAGGTCAGGAGTTCGAGACCAGCCTGGACAACATGGTGAAACCCCAACTCTATTAAAAATACAAAAATTAGGCCGAGCACAGTGGCTCATGCCTGTAATCCTAGCATTTTGGAAAGCCGAGGCGGGTGAATTGCCTGACCTCAGGAGTTTGAAACCAGCCTGGGCAACACAGTGAAACCCCATCTCTACTAAAAATACAAACAAATCTGCATACGGCTATAGTCCCAGGTATTCAGGAGGTTGAGGCAGGAGAATTGCCTGAACCTGGGAGGCGGAGGTTGCAGTGAGCCTAGATCATGCCACTGCACTTCAGTCTGGGCAACAGAGCGAGACTCCGTCTCCACAAAAAAAAAAAAAAAAAAAAAAATAGCTGGGAATGGTGGCACATGCCTGTAATCCCAGCTACCCAGGAGGCTGAGGCATAAAAATCACTTGAACCTGGGAGGCAAAGGTTGCAGTGAGCTGAGATTGTGCCATTGCACTCCAGCCTGGGCAACACAGCAAGACTCTTGTTTCCAAAAAAAAAAAAAAAGGGATGTGTTTATTCAAGTCTCCCAAACTCCAAACTCCTGAAGGCAGAGATAATCTAACACTGCCTTCCACAGAATAGGAATTAAAAGCATGAATTTAATGAGTCATGATTCTATAATTTCATGCCTATAATCTGTAAAATGTTAGGACCCAAAGAACTCAGTATTTCCACTGCTAAGATCTTAAATAGACTTTAATCGAAGCCCCCATTTTTTAAAAAAAAAAACTAAAAACTACTGAAAAAAAAATCTCCTACTCCTCAATACCAGTAGGGAATAGCAGGGAGCTGAACTTCTACTCCCACCTGGCAATAACAGGGAATAAAGGGGTAAGAGGTCAGGCAAGTCATCACTTCCTATCCCCCCTTCTCTGATAAAATCTCAGTGGAAAGCTGAGACTGCTTTCCTTTATGTAGCAATCAAGTGGGATGAGTTAGCCCTACACTTCCTCCCTCCCTGGTGTCACAAGGGCTCAGTGGAACTGAACTTAAACCCTAACTCAGAGGTGACAAGATGGTATGAGTTGGTACCCCTACTTCATCAAGAAGGACCAGGGAAGAAACTGAACTTTCATCTTACCCCTCTGCAACAAGGCAGAGAAAGTCAGCACTCTACTTTTGCCAGGGTGGTGTCAGGAGGGCCTAAGAGTAAGGTGAGCATACACACCTACCTGGCCATTATGTTGTATCTCAGTAGAAAGACTGCTGGAAAAAAAATGAAGATTAAGTAGTCTCAAGTCTCAGAATGTGATATCCAAAATATCTGCAACACACTCAAAAAATTGTCTGTCAAACACCAGGAAAATCATAACTTAACTGACAAAAGACAATCAGTACATGTCCAAAACAAGATGGTCAGATGTTAGAAATACCTGACAAAGTCTTTAAAGGAACCATTATAAAAATGCTTCAAAAAGCAATACAGGCCAGGCCCAGTGGTTCACATCTGTAATCCCAGCACTTTAGGAAGCTGAGGCAAGTTCAAGACCAGTCTAGTCAACATGGTAAAACCCCATCTCTACTAAAAATACAAAAATTAGCTGGGTGTGATGGCACACGCCTGTAGTCCCAGTTTGGGAGGCTGAGGCAGGAGAATTGCTTGAACCTGGGAGGAAAAGGAGGTTGCAGTGAGCCAAGATTGTGCCACTGTATCCCAGCCTGGGTGACAGAGTAAAACCTTGTCTTAAAAAAAAAAAAAAAAAAAAAAAAAAAAAAACACGTTAATACCAGTGTCCTTAAAACAAATGGAAAATAGAAAATAGAAACAAAGTTATAGAAAAAAGACAAGTGGAAATTATAGGATTAAAAAATACACTTTGAGAAGTGGAGAAGAGCAGATCACTTGAGGTCAGGAGTTTGAGGCCAGCCTGACCAACATGGTAAAACTCCGTTTCTACCAAAAAATATAGAAAAACTATATTAAATTTATACATATATTATATATAGTATATTTTATATTTACGTTATATATTTAATTTATATATTATATACAGTATAGAAATATATTTGTACAGAAATATACAAAATGTATATAAAATATAAATATAAAATATATACAATGTATTTTAAAATACACAAAAATTAGCCAGTCTCGTGGCACTGAGATTACACCACTGCACTCCTGCCTGGGCAACACAGTAAGACCCTGTCTCAAAAACAAACAAACAAAAAATAACCAAAAATTTAAAACTTGTAAATGGGTTCAATAGACAGGAGAAGATGACAGAGAATAACTGATCTTCAGGCGAAATCAAGAGACCAGAAAAAAAAAAAAGAGAAAAACAGAATATAGTCTCAAGAACCTGTAGAACAATAAAAACTAGCTAGCTAACATTCCTATCACCAGAGCTGCAGAGCTCCAGAAGGAGAAGACTGAGTACATAAAACTTAAAAGTTACTTGAACAGGCCGGATGCAGTGGCTCACACCTGTAACCCAGCACTTTGGGAGGCCAAGGCTTGAGACCAGCCTGGCCAACACAGTGAAACCCCCTCTCTCCTAAAAATACAAAAATTAGCCGGGCATGGTGGCACACACTTGTAGTCCCAGCCACTTGGGAGGCTCAAGCAGGAGAATCACTTGAAACCAGTAAGTGGAGGCCGCAGTGAGCCAAGATCACGCCACTGCACACCAGCCTGGGCAACAGAGCAAGACTCTGTCTCAGCAAAAATAAAAACAAAGTAATTATTTAAATAACGACTGAAAATGTCCCAAATCTGTCAAAAGACATAAACCTACATATTTAAAAACTGAGTTAATGCCAAATAACAAAAAACCAAATAAATTCATACCAAGATACATCATAAAGTAAAGAAAAAAATCCTGAAAGCAGACAATAAACCACTTTACATGCAGAGGAACATCTATTCAAATGACAGTGATTTCTCATGTAAGACCATGCAGGCCAGAAAAAAAAAAAAAAAAAAAAAAACTGGCTCAACATTGTTCAAAGGCTGAAAGTAACTTGAAATGCAAATTCTATATTCAACAAACTTCAGGAAAGAAGAGCAACTAAAGATATTCTCAGATGAAGAAAACCTAAAAATTTGTCACCAATACACCTAAAAGTATGGTTAAAGGAACTTCACCATAACAGAAAAAAAAAAAATGTTAACAGAAGAAGACTTGAATCTTTGGAAAAGAACACTGGAATGATAAAAATGAGAGTAAACAGACTACTTCTCATGGATTTCTTAAATACTATGTAAGAGTTTACAAAAAAAAAAAAAAAAGAAGATCGTACACTATCTGGTGCTATGTAGACAGAAAAGTAAAGATAATCATTTTAAAACTAGGAAAAGTAAAGGGACCTAAATGGAAAAACATCAATACAAACAAAGACTTTAAGTTACAAATGAATGTTGCAATATCTACAGCACCCACTAAGAAGCCATTCAAAGAACTCCAAAAAACTATATAAACTACAAAACACCACCATAAATAAAGATGGAATCTTAATAAGAACTTAAGGTAACTCAAAAGAAGGCAAGAAAAACAAAGAAACAGAAAACAATAACATATTTAAGCCATAACACATCAATAATTATCTTAAATAAACCTACATATCTTAAATACTCCTAAATACATGAATTAAATGGAAGACCAGCAGAGTGGATAAACTTAAAACATAATCCAATAGTAATGCTATCTATTAATACAAGAAGCTTCAAACACAATTATATAAATACATTAAAAGAAGATGGAAGCCAGGCACAGTGGCTCACACCTGTAGTCCCAGCACTGACAGGCTGAGGCAGGAGGACTGCTTGAGCCCAGGAGTTCAAGACCAACCTGGGCAACAACTCAAGACCCCATCTCTACAAAAAATTTAAAAATTAGCCATGCATGGTGGGGCATGTACCTGTAGTCCCAGCTACTAAAAGGCTGAGGTGAAAGAACTGCTTGAGCCCAAGAGGTCAAGGCTACAGTGAGCTATGATCGCATCACTGTACTCCAACCTGGACAACAGAGTAAGATCTATCTCTTTAAAAAAAAAAGACTCAAGGGATCCAGAAGAGCCAAAATGGTCTTGAAAAAGAACAACCCACCCCAGCAACATAGCAAGAACCCATCTCTACAAAAAATAAAAAATTAGCTGGGTGTGGTGGCACACATCTGTGTCTTAGCTGGGGAAGCTGAGGTGAGCGAATCGCTTGAGCCCAGGAGGTGGAGGCTGCAGTGAGCCCTGATTGTACCACTGCACTACAGCCTGGGTGACAAACTGAGACGCTGTTTTTGTTTTGTTGTTGTTGTTTTAAGAACAATTTGTTATTGGCATAAGGACAGACATACAGATCAATGGGATGAAATTGAGTCCAGGAAAAAAACCCCACATTTACAGTCAACTGATTTTAGACAGTGTGCTAAGACAATTAAATGGAGGAAAGAGTAGTCTTTTCAATAAATGATACAGGGACAATGGATATCCTTGGGCAAAAGAATGAAACTAGATCTTTACCTCGCACACAAATTTCACATACAAAAATTAACTCAACATTATCACAGAATCTGAATCTATAACCTAAAACTGTAAAGCTCTTATAAGACTACATCTTCATGACCTTGAGTTATGAAGTGATTTTTCAGATACAGTGCCAAAGACAAAAGCACAAAATACAGATTGGACCTCATCAAACTTAAAAACTTTTGTGGCCAAGTGCAGTGACTCATACCTGTAATCCCAGTACTTTGGGGGGCTGAGGCAAGAGAAGTGCTTGAAACCAGAAGTTTGAGACCAGTCTAGCAACACAGCGAAACCCTCTTTCTTTAAAAAAAAAAAAAAAAAAAAATTTGCCGGGTACAGTGGTGTACCTTTTAGTCCCAGCTACTTGGGAGGCTAAGGTGGAGGATTACTTGAGCCCACAAAGTTGAAGGTGCAGTGATTGCACCACTGCATTCCAGCCTGGGCAACAAAGCAAGACCCTGTCTCAAAAAATAAGTAAAAGATAAAAACTTTTGTGCTGCCATCACTGTGAATATAACTAAAGCTAATGAACACACTTAAAAATGGGTAAAATGGTTAAACTTTGTTACATGTATTTTCCCACGTACACAAAACTTTTATGCTGCAAATAATTCCACAAAGAAAGTAAAAGACAACCCGCAAATGGTCTTCTATAGATAAATCAGAAATAAGGATGCAGCACCCAGGGCTGGGCATGGTGGCTCACACCTGTAATCTGAGCACTTTGGGAGGCCAAAATGGGAGGACTGTTAGAGTCAAGGAGTTCAAGACCAGCCTTGGCAACATAGCGAGGCCTTGTCTCTTTAAAAAAAAAAAAAAAAAAAAAAAAAAGAAAAGAAAAGAAAAGAAAAGAAAAAAAATTAAGAAAAAAAAAAACGGTAGAATATCCAGAGAAATAAGATATACTAATGGTCAAAAAGCATCTAAGAAGATATTCAACATCATTAGCCACAAGAGAAATGCAACTCAAAACCACAATGAAATACTATGTCACATCCACCAGGATGGCTATAATAAAAAAGATAACAAAAATTGTTGGCAAAATTATAGACAAATTGAAACCCTCATATATATTGCTGACAGTAAAGAAAAATGCTAAAGTCACTTCAGACAACAGTTGGCAGATCCTCAAAAGATTAAATATAACTTATCATACAACCCAGCAATTGCACTCTCCAGTATACACCCAAGAGAAAGAAAAACATATGTTCACGTAAAAACTTATCCACAAATGTTCATAGCAGCACTGTTAATAACAGCCAAAAAGGAGAAACAACTCAAGTGTCCATTTACTAATGAATGGTTAAACAAAATGTGGTACAGCCATAAAAGGGTATAATATTCAGGCCTAAAAACAGTGAAGTGCCGGCTGACTTGAAAGTAATGAGTTAACTCAACTGATTTTTCAGTCAGTTTCAGATCTAAGTCTTTGCTCCACTCTCTCCTCTTATCACTACTGCACTTGACTAGTTTTTTTAAAAAAGTATTTTAAAGAAAGAATGAAACATAGATACATGCTACAGAACAGATGAAGGTGAAAGTCTGCCACATAAGACCACACACTGTATAATTAGATTTGTAAGAAATGGCCAGAATAGGTAAATCTATAGAGACATAAAATAGATTAATGGTTGCCTAAGTCTTGGGAATGGCTTGAGGGTAGTGGGTAGTAACTGCTAATTGGTACAGGGTTTCTTTTGGGAGTAATAAAAATGCTCTAAAATTGATTATGGTGATGGTTACACAACTCTGAATATACTAAAAACTACTGAACCATATACTTCAAATGTGTGAATTATTAATATATCATTTGTCAATTAAGTTTTAATGAGTGGCTCTTTAAGATCCAATAGGCTTCAGAACAAAAAACAAAGTAAGGAAGCTATGTACTTTCAGAGAAAGATCCTGAAGTGTTCTCATTTATATAAATGATTTTATTTGCATTGACATAGGGTCGACTCTCATCATTTAGAGTAGTTTTATTCTATAAAGCTGTTCCAAACAATAAATTACCAAATAATAAATCATTGCTCCTAGAGGAAATGCAGGATTAGGTTCCTGCAAGCCTTTGGTCACAAAATTTTCATCAATCAGTCAATACATAACATTCTTATGCACATTTATATTTAAAGCCACTTTAAAATATATTGCTGAGGGTTGGGTGCAGTGGCTCAAGCCTGTAATCCCAGCACTTTGGGAGGCTAGTGGGCAGACAGCTTGAGTCCAGGACTTCAAGACTAGCCTGGGCAACACAATGAAACTGTCTCTACAAAAAATACAAAAAAATTAGCTGGGTGTGGTGGCGTGGGCCTGGAGTCCCAGCTACTCAGGAGGCTGAGGTGGAATGATCACCTGAGCCCAGGAGGCAGAGGTTGCAGTAAGCTGAAATTGGGCCACTGCATTCCAGCCTGGGTAATAGAGCAAGACCCTGTCTCCAAAAAAATAAACAAATAAAATATATTGCCGGTTCATTAATACTGAATTCACAGCCAAACACTTTAACTCATACATAAATGAAGCTTATCTAACACGTGTTTTCTCCATAAAGCACACACATCCTTCATGTACTTAGGAACACTACAGGGCACTTCAGCTTTAATTTAGGGCCATTTTAAGCAGTGAAGTCAACAAAAAGCACAACAATGGCACTAAACAGGCTGCAACAAGGACACATATTTATACTATGAGTGCTGAAAGAAGGCAGAGCATCTCCTAGTTTGACCTCAGCTGAAAATATGTGAGTTGGGTGAGTCAAATATTTTGCTGCTCTGCCCATGTTCGAGAATGACTGTGAAAGCACTGCAATTATTAATATAGGGGTTACAAATAAATTTTAGTGTTTGGGTGAATTCTACAAGACAGAATCCATGAATAATGAGAATCAATTTTTTAACATACAATAAAATGTACTTTAAAATACATGATTGAAAATCTCTCGAAGGAAAAACATTTTTAACATATTTTTAACACTTTTGTTGTGGTATATACATGTAACATAAAATTTGCCATTTGAACTATTATGTGTGTATATTATATATACATATACAATTATTAGGTATGTTGTGTGGCATTAATTACATTCAGCATGTTGTGTAATCATCCAACCATCACCATAATTTTCAAAACCTTTTCTCATCCCAAACAGAAACTACATCCATTAAGCAACAACTGCCCATTCCTCCCCCACTCTCATCCTAAACAACTTTCTATTCCCTCCCTGTTCTCCCTGCAAGCCCTTGGTAACCTCTATTCTGTTTTCTGTCTCTATGAATGCACCTATTCCAGACATTTCATATAAGTGTAATCATATATTTTCCCTCTTGTGTCTGTCTTATCTCACTTATGTTTGCAAGGTTCACTCATTATTGCAGCATGTATCAGAATTTCATTCCTTTTTAGGACCAAATAATACCCCATGCTGCAATAATTCATCTGTTATTAATTCATCTGTTGAACACTTACATTATTTCCACCTTTTGGCTACTGTAAATAATGCTGCAATGAATACTGGCAAGTATCTGTTTGAGTCCCAGTGTTCAATTCTTTTGGATACACAGATATGTAAGGATGGATTTGCTAGGTCACATGCTAATTTTATGTTTAACTTTCTGAGGAACCACCAAACTGTTTCCCACAGTGGCAGCACCATTTTATACTTCACCAGCAATACAGAAGGACTCTAATTTCTCCACATCCTTGCCAACACTTAGTCATTTAACTGGAGCCATCCTAGCAGGTGTGAAGTGTTACCTCCTTGTGGTTTTGTTTATATTTTTCTTAATAACAAATGATCTAGTGTATCTTCTCATTTGCTTATTGGCTATATATATCTTCTTTAAGGAACTGTCTATTCAAATCTTTTAACCATTTTTACTGGGTTATTTGTCTTTATTATTAGGTTGTAAGAATTCTTTATATATTCTGGATACAGCATTCTTATCCAATATGAGGCTTACAAATACTTTCTCCCATTCTGCAGGTTTTCTTTTCACTTTTTGAATAATGGCCTTCGATGTACAAAAGTTCTGAATTTTGATCGAGTTCAATTTACTGTTTTTTCTTTAGTTGCTCATGCTTTACTTGTCTTTGTTTTGTTTTGGTTTTGGTTTTATAGAGACAGGGCCTTACCATGTTGCCCAAGCTGGTCTCAAACACCTGGCCCCAAGCAATTCTCCCACCTCAGCCTACCAAAGTGCTATGAATCATAAGCCACCATGCCCAACCTGTCGATATATTTTGAGTTAACTTTTGAATATGGTGTGAAGTAGAAGTATGACTTTATTCCTTTGCATGTGAAAATCCAGTTGTACCAACATCCTTTTTTTCTTGTTTTGAGAGAGGGTCTCGCTCTGTCACTGCATTGTAGTGCAGTGACACAATCACAGCTCAATGCAGCCTCAACCTCCCTAGGTTCAAACAATCCTCCTGCTTCAACCTCCCAAGTACTGGGACCACAGATGTGAACCACATCTGGCTTTTGAGACAGATTCTCACTCTGTCGCCAGGCTGGAGTGCAGTGGCGCCACCTCAGCTCACTGTAACCTCCGCTTCCTGGGTTCAAGCGAATTCTCCTGCTTCAGCCTCCCAAGTAGCTAGGATTATAAGCGGGCACCAACACACCCAGCTAATTTTTGTATTATTAGTAGAGACAGGGTTTCAGCATGTTGGCAAAGATGGTCTCGATCTCCTGACCTCATGATCTGCCCACCTCAGCCTCCCAAAGAACTGGGATTATAGGCATGAGCCACCGCACCTGGCTGGCTATTTTTATTTTTAATTTTATTTAGAGATGGGGACTCACTATGTTGCCCAAGCTAGTCTTGAGCCTCAGAGTTCAAGTGATCCTCCTGCCTCAGCCTTCCAAAGTGCTAGGATTACGGATATGAACCACCGTGCCAGGCCCAATGTCATTTTTTGAAGATATCAATCTTTCTGCCACTGAATGGATTTGGCACCACTGCCCAGTATCACTTGGATATACTGGAAGCGCAGATAAAGTATTAACACAGGTTATGTGTTGGGGGAGATAGGAACTGGATGAGGATAAGGAGTGGGAGGGAGGCTTCTCACTATTCGGCTTTGTATGCTTACTTAACTTTTGAACCAGTGTGAAAGTACTGCTTACCCAAAAGCTAAAATAAATTTAAAATTTTAAAACACAATTGCTAGGCAAGCCACAGAATAGAACATATATCTGACGAAGGACTCACGACTGGAATATATAAAGAATACTACAAAAAGAAAAAAAAGACATTTAAAAAAAAAAGTATCCTACAAAAGCACTGGAAAAAAAGGGGAAAATGGGAGCACAACCTGAACAGGCAACTACAAAAAATGATATTCAAAGGCCAACAGTCACACAAAATGATGTTGGACTTTACTGGTTCTTACAGACATGAAAATTAAACTATACTGCTAGTTTACCTAAGTACTTAAATAAACTTAACTTCTAAAATTATAAAATCAAACTAATTATAAATTAATTACATCCACCTTAAAAGTGACTAATCAGATTCTATTGAGTCAGGACAAAGGCAGAAAACTGGCAGCCTAGCCAGGCTCAGTGGCTCACACCTGTAATCCCAGCACTTTGGAAGGCTGAGGCAGGCAGATCACCTGAGGTCAGGAGTTTGAGACCAGCCTGGTCAACATGGAGAAACCCAGTCTCCACTAAAAAGTACAAAATTAGCCAGGTGTAGTAGTGCATGCCTGTAATCCCAGCTACTCTGGAGGCTGAGGCAGGAGAAGCACTTGAACCCAGGAGTTGGAGGTTGCAGTGAGCTGAGATCATGCCATTGCATTCCAGCCTGGGCAATAAGAGAGAAACTCCATCTCAAAAAAACAAAAACAAAAACAAAACAAACAAACAAACAAAAAACCTGACAGTCTAACTGGTATTATATTTGGCCAGAATAGAGATTTTGTTTGTTTGTTTGGGTTTTTTTTTGGTGGGGGTCAGTCTCACTCTGTTGCCCTGGTTGGAATGCAATGGCACCATCCCAGCTCACTGCAACCTCCGCCTCCCAGGTTCAAGCGATTATCGTGCCTCAGCCTCCCGCGTAGCTGGGATTACAGGTGTGCACTACCACACGTGGCTAATTTTTGTATTTTTAGTAGAGATGGGGTTTCACCATGTTGGCCAGGCTGGTCTTGAACTCCTGACCTCAGGTGATCTGCCTACCTCGGCCTCCCAAAGTGCTGGGATTACAGGCGTGAGCCATCATGCCTGCCAGAATACAATATTTTTTAAATGCAAAAAGGCTAGGCAGGTTTCATTACTTTCAATATCTTACACTAGTTACTTGCCTAGTTCCTGAAGGCATTGGAATTTGTGCTATCAGCTCCACATGGAAAAGCCACATTTAGGTATAATTTTACCACACTATCTTGGTGACCTCATTTAAAAAAAAAAAAAAAAAAAGGATATCATCACCCTGAGATAATTCTTTTTAATTGGGCAAAACTTCATTCTGCAAAATAGAATGAGTGTTCCCTCTGAGAGGATTTTTATAAGCAAATAAGATAACATGAAAAAGTTTTGGCCAGGTGCGGTGGCTCAAGCCTGTAATCCCAGCACTTTGGGAGGCCGAGGTGGGTGGATCACGAGGTCAAGAGATCGAGACCATCCTGGTCAACATGGTGAAACCCCGTCTCTACGAAAAATACGAAAAATTAGCTGGGCATGGTGGTGCGTGCCTGTAATCCCAGCGACTCAGGAGGCTGGGGCAGGAGAATTGCCTGAACCCGGGAGGCGGAGGTTGCGGTGAGCCGAGATCGCGCCATTGCACTCCAGCCTGGGTAACAAGAGCGAAACTCCGTCTCAAAAAAAAAAAAAAAAAAAAAAAGAAAAAGTTTTACCTTGGAACTTATGTTATTTTACAGACAAGGAACAGAACTAGACAGATTCAAATAAACTTATCCACAGCCAATTCTTTCCTGCCATTATTAACTCAGATAATCTACTTTGAAAGTATTCAACATAAACTGAGGAAGGAAAACAGAGAAGGGAAAATTGGATGGATGTCAAGAGCAGCCTAAATTACAGCTAAAAGCATAAGGACAAAAATCATGTAATACACAAGCAAAAAAGAAGGAATCACCTCCAAATCAACATTAAGTGCAGAAACAGTAAATTTCAGCTATGACTAATCTCCTTTTGAACCATATTTCAATAAGCATCTAGCTTATTGTAACCAAATTTATTATAAAATGTCTTATACTATTCTTTAATACAATGTCTTACCTCTTCAGCAAGATTCAATGGGTCCAAAGTTCATTATATATATTCCTTTTATATGCCTAACAACACATGAAGGTAACGTTCAACACAAACAGAAAATTTAATATATGAAGAACAGCTGAAATGCAGTGCTCTAACTTATTACTTTCAACACTTCTGATTCATAAGCATAGTAATACAGTGAAATGATTCTCAATACCCTACCCTCATATCTGCCCTATTGCAGACAAAAAAACTGATGAGGGTCTTTTGACTGACATTAGCTTTTCGCATAAGTATTTGCTTTGTGAGGGTTGGTATTTAAGCCAATCCTCAGTGATGGGAAAAAAAATGAGCTGTATTAATTTGAACTTTAGCATTCTATTAATAAGCCAGAAATGGATGACAGGCCAGACTGTCCCAAAATTCATTTGGGGAATTCATTCTGGCAATCAGTTGTGATGTAGAAGTAGAACCCTGGAAATTCTCATTCTTCCAAATCTATTGTGGACAACAGGTCAGGCTGTACACACCACAGTGCTTGAACTCTGACTCACAACCAATGCCTAATAGGTCCCACCAAACACAAATGTGGAACATGGTGTCAGGAGGCATAGTAAATATCTTAGGTTGTTTAGGAAAAAAGACAATTTCAAGGATATTATGTAGGTATTTACATAATGAAAGAAAAATTTCCACAATTTTTATTTACAAATTCAAAAAATAAGAATAATTTAGTATTTTTTTGGTAATACAGGTCTACTAATTAGAAGATAGTAGACCTATCTTCTCATTAAAAGCAATTCTTTTTGGAAGATAATATTTTGTTTAATTGAGAAAATTTTAATTAACTCACCATAGGTGAAGAGCTATTACTGTTTATCTAACGAATGAGCCACTCAAAAGCTTTCCTTGTTTAAAGCGCCTCATTTTCATTTTTTATTTTTAAGAAATTCTGCTGCGATCAGATATTCCACTTTAAACTTTCTTAATTCTGATTTTTGCTTTCCTGTGAGTTGGAAATAATGTAATCAGTACTTAGTCTGGTGTTGTCAACATAACATTGTACTCTCACAGCATAGCTATAGTATAGGCATATAATAAACACCATGCTCTGCCATCTAACTCAAAACAAAATGTACTCTGCTTTAAAAGCATGACATTTAAAATCCATTTGCTATTCACTCTTCTTCTTTGAAATGATAGGTATGCAACATTTTGGAAACTTTTTAAATTTAAAATGTTGTGCTACAGCCATACATATCCCTATCAAGTTATGGCTGCATTGCTGCAATTTGTAATGCACCAAAAGAGAGTGCACAGTCTTTGTCACAATTACTCAATTTTGCCACTGTAGCAGGAAAGTAGTCACAGACCATACATAAATGAATATGCATGGCTGTGTTCAAATAAAGATTTCTAAACACAAATTTACATTTAAAATAATTTTCTTTTTTTTTTTTGAGATGGAGTTTTCACTCTTTTTGCCCAGGCTAGAGTGCAACAGCATGATCTCGGCTCACTGCAGCCTCTGCCTCCCAGTTCAAGAGCTACTCCTGCCTCAGCCTCCCAAGTAGCTGAGATTACAGGCAACCACCACCATGCCCAGCTAATTTTTTTTTGTATCTTTAGTAAAGATGAGGTTTTACCATGTTGGCCAGACTGGTCTCGAACTCATTACCTCAGATGATCTGCTTGCCTTGGCCTCCCAAAGCGCTCGGATTATAGGCATGAGCCACCATACCCGACCTCAAATAATTTTCAAGTGACAAAACATTCTTTTTTCCCAACCATTTAAAATGTAAAAATCATTCTTGGCTCACTGGTCATATAAAAGCATGCAGTTGGTTGTATTTAGTTCATGCCAGTTTGCCAATCCCTGATCTAAAGCAAGGCCCAGCAGTTAACATACCCCACAACAAGCACAGACTCTTCAATCGGAACTGTAATACCTCATTCAAATGGGAAGACATCTATTGCTTGAGGAAGCCTATGAAACACAAAGATCAAAAGAAAAAAAAAAAAAAAAAAAAGTAAAACAGATAATGGAATATAAGATAAACAAGGGTAAGCAGAAGCAAGAAGCAGTAAAATAAGATGTCAAAAATGTTACATAATGATAGCTGGGCATGGTGGTGCATGTCTATAATTCCAGCTACTAGGGAGGCTAAGGCAGGACAATTGCTTGAACCCAGGAGATGGAGACTGCAATGCACCGAGCCACACCACTGCACTCCAGCCTGGGCAACGGACCGAGACTCCATCTCAAAACAAAAAAAAAAGTTATATAATGGCATTATCAAATATAAATATAGAATCAGCTTACCTGAAACGTTTCAAAAGTAAAAAATAAAATGAAAACTAAAATATTTTGCCCAGAGAAGAAAAACATTTGTATCCTCAGAGAAAGAAGACATTAAGTCCACCGAAAAAGAACAGAATCTTATAGAAAATATAGCCTAAGCAAGGAAGCTCTTAGAAATGTACAACATAGGCCAGGTGCAGTCTCACACCTGTAATCCCACACTTTGGGAGGCCAAGGTGGGCAGATCACCTGAGATCAGGAATTCAAAACCACCCTAGCCAATGTGATGAAACACCATCTCTACTAAAAATACAAAAACTTAACCAGGCGTGGTGGCATACGCCTATAGTCCCAGCTACTTGGGGGGCTGAGGTACAAGAATCACTTCAATCTGGAAGACAGAGGTTGCAGTAAGCTGAGATCACACCACTATACTCCAGCCTGGGTGGGAGTGAGACTCCATATCAAAAAGAAAGAAAAGAGAGGAGAAGGTGGAAAGGGAGTGAGGGGGCAGGGTGGAGGGGGCAAGGGTGGAGGGAGGGAAGGAGGAAGGGGGGAGGGAGGGGAGGGGGAAGAGGAGGAGGGGAGGGAGGGGGAGGGGGGAAGGGGAGGGGGAGGGGGGAAGGGG